>NC_088650.1:29148988-29273988 GCF_964019385.1 Sycon ciliatum | reverse complement strand
TACCTAATAAATTGATTTGATTCCCGGAATAATTCACAGTTTCATGTACGGTTCATACTCCCGAAGTCAACAAAAATACGAATGTTGGGGGGGGGGGGGGCTGGGAGTGCATCGCATAGACCCCGGTCCAGCTAACACCACAGACAAATACGGCAATTGCTAGACCTAAACTACGCTATTCCGGGTTTGTGCAAAGCTTGGAGTCACACGCTCTAGCATTTCAAAAAGGATCTGAGCCCGTGCCATGATGTGTTTTGAAGTCCTGAGTACATTCGTGAGTATATAAAGGATGAGTTGAGATGATCGTAGCTTCAAAAACTCGTACACGGGATGAATACAAGACAGGCACTTACTAATCGCCAGAGCTGAACTTCGCTTTCTGCATATGGTCTCTCGTCACGAGCGATCAAACTGCTGGAAATAGATGATAGAGCTCGACCAGCGCAACATTCGGGATCCCCCAGAAGCGTCCTGATGCACAGAAGAACAGGAGACAAAGAAACTTTGTCGGGAGAGAACTTCCTAAACACACAGTGTCCGTGCAACACAACTAAATCACAACTGCGGAAATGTGACTGTATTGGAAGATCTCCACACTTGAGATACATTTATTGCAGGTCGCGAAAGGATTCAACACCCTGCCATGTTCATGCGCTTAAAAAAATTTCAGCATGGCAGTAGATACCCCACAGGAAAAAATTGAACACAAGAAGGTTGAAAATACCTTTTCAAACTACATATGAGCCCGAGCGCGCTAAAACATGACCGCAGCTTTTTTTGAAAAAGTCGAGATAATCGCGATTTGAATTCCGCGGCAAAAAATACGAAGTGCAGTGCAACGCGAATCGCTGTTGTTGTTCTCCTCGGTCGACTGGACTGTTCCGGATGCAATTCTTTGTTGCAAGTAAGTTTATTTGTTAGAGTTTGTATTCCATGTTGCGCTGAGTCGCCTAAAACTGATCGTCATCGATGTATCGACAGAAGAGCCTAGTAATAGTAATGTACTGCGGAGCGGAAGAAGACGACATCATCGCACTCCATGCGCAGGATAAAATATTTTGAGGATTCGAGTCGGAAACAGAAGGAAGACGATGATGGCTACAGCGACGAGTCATTTGAGGGCGACACTTTCATCGAGCGTAAAAAGAATTGATGCTGGTAGTCCCACGATCTGCAGTGACGAGGAATTCTACTCTGATGACAACCTGGCAAGCGATTGGCATCGACACTGACTTGGGAGGTGAGTCGGCCGATGATTTGGCCAGAATGGACATCGCTGCACATATCCGGGACAATGCCAGTATTGGTTGCAAGTGCAAAAAAATCACTGGACTCTGCTGCTACCTCAGCTTGCTCAAGTCGATAATTTGAGTGCCCTTATGCGGAACATCGCTAGCATGAGCAGTATGCAGCGAAAGCAGTACTCTCTGGCGAGCGGAGAAAACCGTGTGCAGATGGGCTTTGGTGTGGGGAATATGAGTGCGACGTCTAGTATGTTGAGGAACACTGTGTGCAGCAGTGTATACTGTATATCTCAAAGTACAGGTGGAGTGTGATGGAGAGGACATGGAGTGCCAACTTCTTCGGCCATCTACAGATGTTGACCGTGTTTTAGCTGGCGGTTCTCCAGTGGTGCTCCAAACAGGAGGTATTTCGGACACCCAGCTCAGCTGCCTATAGACAATTTGGATGTGGCTGAGTACCTGTCAGCTCATGCTATAAGACCCTGGACAGAGGAACTGACCCGGAAAGGATGAACCAAGGGGCATATCAATTGTGTGCAAAAATGACAATCCTGTAGGAGAATTAGACTATTATTATTACATACCGAAGGTTTATACAATGAATAAGAACAAATGCAAAGGAGCCATCAAAACTACGCTCCTTTCCGCACAAAACAGCAAGAAAGAACCAAGGAACAAAAGAGATCGCGTGCCTTGCGCACGCAGGCACGACAGGCTAAATCAGGTACAGCAGAAGAGAATACGTCATGATGTACAAGAATGCATAAGTACTGACGCAAGTCAGTACGACGTAAGAAGAGCAGCATGAAGTAGTACACTGTACACATCAAGGGGGGTCATTCTACTTCAATCCCATGGCTGTACATAGAATTTCACCATTTCAACAGTGCTGCATATACTACCATTGTAGCAACACTTAGTCATGTCGGATCAATCCAAAACTTTCAGACAGTGAACATTAGGTGTGTTAGATCATTTTTGAACAAAAAATTGAAAATCGAATTTTTGGTCTGTGGTCATATTTTGGCGTGCTCTGGCTCATATTTCGTTTTCTCTAGAAGACTGGGCAGCATTCAAGTGTTAATATCGTTCGAAATTTTTGAATATAATTCAGGATTCTAGCCAGATTAAAATAGTAGGGGGGGGGGGCATGGGAAACAGTTACCCCGTATCCCATTTTTTCCACTTTCCAATATTGTCTTGCCACGCTAAATGCAACGTATGGGGCGAATCCCCGACTTCGCCTCAGACAAATGTGCCTGTATGAACCATCTAATAGTAACTTTTGACTGCATTTTCGTTGAATTGCATGAAAACACGAAAATCGGAAAATCAGTAAGGGGGGGGGGCACTTTTTCACAGGGGGGCGCGCAAACAGAGTAGGGGGGGGGGGGGTGGGGGGGCGCTGCGTCCCCTACCCACTTAGGCTAGAATCCTGGTATTGATCAACACCGATCTACCAATGTATGGTCAGTCCATGAAAGGATAATTTTTGGTGAAAGCACTGCATCTCATTCTCACCCCCCTCCTCAAAACTGTTGATTGTCCCTTACCGTTCCTTTTCATGGAATACTTCTTTAAATCGATCTGGAAGTGAAGAAGAATCAAGAAAGGACCAACAGGAATCTTCACAACACACTTCCTACACAATTTCGACAGATATATGGGCATTACATTACCTCCATTCGACAAATTATCACACACAACTCAAGGCATTTAAAACGAGCACTTCAAGGCAAGCACAGAATGAGACTGTAGAACCCAGTTCACAAGATAACCAACACGCAGCGTCACCTTCAATAGTGCGAAACATTTATCATGGGAATGGTGTAAAACAGGAGCATCAAATAAGGGGCCATCCGGCATTATCGAGAATTTTCACGGAACGAAAAAGTTTAGTTATGACCCTCCCCCACCCACCCACCCCATTCAATGAAAAATATACTGACTTGACAGCTATAATTGATTGATGTTTCAGCTATCAATAATTTTCAAAACGAAACTCTCCTCAGCCCAGCCACCCATATACGAAACTTGTTCTCTTCGTGAAAAAGATCGATAATTACGGACGGCCCCTAATGCGCCTTCACGCCGGCAGTTGCTGTCTCATTTATGACGCAGTATGAGCAAAAATATCTTTTAAAGTCTTGGCAAAAAAGTGGAAATGTAGTAAACTTAGCACCACAAAAAGCAAATGTTTCAGTTTCACATATTAGAGACCAGTAACAAACTGTCACGCTAACGGTCAAACGATTGGACAACTCCGATTTCCAATCGTCAAAGCATGCAAGGCACGAAGCCGTGCGTTGAACCATTGAGACACGCGAGGCGTGATGCGTGCTTCTGACATGTCACAAGACTGTTGGCAAGGAGATGACCAATCGCATTTTTTAATCGAGAAGGTGGTTGAGTCGTGCTTTCAAGCGCGATACGCGATAGGAAGATCGAAGTGCATGTTCATGTCAGGAATCCAATCAAAAAAGGCTTATACATGTTCTATCAGCAAATCACAGCCCTTCGCGAAGTATATACAAGTTCGATATGAGTGTCAAGCGTGGGTGCATGTCAGAAATGTAATCAAAACACTCCTAGTCGTGTTCGATCAGCTTTCATCACAGCCCTTCGCGCAGCGCGCGGCCGGCTGTGATTCCATACATCAACCGGAATCGTAATTGTTTCGTGATCACCCGTTGGGGCTGCTCCAATCGTGCTCACGAAACGATTCGAGTTTCCCGCGCGCCTGCCTCGTTCCCAGTTTGTCCCAATCGTCGCTCCCGACGGTTTGCTAATGGTCTCCACTGACAAATCCTTCTACGTACCAATGATGTCTTTGGCGAGGGTACGATAGGCACCACGTTCATCATACAAGGCCTGCAGCAAGCAAATGCAGGCCAGGTTACCGTGTGGTCTGAGATGAGAGAGTAGTTTGTCAGCCTGTTCAGGTCTCTCTCGAACCAGTGACCGTGTGCTGAGCGATTCGTACTCCAACTGAGAGAACAGACCACCATTCATCTCTTGAAGGCGACGTGTAAGGACAGTGGGGTCAACAAAACTGCAGAACTGTACAGTGAACGTCTTCATTACCTGTTATGAAGAAGACAGGAAAATAACGACAAGAAAAGCACAAAGTGTGTAAGAAACGAGACAACTAAATCCAAATGAGGAACATGTTATTCAACATAATGAGATCGAGTGTTAATCGAGAAAGGTTTGAAGAGTCTAGTCTAATACAGCATGAGCACATGAATTACACATGATCTAGTAGTACTCTCCACAGAATATACTGTCGCGGACATGGAAATCCAGTCGATTAACCGGGGGCCTGCGTCCTCAGCGCGTAGAGAATGTAAGTCGCTGCATGCAATGCTAGTGCATAATCATGTTGATCGGATACGATGCGACCAGCAGCATGCAGCGCATAACACGTGCTACGGCTGCATGGCCAGCGCCCTGGGGCCGCTAGACGTGCGACCGGATTTCCATGTCCAGTACAGTAGCATGATTAGGTCTTTCTTAAACAGACATGCACACATACCTCCTTCCAGAGATCAATCTCTATCCCCGTGATGGCGCACTGCTCAGTGACAATCTCCCGCACGTTGATGTCAGATGGGCTGCGGGTGATGTCGCTGCTAGTAGTAGCCAAAGTGTATGGCCGGGACGCGGACGCGCAGGCACTTTGCGCTGTGCTTATCAGTGCCCGCTCAAGATTATCCAGCTCCACGCTAGACTCCGCTGCTTCTGCATACGTCCGCTGAACAATGGTCACCTGTGTGCTTGTTCTAAAGGGGGGCACACAGTTTCACAAAAAAAGACATGCGTTACGTTGCCTGCACTGTACCTGGCTATCATTAACATGTTTAGGCCAACATCACATACTAGTTGTGTGGACATCTGACAACTGAACGTTTTTCATGTGATGACTACATCCAACTCTACCCACGTCACCACTAATGTGGACACACGCACACATGACCAACACACGTATGTGCTCACGCATATACACGCAGACACACACACTATACATATACATCCACATATAACCGTAATTACGAAAGAGAGAGGTGTCCAGTTGAAAATACTACTATGTTCTGACTCAAAGTTTCATTGGCAAAGCAATCACCAGACAACCAAGATGCCAAGCATGAAATACTCAAACCGGACCCCTTCTCCCCCCCCCCCCCCCCCCACCCTCTCTCTCTCCCTCCCCCCCCCCCCCCCTCTCTCTCTCTCTCTCTCTCTCTCTCCCTCTCTCCCTCTGCACAAAATGCACACACACACACACACAGAATTTTTACTTGTCCTTGCTGAAGATGACTAAATTGGCTATTGAACCGTCCAACGGCCGACACCCCCTGAAATCCCCAAACTATGGGTGGACTTGGAAAAGGATCCTACTTATGGGCTCACTACACCTCAGCAAGTGGGTGAGGACAAGGTGCAGAAAAGGATTGACGGCACACGAGTATCCGTCCTGGGCTCCAACTGCATTTACCCCTGCCCCCGGTGGATGTACTACTCGCTGCTAGTGTGTGTGTGTGTGTGTGTGTGTGTGTGTGTGCGTGTGTGTGTGTGTGTGTGCGTGTGTGTATGTGTGTGTGTGTGTGTGTGTGTGTGTATGTGTGTGTGTGTGTGTGTGTGTGTGTGTGTGTGTGCATGTGTGCCAGCTAGTTCGGTTGGTGGGTACACTTATGCCTGATTGTGTTGGGTCTGTTGCCAACAGGCTCGGCTGCTTGAACGTGTAATGTTGTACCTGCCACCTTTGTTGGTTCCAGGGCTCATATACTTTCTATTTGAAGTATACAGACCTGTTAACCATGGACTGCTTCTGGCTAGATTAACTCTTGTGTAATCAATGGTGCTAGTGAAGCTTGTATCAGATCCACTCTGATTGAGCCACCCACACTAGTAGCAAATATTACCTTCACTGGGGGCAGGGGTAACTGCAGTTGGATCCCCGGACGGATACCCTGATGCCGTCAATCCTTTTTCTGCACCTTGTCCTCCCCCACTTACTGAGGTGTGGTGAGCCCATAAGTGGGATCATTTTCAAGTCCACCCAGAGTTTTGGGGATTTCAGGGGGTGTCGGCCGTTGGGGGGTTCAATAGCCGATTGAGTCATCTTTCCAAGATTCCTTTTGAGTCTCTCTCCCCTCTCCCGGGGAGACCCACGTGACCAGTTTTGGCAGTGAGCAACAAGTACAAGTACAAGTGTGTGTGTGTGTGTGTGTGTGTGTGTGTGTGTGTGTGTGTGTGTGTGTGTGTGTGTGTGCGCCACCTTCCATTGATCTTCAGGATGGAGGAAGCTTGGAGGTTGTGGAGAGCTTTACCTATCTTGGCAGTGTCCTGAGTGCAGACGGTGCTCTGGACAAGGAGCTCACCTCCCGCCTTGCCAAGGCCTCTCGTGCTTTTGGCGCTCTCCAAAAGCCAATCTTCGGGTGTAGCGGCCTATCCATCAAGTCTAATGATAGCTTGCATAGACCTCGGTCCTACCGGTAGGACCTACCGGTAGGACCATCATACACAGACATGCTGCATGGCCTCCGTTCTAACATTGACCTAAAACTTGACCCTAAACTGTTGCTCAGGGGCTAATGAAGGAGTCCACAAATTTTAGACGTGATCGCACAAGGCATAGTACGAAATTCCATGGTAACAGCAAATGGTAACCATGGGAACGGTGTATGGAATTATGCATTCCACTGCCTTGGCAGACTAATAAAAACATTAGTACCTCACCACGATTGATGTACCATGGTCAAAATTCACTTTGGACAGAGTTGCTAGCGCTCCGACAGGAGTATGTGCGGCCATTTTGACAATTGATAAAATTGCGCGTATGCAATGCACTGGACATAGCCTTGCATTTTGCGCTATTACTTTGCCTGACAAAGACCTTATCTCAACAATTGTTTCAAGAAATTTCTCAACCAAAAGCACTTTTGCAGCACAATTTCTTGGGTCCTACCGGTAGGACCCGTGGTCCTACCGGTAGGACGGCATGCAAGCTATCACTAAGCGTCTTGTCTACAAGGCCATTGTCCTCCCTACCCTTTTCTATGGAGCAGAGACTTTGCCCGTGAAGGCCCGACAGATGAATCGCCTGAATCTGTTTCATCGCTCATGCGTCCGTTCCATCTTGGGAGTCTCAACGAGCGGTCAGCACTCCCGTCATCTTACTACTGCTGATCTAGCCCAGAGAGCGGGTCTTCCTGAAGACCTTGGCACTCTCCTGCGTGAGTACCGTCTGCGTTGGCTGGGTCATGTTGCCCGTATGGACGCGGCCCGGATTCCTCAACAAGTGTTGTTTGGGGAGCTCAAGGCAACCAGACCACGGCATGGGCCAAGGAAGCGTTAGCGAGACACGATTGTCGGTGATCTGCGCTCACTGAATATTCTGGAGTCCGAGTGGTATCGGCTCGCACAAGATCGCCCGGAATGGCGCAGGCGGGTCCATCAACATCGTCTTCCTCCCCCGGCACCGAAGGACTTTCACTGCGCATGCGGCAGAGCGTTTAGGAGAAGTGGCGATTTAAAGCGTCACATCAAGTACTGCCCAACTCAGTAGCCTATCATCTCCACTGGAGATGGGGCGACAAAGGTCAAAGGTGTGTGCGTGTGGCTAATTCATGCAGAGTGGATCTGATACCAGCTTCAATAGCATCATTGGCTAAGGAAGACACACGCACGTGCACATACACACGCACGTGCGAACACACACACACATACACACACATACACGCACGCACACACACACACACACACACACACGTACATACACACACATACAAACAGAAATACAGAATACTTACTCGGCCATGCTGCCTTTGAAGAGAGGTAGGTTGTCAGCAGCCATGTCTGTACGTATCAAAAGAATGAGAAAGTATAGTTTTGATACAATGATACAGCCACAGGTAAAACTGAGGGCCACATCTAACACAGGACATGTGGAAGCAGCTTTTGATTGGTCAAGCTATACCGGCCGAAGTCTTTTTTTAACTCTTTGTGTATGATATTGCGGTACACATGACCTTCTCAGCAGTAAAAGTGACGCTTTGGTCGCCAAACAGTTGATCCGGCAATGGTCACGCAAACCGTACTGGGTTCTGCCGTCCCTATAACACCGAGGGACGTTCGGACATTGATATAATTACTACCGTAAAAGCCATACACACACTTGATGAGAGGAATCAAAAGCGTTTCTGCTGCGACTCTGTCTGAGTTTCACAGTTTTAAAGGGGTAGTTAACAAATTTTCACCAGTTGTAGTCTTCAGGGTGCTGAGTCGAATGGTCTTGGTCCGAGGAAGCTGAGACGCTCCCTTCCTCTTTTATTTCCAATCGAACTTGCGCGCTTCCGCCGAAACTGGGTGACTGTGCCCTACTAGATGGGGATTTGTATGCAAAATGTCACTAAGAGCGATTGGCCCATATGTTGTAGTCTTTTGGACGCTGAGTCGACTGGTTTTGGTCCGAAAAAGCTGCGATGCAGCGTTCGGGCCTTATTCCCAATCGAACATGGTTGAACAAGCAGTCACGTGCTCCTGCGTACACCAGTCGCCTGGTCAACGTCAGTGTCTGCTCCAGAGCCGGGTGAGCCGGGTAATCCACCCGGTTGGGCGGCGCTTGGACCCGGCTGAAAATATAGTACCAGGTCACCTGTGACCTGGTTGGGACTTTACACGTTCGAACTTTGAAAAGACTTACTACATGGCTTGTATGTGTGACAGATCATGCAGAGGCGCGCGTCGAAGTGAAAGTAGTCAGTAGAGAGGTTTCGCTTCACGTTGTTCTACACTACACCGTGAAACTCGCGTTCACGTCGAAAGTGAGTTGACCTCAGCTCACGTCATGAACGGGAGTTTCGACGCCAAAATGTGCCACACCGACGTGAAATTTCACAGTGTAGTGCAGAACAACGTGAAGTGAAACCTCTCTATTATCCGGTGTGTGCACTTGCTCAATTCAAGCTTGATCGTTGAGGTGTTGTTTTTGGAAATGGAGCATCCAGCAAAGAGGCGAATACAAAGGCCCTGCTTCCAGGACTCTAGGAAAACAGGTCGTCGTGGTGAGACAGCGCCAGGTACATGTGTACCCGGCTCCGACCCGGTTGAAATGGTTGCGCAAGGTACACGTGTACCCGGCTGTCCTGCAATCCTAGAGCAGACACTGACCGTCCGTGCAGGGTACAACTAACAGCCTGTTTGGGTGCATTCCTGTCACTCGAGTTGAACTTGAGTTGAACCTTGGTGTGAAAGTTGTCGCCTGCTGGCGCGACGCAGGAGCACATGACCGCCTGTCCCACTATGTTCGATTGGGAACAAGTGCCGAACGCTTCATCACACGCTTGTCCGCATGAAGGATCTCTAGCTTCTCTCTTAGGCACAGAGGATAGCACTTGGTTATGTTACTGTAACCTGGGGTCTGGGCGATAACTGATCACCCTATACTGTAGTGGCTATTTTAACACTTCAGGTTCCAGACACACTTTGATAGTTCCACGCTCTTCTCATGTCTGAATGATGTTAAATGGTTGCCGTGTCTCTTCTTGAATGGTGGCTCCGTAAGACCCATATACAGTGTACTCCTTCTGTCTGTCCTCTCCGGTTACTTGGGCGGTTGCCTTGTACACAATAGAGCTGATTTGGCAGTTGCCGTCCATTGGTCCCCATGTTTCGTCTCTGCAGTTGAATCGTTCTTCCTTGGGTTGTCTGTCGTTGTTTCTACTCTTCCGTTTCACTAAGTTGTTGTGTGACTTGATCGTTGCAAACATATTCGGCATACAACTATAGCCTACTTAAACTGTTTTCCGGTTGAAGATATTGTGTAGTCTTCAGGAAGACAGTAGCCACAAACACCGGACGGAGATTACTACGACTAATCGAAATACACTTCCCCGCCCGAACCAGACTACAGGACAATTATGTTGTCGTAGAGCATGAGACTCTCAATCTCAGGGTCGTGGGTTCGAGCCCCACGTTGGGCGCCAATTGTCGTCGGGGGGTTTTATTCCTCGGCGATAGCCCTTCCGATTACTCTCTTAGTCATACATCACACGTACGCCACACTCAGAGGACAGATTTTTAGTCTTACTCCAAGGAGAGTCTCAAGAAGAAGGCACCCAAAACAACCAGAATGCGCACGATTAGCATGCACGCATGCGCAACCTGCGCAGTCCGCACACCGACCACGCGTACCCAGCACACACGTGCCAAAAGGGGCACATACCCTCCAAAAGGGCAGGGACATCAATTATCTCCAATACCCGGAATTGGAAACAACGGTCACCTCGATCTACTGTGCACCCCGAGTATTAGTCGAAATATTACTTCTCTTTTGCCAACTTTGTGGAAATAGAGACGTCATATGCCATATGTCTGGTCCTTCCTCATTGAAGCGTATGTGATTCAGAAAAATTGGCACAATTCGATGCCAGGGGCAGTGTGCCCGGTCCCGAACCACCCGGATAAGCGTGATAATTATGAGTGCATTCCGTACTATTCACCAATAAGAAAATCCATAACCTGTCGATGGAGACATTAAGCAGGGAAGCCGGAAGATAAATGCATACACGTTTGAAAATTACGGATGATGGCCTGCTCACCAGATGCAGAGCAAGTAGCAGCTTCAGGCTCATGGTCGGGCAATGAAGCCTCGTCATGTACTGTTCCTTCAGACGTTTGATGTGGGGACTGTAAACAATGGAAAACAGTCAAACACAAACAAGTTCAACGGATCGATGCCGCTGAGCACAATCATTATCACTGTATGGTGCTAGAGTTACTTGTACTGAGTACAAAGGGGCTTCCAGGGCTCATCATGGTTTGTTTGCTTTTGATGTACTTTAGGTTGTTGCCTCAACAGTACAGTGTACAGCTTGAAAGAGGGCCGAACAGCACACAAAGTAACCCGAGGAATGCTGCATGTTCTTTTTCATAGCATTCCCTTCGAAAACTCAATAGCTCATCCAATAGCAGTCGGGCTCACGAGACTGACGTACTGATGTGCTCCCTCGCTGCGCTATAGATGCAGCAGGCTTGCTCAAAAAACTCAGGACTGGCTCGTTTCACCGCCAATGACTCATCAGGAACTCAATGTGATGCCAGCATAATTCTCTAAAATTCTTTTCTGTAGCGAAAAACGCATGCTGGCGTGAACTATTGATCGAGCTAACGAGCTGATACCATTGAGTGTGATCACACTCTGGCTACGGAATTAGCACAAGAGACAAGTCTGTATTACCAACACTTATTTAATGCCCTTTGCTGATATCTACATTGAAGAATTGCAGAGAGAGATTTCGAGATTACGTTACCATTGATGGCCTGTGCTGTTCTGGCATCACCATCACTGAGTTGCTACTCAGAATACGGTGATGCTGGTCACATGACTATTACCGTATTTTACCGGTAATGAGTCGACCTGTTTCGATTAGAAGTCGAAGGAGAAAAGTTGAGGGTCGTTGAGCGCGGGATGCACAATATCACTTCTGCGATGCGATGAGCATCGAGCGCAAGGCGTTTTCGAATCGCGGGAAGAGTCTTCGATGTGCAACACAAGGCACATCGCAGCAAAATCCCGCAGGGCACGCACAGTCCAAAACTGTACTTGAGCTGTCACGTGGGTCTGCTGTGTAGACAGTGATGCGCATTGCTCATAGCAGAAGTTGAACTGGGCTCAACTTCCCGCGATGCGACCTGCGACAGAGATGCGATAAACTGCGATTCAAAATTTAAAATTTTGAGGAAAAAATTCTCGATCGCATCGCTCGTCGCTCATCGCGTCACAGAAGTGATATTGTGCATCGTGCTTTACAACCGGGATTCGACTTATAACAGGGAACTACCGGCAACTGCCAAAAATGACCTGCACTGTATGCACGAGTGCGCCGTGTGTACGCCTTTTTTTTACTGCCGCGAATGCATATTCTGTCACTCATGTTCCCATGCATTTCCTGTACCAGTCGATGTGCATGCCTGCATGTGGTACTTGTGGTTCTCTGGTTCACTTTCTAATTATTACTACCTGTACACCCATGGTTACGCTATTTCCTTGGACTGTACGAGCTGGATGTGCAAACAAGCAAAGTTTCTGTGTGTGTGGGTGGGGGTGTTGATGTGCGAATGGGTTTAGTTTCTGTATGTATGTGTGTGTGTGGGGGGGGGGGGGGGTGGCGGGGGAGAGGTTGTGGATGTGCGACAGAGACAAGTTTCTTTGTGCGTGTGTTTGCGTCGGGGGGGGGGGGGGGGTGCAAACGAGATGAGTTTCCGTGTGCGAGCGTCTAGGTATGGGGGGGGGGGGGAGGGGGGTGTTGATGAGGAAACAAGGTGAGTTTCTGCCGACCGAGCTAACCGAGCTGCTCGATCAGTTGTTTCAACATTATTAATTTTATTGCTTACCTCCCCTTCTTTCCTCCTCCGCTTTCTGTGATTGCCCTCGCAACTTGGGTCGTCATGCTTTCGTCGCATCTGCTGGTCCATTCGTAAGGTTAGACGGAGCTTCTACCGTCTCAATCTAATGACACTGCGATACTTTCCTGTGCCAAGCGAATTTGGAATCCGCTGAAAAGGAGATTGAGAGTGCCACGTTTTATCCACCTACAAGATCACATCAAAGTGGTAGTGACATAATATTATTCCCGTAGCTATGCAAAGGACGCTATTTTAGTAGCGTCTGGCGCTAGCCAGGGTCCACACTGCTTCATTTCGGTGTAGGTATGTGTGGTGGGGCCTTTGACGTGACGCACCATGATTGGCGCGGTATACCGTATGTGTCCCGTACCATAATGAGTATGTGTTAGGGCGTACCGTACAATAGATCAAGACATGAAACTTTTTTGCAATACAATGATGTAGCCGATGATTGTATTGCAAAAACGTTTCCATCAGTTCGAATAACAAGCATGATGACCTATGCAAAAAAGCATAACGAGGGCCCTGAGCGTTCAAGCTCTCTCGTTAGTAGTAGTAGAATATTATGAAAATGGGGTCATCTCCATGCTCATTTTAAAATATTTCTGCGATTACTTTTCTACAGTGCTGCTCAAAGAAATCGGATCAGGCGAGTCAATGCCACGCTGGGCGCTGAGCAGACCCAGACATGCGAACACTGCGACGTGAACTGCTCCAGAGTACAAACTTGATTCAGGTGATTGGATTTCAGTGAGCAGCAATGTACACGCACAACCATTACAGTAGTAAGATTTCTGTTGAGATTTTCTCTGCTCTGAACAATGAAGTATGTTTTTCAAAGCAGTCAATTAATTGATCATGGTACTTTTTATAAGACGATCATTTTTTATATCTAAGTTTCGCGTCAGTTCAACTTCCAGAATCATATGCGAGAGGTGGAAAATAAATAAATAATAAAAAATAATAAAAAGGCTCATCAGGTATAGCACTGTACATAGCACAATACCTTGTGCATGGTGTGCATTCGAAAGAAAAATCCTACATCCACGCACAACATCTGGGTTATCAGCGTGAGTAAATATTCACTTTGGACAGAGGCAATCGTTGGTGCCCATGCTTCGCTGGATTATTGTACTCAGACTTCAGCAGCGGTGCAAAGAGGTCCAGAGCGACGCATCCTCTCAGCTTGAGGCGAGCGATGCGGTCTGGTGTAAGCTCATAGAATACTGCTCGCAGATGCCGAACAAACGATTTACCAACGCTGGCCTCGAGGCCATTTCTGAATCCCAGCTTCGCCGTATGCAACCAGTCGACACTGATGATTCGCACAATCGTACACTCACTGTGCATGTTCGATTTTTTTATTTTTTTCCGAAAAAAGGCAAAACGTATGCGTGCGGACGACGCGAAACATAGATACAAAAAATGATGGCCTAATGAACAGCATAAAAATGGAAGAACGGTCAAGGATGAGAAAAGTGTAAAAGAAACGTCAGTGTGCGACAATCTAAGTGTAGAGTGTGAGAAATGTGACATTCTTCTTCTGAATGCAGAAGTCAGGCTTGTGTAAGTGGATGGACACAGCTTCCAGCACCGATACGAAAATACACACACCCTTTTAGGCCTATAGCACGGTTGTTCAAATTGCAATTTTTGTAACTATAAACTTACAATTACTGATTACTAGTAGGGCATTGTAGGACATTATAATTATTGGTTCGTTCTCTCAATCACTACTCCATATAAATTTCGCTGATGACCATCGAGGAAAAACGAATTTCTTTTAGCATAATTCTATTTCTAATATTCTATTTCATTTGTTCATCATTGTATTATGTCGGCAACATTTTGCTCTATTCATTGCTTTGTTGAAACTTCTTTGTCCGAAAAGTCTTTTTGAAATCAATTTCCTTACCGTAAGCTCGGCCCAGCAGAGTAGGAGCGTGGTTGAGTTTTCAGTCGACTGCTAGTAGCGCCGGTAGTTCTCACCAGAGTCACTCGCTGTTGTTTCCTGCTCCAGAGCCAGGTACAAGCACATTGCTTGGGCCGATCCGAAAGAGACCACACTGCCTATTTGGGGTTTTCCGCCCTCTAAGGTTCGGTACTATTATTATTGTAGAGGCAGGAACAACTACATCCTTTCCTACGAAGCACTTAGCAGTAAACCATGGTAAACAGGCTAGCCTAAGTAGCACCAAACACAAAACTCCAAAATAGCCAACGACGTCGACAGAGGATCGATCTATCTACTGACTCTGTTGTGGACATGGAAATCCAGTCGTGATGACCGGCGGGGCTGGCGCCCTCATGGCCTCAGCTCAGCGCGTACAGAACGTAACCTGGTAGATCTACCGTCGTTGAGTGCACATGCCATGGACGGCACGGTGATCCGCCGAAGCGACTGTACTAGCGCGCTGCAGCGCATAAAATAAAAACTGCAAAAAAAAATGTTGTACTTGTACTTTAGAGTCTGTACTATACTAGTACAGTACGAGTACTACTACTCGTCTACTGTAGTCAACAAACATTCGGCGCATATTTTTTCGGCTATTTTCATTCATGTACGTACACCATGGTACACTGTACTAGTGTTTGGCCGAAAATGTGTTGCGGTCGAAATTTTTTTGCAAGGTATGTTCAGTGTGACAGTGTATACATGTAGACAGGCGGCAGCAGTACAGGCCGAATTTGATGCGGCCGAAATTGGTTTTTGCCCTGGGAGGACAAAATTTGAATAGGCCGAAAATTTGTCGACTTACTAAAATTAATAATTAGATATACTGCATGCTTACTCACGGCTAAATGGCCAGCGCCAGCGCCCTAACGTAAAGGCTGAGCCGCTAGACGTGCGACCGGATTTCCATGTCCACGACAGTAGCTACATGAACTGCTACCCTGGCCGGGACGGCCGCTGCACAAATTCCGGCAATGCGGATCTTCAGAATACAGCTGTGGAGACTGGGGAGGTATATTATGTATCAGATTGCAACGACCAGGAGGCTGAAAATAGTGGCTGCAAATGACCGATATCCGTCACTTGCAGCTCTGCATCAGAGGTAGGCACCGGCGGATTATGCCGGCATAATTATTGGCATAATTTGATGGTTGAACATTTGGAGCATAATTTGGCATCCTCTCGGAGGTAGGAGCATAACTACATTGTATATGGTTGTACCAGAGTTCTAGTAGGTAGGCTACACAATTGTGTACAATGAATGCACCTGCTCAGTGCTGGTGGCCTGCATGGTAAAGGGTTTGGAGGTCATGCAGGTAGTGTTTTCAATGAAAAGCAGGGTAGGAATCCTGGCAATACATTATTGTGTGCTCGAACTCGTCTTCTTCAAAGTTCTTTCTCACACTGATACAGTACATGTTGCAGACGATGCGAGTGAATCAGCCTTTATCAGGTAGCATCGGCCTGGGGCGGACGAGATAGTGACGGGTAGTCCGCAAAACTCCGCGTACATGTACATTATGCAGTCATGACCCGTCAGTCAGTATTTTAGCAGCCATGACTGTGCAGGCTATGGATATTGCTCGGTATAGTTGGTGCTCGGTCTTGATGGAAGGAGAGGTGGAGCTACGAGAGAGATGAGCTGGTTATTCGCAGGGTGAGGGTGACATTGGCTGGACGAGTATGACGATTACGAAGACAGTTGAACATGATAATTTTCAAAGGTAACTCAAACTAGTTTGGCAATGAGAAAATCTTTTTATAAAAGAAGTCAACAATGAATAGAAGAGTATTGACTGTTTTCTCTTTTCCATGTTGTAAATTACTAGTACTAGTATGCCATGATACCTTGGTATGGAGATACTCGTGTAACATTTTGATGTACTTACATGTATGGCCACTTGCAAGTACGAAAAAGGCACAATTTTCCGAACTTTGAGGCTCCATAAGTGCAACAAAGTGAATATGTATCCACGCGTGTCAACGCATAATATGAGGATTTTCCTAGCATAATGCGAGAATCCAAGAAAGCATAATTCCATGATTTCGCGAGCATAATCCGCCGGAGCCTAATCAGAGGCCTGTAGCTGGCCTGAAGAGTTGTAAAATTACTCCTTCGTAGCCGGGGGAGTCAGAGCGAGGGCGATTCACGGCTTGGTCAAAAAACTGTCGGCCTGGAACGTAAACGTGGATCTGCCGACACAGTTCACCTGGTTCACGCGCCTGACCTGGCATGCTGCCTTGCGTGAAAGGAACATTTTTCCGAAAGCAAGCTTCTTCTCCAAAATTCGAAATTTCCTTCCAAAAAATGCCGTCCTCCTTGACCTCGAAGCTGAATGTTGTTAGGATAGAAAATTAGCGAAGATGTAGCCGACCCATTCTGGCAAGCCGTGTGCCCTCTGGATATGCAGTTGTTCGCCATGGTCAACAATCTTCTTCTCCTTCGTTCGTACTTTCACTTTCCTGACCACGAATACAAGCGGTACCCATGCTCAGGTTAGTGTTTATTTGTCTGTCTATGCACATACATGTAATACAATGCACTGTTCGTGCTGCAGGCACTGGCCGATCATGGAAATAGAGGAATCAGCCAGCTTTCTTTGAATTCTCATCCAGTCAAGAAAAATATGTACACACTTTCCTTGGCTCCTTTTTCCCACCGCCACCATGCGCATGCATGCACTGCTTTTCAAATTTGTGTTTGCTTTGGCAGTGGTTTCATGGGTATCCTTCAGCCTTCCCTGGCATTCAAAATTCAGAATAGTTTCCACCCAGGTGCTAGTGCCTCTGTTCTGCTTAGCACATTGTAGTAAAATTATTTGCAACAGTGTCCACCCCTCCACACTGCACTCTTGGTTCACATTCACCACACCATAGCGAGGAAGTTTGTTCTTGGATAGATGTCTGGAGGATGTAGAGCATCTATCCAAGAACGAACTTCCTCGGTATGGTGTGGTAAATGTGGGCCTAGAGCGCAGTGAGGAGAGGTGGACAGTTTCAAATTAGTTAGCCACATCCGATCCTTTCTCCGATAGTTATGGACATTTTTTACTATAATATGACATTGAATGGCCACTCATGCTTCTATCGAGAGGTAACACCACTCAGGAAACTGAGGAAAGCCAACCGGTGTTGCACAGGATTTGAGGTTGGGAAGAAAAGATGTTCCGATAAAAGAACTGCGAGTACATGGGAAACGTATTATGGAAAGGGCAGTCTGAGTCGAACTAGGATCTCCTGTTCCAGACTGTACCGAAAGCGTGAATATGAATACAGTAGAGTGCGGATAATCCGAACAATCACTTATCCGAAATGCCAGTTTCCATTGAATTGAAGGGACAACCCCAAGCACCATTCAAGCGGTGCACAAGATGGTTTGCAACAGGTTGGAGCAACAATGTATCACCGTAGAGTCATATTGAGGAGCTAGAGTGTGTCTAATTCCTGTGAAGAAATGATGGAAACGTGAAGGAATGTGGAAGTCTTAGATGGATGTGTGATTGCTCCCTTATCCGAATTTTTCCCCATCCGAACCCCCTGGAGAAAGCGTGCGCCCGAGGAGTGCGGATAATCTACACTCTGCTGTAACAGTTATGCACAATGCGTTTCGATGCACATTGGACAACGTTGCAAATGTAGAACTGTAGGTGGACTGTGGTTCACATTAGACGATCGGAGTGCCCCCACCAAACGAAGAGTGCTCAACATCACAAGGTAGAGCTTGCATATACAATCAAAAAAGAGTACATAACATATACCATTAGCTGATACTGTTAGTGTGCATTACGAAGTCTGAAGAAAATCTTGAACGATCTCGGCTGGGATGACGGCTACACGTTAGCTCAGTGATTAGAGCATCGCTGGCCTCAAGCGAAGGTCCCTGGTTCGAATCCTGGTGGTGACAGTCAATTTTTTCTTCAGACCTTTCCCGTTTGTGTCTTTCCCTCAAACCAGTGAATATTACTGTTAGCTTCGTACTTTGAGTGATTATCACTTACAGTTACATACCGTAAAAGCCCCTGTATACGCCCACTCGAAATTACGCCCACCCTCCGTGTACACGCCCAGTCAGGGAAAGTCAACACGTTTGTTTCAAAATAGCGCCCATGCCCATGTATACGCCCAGGTATGCCAGAAACACCAGTACATGTACAGGTACTGATACCCAATACTTTGCTGCTATCCCTATTCCAAGTATACACCCGGTTCCAAAATAACGCCCGTGCTCTTGTATACGCCCAGGAAATCGAGGCTGCTATTCTATACGCCCGGGGCCTATACACGGGCTTTTACGGTATACTTGATAATTTCTTAGCGCATGAAAATCGGAGTCAGTACCACAATATTCCTCCCTCACTATATGAGTCTAGATACACTTTTGAATGTGGAACAGGGTCCAGGACAGGATCGTCTGCTCTATCCGAATTATGGCCTGGTTGCAATTTGTCTATTTGCCAGCAGGTACATCGCACCAGGGAGTCATAGCACCTACACTGTAGGGAGACTACACAATACTTTATAGAATTTTGGGTCTGGATTTGGAGGTTCTCCGTGATTTGTGCAACCCGCGATCACGGCCTTGACCTACTGACCCTGAGAACGGCCCAGATTAGCAATGCCATGTACGAGCGTGTACAGATCTGCCCAATGGTGCCCCCAGGGTGGCTGAAACAGGAACCCCTGGGTCGAACGCCATGTCATTTAGCTTTACAGTCGCCTGTGCCGTCTACCTAGATGCTACAACTCCCTGCGCTGCACGCAGCAAATGCAGCACATCAAGTATACAGCCATGTAGTGTTGGATGTCACCTGTTCTGATCGTGTGATATCACAAACAATCTTCTACGATCCATTCATTTGAACCTGGCACGTTAGGGGCCGTCCATAATTATCTATCTTTAACACGAAATGAGAAAAAATCGTTCATGGGCGGGTGGGTCAAGAAGGGTTTTGTAATGAAAAATATTGATAGCTGAAACACTAGTCCATTCCAGCTATTTTTCGTTGAGGGGTGGGGGTGGGGGACGGTCACAAGTTACTCATAACTAAACTGTTCATTTCGTGAAAATTATCAATAATGCCGGGTCCATAATTGTCGATCTTTTACACGGAGAGAAAAAGTTTCGTTTGTGGGTGGGTCAACGGAAGTTTCGTTTCGAAAATATTGATATTACAGACATCAATACAGGGGGTGGGGGTATAGGTATAGGTGGGGGGTGGGTGGAGGAGGATCCTTCTTTCATTTCGTGAAAATTATCGATAATGCTGGATAGCTCCTTAGTCTTTGCAATAAAATAGTTGTTTTCTTCACACAGTACCGTAAAGTTTAAACAATATCCAGCCAGGTTTGTACCGAACATTTTTTCGAAAGGTAATTTCTCAAATGTTGCCTTGAGTACGTTCTCAGCAACATAGCGGGCCAGTTTCACATACTCTAATTTCAGAAATTTTAGGTGCTCAATATTTTCGGTATGAGAGCAAAAGGCCAGGTTAGGTGAACAGATAATTTAGGTACAGAGAAGCAGTTCTCTATCGGATTATGTGTTAGGGTTTGTTCGGTGTATTGAAATTTTAGGTATGAAACAGACGCACCGAAAGTACCGAAAATAGAAGTACACTTAACATTTGTGAAATTCCAGTAATTGGACTGCAAACGTGCATCGCTGGTTGTTGCAGCTCCATCACAGGCGTATCACGGGAAATTGAGTCCAGCTCCACTTCTAGGTTGGGTGACACGTGATGGGCATCACTTCCTGCATGCTGGTGCATGTGACTCAAGAGCTCTGGCTGGCAAGAAGTTTTAGACTGCAGGTGCAATGCAAGATTTTTCTGCGATGTGCTATGCATTGTGCATTGCATTTCTCGAGAGACACTTCACGCTATGTGAAAAAAAGAATTTCGCTCGATGTGGTATTGTGCATCGGGCAGTGCAACTTTCCCACAAAACTGGACTCAAAGCGCCTTATAGCTGTGGTTTACAGCAAAGATTTTCCTATTTGCGACTCTTGGTTTAATGAGTGCAGTAGCATGCATGTGCCTGGTGATAATGGATCATAGTGAGGGCATAGCAGTACTTGTGCACTGATAGTTGGTATTGACATGAGTACATAACCAAGAGTGGGCAACTCGATGATCCCTCTGCCCATGGCAGAAAGTTTCATCACTTCGGTTTTTGTGGGCCATTGGGCTCACTAATACCATCATGCGTAGCCAGAGATCAAAACTTGTACATCACAGCTACGGTAGGTGAAGCAGAACAATAAACTGTGGATCCATGCCTACTGAACCTTATGAAACACTTTATCTACATGGCACATGTAGAAATATATGCGCGCTTGCTCATAATCATTTGATTTCGAAGCCGTTCGTACCTTATGTTAGTAGTTGCACATTCTTAGTAGTTATGCAGTTTGATAATAACGTTACGATAGATTATCAATACTGGTGGAAACGTTATGCGGGTTGCATAATTTTTTACCCGGTGTGCCATGGCCAGGCATGCTAATTCATCGGATATTAGCAAGTTTGCCTGCCTGCTGGGTGTTGTATCTTAGCTTCACTGTACTACAAATACGATATGCTTAGTTTTCCTAAATTGCTTCATTATAACATTCAGTTTGTTTTGCTGCAATCTTTTCACGTGTTTTGCAGGATTGTAGCCAAGGGTGAATACCATTATCATGAGCGAAGGTCTCTGAGAACCCATGTCTGAAAGCTGGTCATGTTGGCCCAACGCTGACTCTCATTGTCTGTATCCGCCACCTTCATACTGGAATGAACTGGAACATGTTCACTCTCTGTTTCTCATGTGGAAGGACGGAACAGATTGTTTGTCTGTCTCTGTGGATCACCGAAGGCTGAACAGTACAGTTGGAAGAATATTGGATCTCACGAAGTGCCTGAATCTGAAGCGGCTGACATGCATCTGCACAGCGCTGTCTTTCTGAGATTTGCTTCAAGGCAGGTTATTGTGTACAATTTTGTCCACAGTATTCCAATATTTGCCAAACGTATTTCTCTGATAGTATTGCGACTACACACGCGCAATGATCTCTCCGTCATCAGTCTTTCGCAATGATGTGGCTCACTGATGACAGCATGCATAGCCATAGATCAAATGAGCAGCTAAGGTAGTTGAAGCAGAAGAATGGATCAATGCATCCTGAACCTTGTGTACTGCCTATATGCACTCTCAGAAGTATTTGTAACGTGTTAACTATGAAGTATCAACATTGCTTCTCTTCTATGTGGGTGGTGTGAGTGATGTCAGATGATCTGTACTGCCATGGCCGATGGTGTTCACTGGAAGATGTTGGGTTGGGCCATTGAGCCCTCTTGCAATATGCTGTTGCAGCCTGAAGGCACTGAAAACGTTCGAATGCTGATCTGCTTTCAAGCGTAGAATGTCCCATTGTGTGCATTACATATTTGCATAATTATGTTTTGTACTGGAGTGTGAATGTGCGGCAAGGGCGTGCACATGTAAGTATATCGCACTGGAAACAGCCTAAGAGTTCACGTGGTATGTGATAAGTACACTTTTGGAAAGTGCGTGCACAGTCGAATCATGTAATGTTAAAACAGCCTTCGTGCTCCTCCCTGAATGGCTACGCAAGTAGAAATCTCCGGCTTCCTTTGCTTCTTTTTGCTTGAGCTGGCATGGTGGTCGTAGAGTTGGAATTTGTCAAGTATGATAACAATCGTTGTTTGGTCTAGAGACAAGAATGCATTTGGATTTTTGTCCCAGGACTGCATGGCTTCCCAAACTGCACGTTGAATGCCATAGATGATTATTGTTCGGTTCAAGAAAGGACCCGTGGGTCTGTCTGGCTATTGTGAGCTCTCGCTAGTCCATTTCCATAGCACTTGCTCTGGATTCCCTCGTTGGAATACCGTAAAAGCCCCTGCATACGCCCACCCTCCGTGTACACGCCCAGTCAGGGGAAGACAACACTTTTGTTTCAAAATAGCGCCCATGCCCAGGTATGCCGGAAACACCAGTACATGTACAGGTACTGATACCCAATACTTACTGCTATCCCTATTCCAAGTGTACGCCCGGTTCCAAAATAACGCCCGTGCCCTTGTATACACCCAGGAAATTGAGGCTGCTATTCTACACGCCCGGGGGCCTATACACGGGCTTTTACGGTATTCTCCGGTATAGACCAAGAAGTTTAGAAAACCTACTGGTGATATTAGTATGTTATACTAGTTTCTCCGCACTGTACCGCAGCTTTTGTTATCACACACATGTGGGTTATATAGTTTATCTACAATCCAGCATGATGTTCTTCCAAGAACGCCCCCGACCTAGGCCCTCGGAACGACGTTCTTGGGTGTGCAACATCACTTATAGTTCTAAATCTTAGAATGTAGCGCAGGATTTTAGTGATCACGGTTTCAAATGCATGTCATTGCACTCCACCTTTGGGATAAAAGCTTGTCATAAGAGAAGAGCAGACTTAAATAGGCATCTTGTACGCATGATTTCTAAAATGTAACGTCCCTGCCGAAGAGCGTTCCTCCATACTACAGTAGAGTCGAGCGTCCAAGAACGTTGTGTCCAAGAGGTTAGCCCGGGGTGTTCTTATCTTTCAGCTGTCCGGCTGCGCTCTTATAGCATGTTCTTAGAAACAAACAGGTTAGCATCATATGTATCCCGAAAGCTGCCGGATAACCAACACCCCCATTCTTTTAAACTTTAGGCGGTGGCGTTCTTACCGTACTTCCGCACATATAAGCGCATGTGCTTATGTCCGAATATAAGCGCACCCCTCAATTATAAGCGCATGTGCTTATATGTGAACACTATTGGTGAAAAGGCGGGAGCGAAATATACCACTAAGTGGTGTGATGACACCATTGTTTAGGACACAGACAAACCTGTATTGCGCATATAAGCGCATGGGCTTCTACCCGAACATGTTTACACAGCCAAAGATCTTTTTTGCAGCAAATTTTCGCTTATAAGCGCATGCGCTTAGATGTGGGGAAGTACGGTAGCATTTCAGGCTGGACATTCTTGGTCAACACGTTCTTCGGTGCCCGTGTAGCACTGCACATGAAATTCAGCTACTACAACTCTAGTAATATAGTCTTATTATAGATTGCCGATTATCCGAATGATTGATTGACTTGATTGTCCAAACTGCTCAGGCTGCATGGCAGCAGGCTGTCATCAACATGCATCCCATGATAATTTCGAGGAGCTGGAGTGTGTGCCAAAAAGAATGAGAAATGAAAGTATGCATGAGGAAATGAGTATGTTTTAGATGAGTGTTTTCCCACGCCCTTATCCGAACATACATGCACTCGATCGCCATAACCCCTGGAGATGACTCCATGCAAAGAGGAGTGCAGACCATCAGAGCCCACAAGTACTCCCAGGTCCCGAAGCTTTCGTCTCAACAAAGAATCATAATCGACGACTTGTAATGAACTACATTTTGGTGGTATTATACCGTACTTGTTTACATTCAATTTAGGAATGCCAAAAAAGTGGTGCATGTACAAATCAGGGATGGGTACAATACCAACATCTGAGGTGAGTCTATCAGGAAAGTGAATGTCGTCCACTCTATAAAATGGGGTCCCTCAAAAAAGATGTGATTTTGCAGCCATGGACGTTTCCGGCCAGGTGACTGTATATACAGTGATCTAAGTTATGCACAGCTTGACATGAATGATTGGCTGGACACGTCGAAGAGAAGGAAGAGAGAAGCAGACCAACCTTACACCACCTTGAGCTGAGTGTAGTGGCCCAAAACAACAAACTAATTCTGTGTGGCCTTAGAGGAGCTGGGCAAGAGGTGTACAGTGAATTAAACAATACAGTAAACGTGGGAGAAGTGACAAGACTGAGTATGATACACTGTGCCAGCACAGTGCACATACTAGTGCAACTGTTGGCGTAGTTACAGTTAGCCCACACAAGCAGGTCACTCGATTGTAGATACACAGAGCGCATTCTACATCATACAAAACATGTTGAGCTTGGCAGCAGTGGCTGGCATTTACGACATGCACCAATGCCAATGCGCGGCTTGAGCAAATATTACAAGCCTCGGAACACCCATACTCCATTTTAGAGACAGAACAAGGCGATGAGTAAGCACCAAAGGATTATACGAATAGCGACCAGGCAATAATTCAGGCCACTGCTGCTAATCAAGGACTAGCTACAAGTACTAGTATGTTGTCAGTGTACCCTGACACGATGCAATCACAGCGAATGTGATACATGCACATCATGTTGCCTGGTTCTTGGTTAAAAGTTGTATCCTCAATGCTTGAAGTTTGTGGGGTCCCTCCAGCTTCTCAGAGTCCTGCACAAAAAAGATAAAAGCAAGTGCAGGTAGAATAATAGTAAGCTCACATAAAACCTCTTAGTCTTGCTAACGAATTTCGTGATTAAATCCACACCATGGGAACGGGGCTACAGGAAAAAAAAGTTCAACCATAATAATGCAAAAAGGCAACTTTAGCTGATCATATTTTTGGCAGCAACACTATACTGTTTGTATAGGAGAGTTGGCTTGGTGCATTCATGCCAAATGCACTCCCTATAGTATTGTATTACTGTACTTCATCATTTTACTTGGGCATTCATTCCCAGTAGCCCCAATGTCTTCTAACAGAGTGCGCAAGGTACTGCATATTCGGCACATATTTTATTTTCGGCTATTGTCGGCCTGTGCATTTTAATTCGGAAAGTGGTGGGCATCACGCAACTGAATTGCAAATAAAAAGGGGTTTGTCAACTGACAACCGCATACTTTTTCGACATCACTAATAAAAGAATTTTTCGTCCAGCGCATGCGCCAAGAGTGAATAGCAACTGAATAGAGCGGTTGTCATTTCACAACCCCCTTTTATTTACTAGAGGAAACGCAAAAGGTAACAAGATTACGTAACCAAAGGTGAGAAGGCACTGAACGAACTGTCAACCTACGAATACAACCTCAGTGCAACAATGTGCTCTTTCTGCTTACACAAGCAGAAAGAGAAAGAGCACGTTGTTGCCCTGAGGTTGTATTCGTAGGTTGACACTTCGTTCAGTGCCTTCTCCCCTTTTATTTACTGGGCATTTGTAGCCTAAAATTTGTTTTGCAAGGTTCAATGTGACAGTGTATGCAGGCATCAGTAGTACAGGCTGAAATTTCAATGTGGCCGAGATGTGTTTTTGCCCTGGGGAGGCTGCAATTTAAAAGCACCGAAAATTTGCATACTTTACAACACAGTACTGAGCATGCGGTGAGCTGATGACGAAATGAATTGGAGGTACTAATAATGCTAAGGGATTCGGGGGCGCATCAAAGGGGTCAGCACCAAGGAATGGGAAAGGTTTGTGCCCAGTTCGGTCATGTATATTGGGTATAGAACGGAAATTATTGGCTTAGCCTCGGGCGACTCCTACCAGTATTGCCACCAATGGCCCATGGCTGCTGATCTCTGTGATAGAAATGAGACGTGTATGTGAAACCAAAATATGGCTTTTCAAGATGAACTGTAAGACATGTTATTATAACGAGTCGCAAATTTAACGATTGTCCAAAATTCATAGGTTAACGAGAAGATATGTTAACGATCTTGCAGTATTCTGCCATATCCACACACAGCATATATGAAGCAGTACGGACTCAACGGATCTTATTATAACGAAGAAATGTCATCCGTTAAAACGTTAGATTTGCTTCCTCGTTATATACAATCATGTCTTACAGTATGTGCATTTTGTGAAGATCTGATGCAAGTCATTAGGGACACCTTGTTGGGTCTTGCCAACATTCAATTATTATGATGTTCATATCTATGCAATAACGTTGATGGAATTATCAGCAAGAATCAATAACCCCAAGAGTATGCAGCTTTGTACATGGAGTCTGCCACAACACGTTGACCAAAGTACATGAACCTAGACACGAGCTGGGAAATCAGCTGAGCTGCTGCGTCATTTATGATCTGCTATAGTTTCCAGTCTCCATGGAGGTTTTTCTTGGAGACGTCGAATCTACAGTATTAGGTGTGAAACTTTTGTACTAAACCGCAGGAGATAGAATCTATCCAGCTCGGACATCATTTCACTACGTACGGAAGGAAGTACGCCGATCAAAGCTTGCTACACTCAGGAGATAGAATCTATCCAGCTCGGACAACATTTCACTACGTACGGAAGGAAGTACGCCGATCAAAGCTTGCTACACTCCCGTTTAGTCAACTTAACGGCCCAAATAATGCTTGGGTCATGAACTCATCGCTGTTGGTCTTTCGAGGGTGCCTGACAATGGTTGTTAATGCACAGCACCAGCCGGGCCAAATGACAAGATCAGAGACATAGATCTTCCTACGAAGTAGTTCAATTGCTGAAACGTGACTTCTGCAAACGTTATGTAGCAAAAGGAACTGTACTACGGCACTACACGCCATTCACAATAATCAAAAAAGGCCCACTTGACAAAACAGAATTTCATCAACGGAGCCCCGTGATTTTTTCTTCTGTACATAAGTTATGCATTATGGAGTCATAGCATAAGGGAGACGGCACGGTAGACTTTCAGCCTAAATCATAACAAGGGCCAGCCGGGCAGCTCAAAAGAGAGTGCTATGCACTATTGGCAGAGTGGTATACATGAATAGAGAGTGACCACCCAGTGCGTGAAGCTTTTCGTGTCACCCTAGAAAATTTCACAAATTAATAATGTGGGTTCAACCCCGGGCTGCCAGTGACAGTTGCCTTACTGCCTTAGGGGCAAGTGCGATACAAACATGTTGGCATATAGCATCGCTTGACTGACCCATGCTTGGGGCCAGTGGGTCAAGTCCGCGATCAAGAGTTGCATAAACCACAGATCATGTAGAATCTCCATGGATCCAATCTGTGTACTGTAAAAGCAGAAATTTTCGGTGGTGTAATATTTTCGGAATTCTCCAAAATCGGCGGTTCGGTGGAGGGAAATAATAATTGTCGGTAATACCCGCTTTTCAGGTAAGGGTGCTAGTACTGGTGCATTTTTGCGGTAAAAATTGTCGGCACCGAAGTTACCGAAAATAAAACACCACTGAAAATTTCTGCTTTTACAGTACATCATTTTGGGTATCATGATCTCGTGTTGTTTCCTTGGGTGCTACGACTCCCTGACATGCATTGATCCATGGCACGGTATGATTTGGGCGATTTCAGCCAATCAGTAGACGTTCTGAGAGGGGTATATTCAACGATACACCCCGCTTAGTTCACATGGGTCGCGCCAAGAATGAATATTGGGAGGAGTCTTGGGAAAGTGCCCTGGGAGAAATGGATTGCACCATTGTATACATGTACTGCATTCCCCATAATTTCCTCGTGCTACGTCCTCGGGAAAATATTGAACATATACCCTTCATATACTCATAGAATAATCCAAACGTATCTGCAGTCAACCACGGGTATAACAACCCACGGATAGTGACACTATCTTCAGACCTAGTAACAATATAGCCGTATATTTTCAACCCTGTGAATGACGACAACTCCCAAATAGCAACACTTTTCTCATGCCCGATCAAGGGTCGTTCGTTACTGGCAAAGTTAGCTGGGCATCATGTCATGTAGTCATTATTACTTCAGGCAGGGACAATGAAATACCCCCGCCCCTATTCCTGCAGAGGGAACAGTGCTGTGTCCAGGTCCACATGCAGCATGGAGGTGCTAGTAAGTCACTGGCATATTTTCTATTGTGGATCGATGAATAGGGCGTGACAATGCTTCCATAGTGGTGGTGGTGGTGGTGGTAGTGGCGGGAGCATACTGCACTGCAGGGCATTACAGCACTGGCATACTATTATTTTCTCTTGCAGCCGTGCAGGACAATGCTTCTATAGTGGTGGTCACGGTGGTGGTGGTGGTCACGGTGGTAGTGGTGGTCACGGTGGTGGTGGTGGTCACGGCGGTGGTGGTGGTCACGGCGTGGTGGTGGTCACGGTGGTGGTGGTGGTCACGGTGGTGGTGGTGGTCACGGCGGTGGTGGTGGTCACGGCGGTGGTGGTGGTCACGGTGGTGGTGGTGGTCACGGCGGTGGTGGTGGTCACGGTGGTGGTGGTGGTCACGGTGGTGGTTGTGGTCACGGTGGTGGTGGTGGTGGTCACGGTGGTGGTGGTGGTCACCGTGGTGGTGGTGGTCACGGTGGTAGTGGTGGTCACGGTGGTGGTGGTGGTCACAGTGGTGGTGGTGGTGGTAACGGTGGTGGTGGTGGTCACGGTGGTGGTGGTGGTGGTGGTCACGGTGGTGGTGGTGGTCACGGTGGTGGTGGTGGTCACAGTGGTGGTGGTGGTGGTGGTGGTGGTGGTGGTGGTGGTGGTCATGGTGGTGGTGGTGCTGCTGCTGCTGGTGGTGGTGGCGGTGCTGGTAGTTGCGGTGGTGGGAGCATTCTGCACTGCAGGGCATTAAAGCAAGCTCGATTGTGCATGCATGGTGGCGGTGGGAAAGAGAAGCCAAGGAAAGTGTGTACAATATTTTTGTTGAAAGCACGAGAATTCAAAGAAAGCTGGCTGCTTCCTCTATTTCCATGATCGGCCAGTGCCTGCAGCACGAACAGTACATTGTATTACATGTATGTGCATAGACAAACAAATAAACACTAACCTGAGCATGGGTACCGCTTGTATTCGTTGTCAGGAAAGTGAAAGTACGAACGAAGGAGAAGAAGATTGTTGACCATGGCGAACAACTGCATATCCAGAAGGCACACGGCTTGCCAGAATGGGTCGGCTACATCTTCGCTAATTTTCTATCCTAACAACATTCAGCTTCGAGGTCAAGGACGACGGCATTTTTGGAAGGAAATTTCGAATTTTGGAGAAGAAGCTTGCTTTCCGAAAAATGTTCCTTTCACGCAAGGCAGCATGCCAGGTCAGGCGTGTGAACCAGGTGAACTGTGTCAGCAGATCGACGTTTACGTTCCAGGCCGACAGTTTTTGACCAAGCCGTGAATCGCCCTCGCTCTGACTCGCCCGGCTACGAAGGAGTAATTTTACAACTCTTCAGGCCAGCTACAGGCCTCCGATGCAGAGCTGCAAGTGACGGATATCGGTCATTTGCAGCCACTACTTTCAGCCTCCTGGTCGTTGCAATCGGATACATAATATACCTCGACTGGGGGCTGTATTCCTGATGCTCCGCCGGATGCCCACCCGGGATGGGTTCCTGCAGTTAGAACAAGGACGAGGGTGTCAGGACCCCGGTCGGTGGCTGGAACTTCCCAGGTTTCAGTTCCCGCCCCGTTGTCAGTGTCAGTGTCGGTGTCTGCTGCGGAACCATCCTGTTCATCGAGTGCTGTTGGTGGCGACCGCGTGGATACTTCCTCGCAGTCACGCGTGCATTTTGCCAATGCTCCGGTCTCTATCTCTACATCAACATCGGATTCTGGGGGTGCCGGTCGTGCGCTGGGGGTGGAGCAGGTTGAGCAGGTAACGCACAGTTGAATGGTGGAGAAAATGAACGAATTTACGTGGTTTTAGGTCATTGCCGGGTGGTGACATCACCAAGTTTATGGATAGTGCCTATGCCGAGGTGATCAAATGGAAAAGGAATACATTTATTGTACCTTTTGGCAACGATGGTGGACACTTCGTGGCTGAATTGGCTCGGTTGATCGGTCTGCCTAGCGACGGATCTGCAGCAAGAGCATTTGCGTCGTTGGCTGTGGTTGTTGCAGGCCATTTGCTTTTCCAGCGCCCATTTAGCACCTCCTCTGTCACTGACAACAAGGAGTTCCTTTGCAAGCGCCTAACCATGTGGAAATCAGGCGATTTGACGGCTTTGCTCCGCGAGGCACGCTGTATCCAAGTCCATTTGCCTTTAGCCGCACACAAGCGTACTCAATCTAGGGCGGAGCTGGACGGCATTGAGTTTGCTAAGATTGTGTATGGCGAGAGAATTGGTACAGCCACCCATTATCTAGAAGACAATGGTGGTGGGTGCGTTCTTCCTTTGGACCAGGAGATCAACAGGAGATCGGTTCTCGATGTCCTGAGGGACAAGCACCCGGATCCTGCCGACAGTGATGAGAGTGATCTGTTGGATGACGAGCTCATAGTTCCAGAGAGTGTGCTCTATGAAGGCATAACGTCGGCCCGTATCCGGAAGTCATGCATGGCGATGAAAAGCGCAGCAGGCCACTGGTCCCTCTGGCCTTGATTCAGATGCCTGGCGACGCATTGTCTCCATGTTCGAGGCACCGTCCAATGCTTTGTGTTCAGCTCTAACTCGTGCTGCCAAGGGCTTAGTACTGTACTCAGGTTCTCGAGTCGAAACATCTCTGGGTGTTTTTGGCGGCTGGGGTCTGGATAAGCATGAGGCGTGAGGCCAATCGCCATTGGTGAGGTGTTTCGGCGCATAGCCTGGAAAGCGATTATGTCAGTCATTGAGAGTGATGTTACAGCTGTCTCTGCTCCTCTCGAACTCTGTGTGGGAGTACCTTCTGTGTGCGAGGTGGGAATCCAGGCTTTGTCCAGTTGGTACGGCCGGGAGAGCACTGACGCCATTCTACTTGTCGATGCCTCAAATGCATTCAATGCAATGAACAGGGCTGTTGCATTGCACAATATTCCCCGGATAAGTCCTGCTGCCGTACGCGTGTTCATCAACACGTACCAAAGCGACATCCCACTTCTCCTGGACGGTGGTGAAGTGATCCAGTCGAGAGAGGGTACTTGTCAAGGCGACCCATTACTTATAGCGATGGCCTTTTACGCTTTGGCTTGATTCCCCTCGATCGGCATCTGTAGGAGGCCTGCCCCTCTGCGGGACAAGTGTGGTACGTCGATGATGACGCTGCTGCAGACAAAGCGCCAGCGTTGCTGTCGTACTGGCAGGTGATATCGGATGTCGGTCCAAAGTAGGGGTACATGTGTTATCTTAACTCCTGGCAAAGCCCAATCTAGCTCTCCGTGCCGAGGAGGCTTTTGCCGGGACCGGTGTTTCGGTTCGCACAGACGGTGTTCCATATCTTGGAGGAGCCGTCGGTACTCCAGAATTTTGTGACAATTTTGTTCGTGAGCGTGTGGTGAATTGGGCTGCTCTCATTGAGCGCTTGTCCACGGTTGCCATGACGCAGCCCCAGACTGCTTATCACCTGTCCCTTCAGTCAAGGTGGACCTTCCTCCAGCGAGTTATTGCTACCGACCCTCAATTGTTTCGGCCCTGGAGACAGTCATTGTCCAGAGTCTTCTCCCCGCGTTAACAGGTCATACTCTGCCCTGGGGGAGAGGGAGGGAGGGAGGGAGGGAGGGAGGGAGGGAGAGCCAATCATAGCGCCACACGCACCTCGAGATTGGAGGTTCCCGGTGCGGTGGAGCACGCAGGAAGTCGGTAATCACACTGGCATGGTCCGATAGGCCGAGAGGTGGGTGCACAGTAGACATGACCGGGGTGTCGAAGCCGGAAAGGACCAGGTCTAGGGTGTTATTGCCCCTGGTTGGCTCAAGCACGTGTTGGGTGAGGTGATGAGCAGCACTGAGCTCCTCCATTGCTTCGCCAGCAGGTGTTGTCTTTGTACTATGAAGCCAGTCGGTGTTGTGGACGTTGAAGTCTCCAGCAAGGATCCACTGGGTGCCATGACATCGGGCAGCATCGAGAGTGCGATCAAGGTACTCCATGAGGCTGGTGTCACCCTCCGAGGCCTGTACAGGGCAGCAACAACAGCTGTTCAGCCACATCGCAGACGGACGGTGAACCATAATGATCCCCTGGGTGTCACAGGGAACCATGTCAAGCTCAATAGCCGCTAGGTCGTTGCGCACCCAGATAGCGACACCACCTCCTTGAGCCGTCCTATCCAACCGCATTGGAGGGACATAGCCAGGGATGGCAGTGTCGGCTTGTGACATTTTTTCCACCGTGAGCTTGGTTTCGGTAACGATAGCAATGTCGGGAGGGTGGAGACCTCTGCAAATAAGTGTGGATGACGGTTGGACATTTTTTAGCTCCGCGGGTCGGAGTATTTCGGGTGTCGTGGGTAAAGAATGCCCACAACCACTAGATCACATACAGCTGCGAATTCGGTCTGTAGTCAAGAGCCAACTGGTTCCGCAGGGAACATGCCCACCGGGCACAGCCAGAGCTGCCACGAATGCCAGGCGGTTATGGAGGAATTGTGTAGAGTGCGCAGCGAGGCTTCAGACTGCGAACGTCGCCTACTGCAGAGATTGGACGACCTGTCGAGGGAGTTGCTGGAACTTTCCGCCAGGATCGACACGAACACTGGGCCTTGTCGGGCAGAACAGGAGCCACCTAAGCCGAAACCTCGAAGGAAAAAGCCAAAGGACCCCGCCATTACCCCATCCTCGGCTGCAGAACAGCTGCTCGAGGATGCGTACGGTAGAACTACTTTTGAAATCCGTCGTACCGACACGGATGGTGAGCATGAGTCGGAGCCAGAGCACACTCGTACGAGTCCAGTCAGTGGTTATGTGTCCTCGCCTTGTTCACGCTGTCACCATGGTCACCGCGTGAACACATAGTACATTTAGTACTACTACCGGATGCAGATGCAGGATTTCCTTCAGCCTTCTGAAATCCTGTATCATGTGCATTCACGGTTGTAGGCGTTTAAATTTTGGTTTGAAATTTGCACCCTCCTGCGGAGCCCACGCTGCTTCGGCAGTGGCGGAGGCTCGCTTGCCGACGTAACCGTCGGAGATCATCATGAACAATGGACTGACTAATTATTCACTTGTCCTGTCTTTCTAAATAACATGTTATTGCACATGTTTAAAAAAAAGTACTATTACCGGGAGTAGCAATCATGCACATGTAGCTGGGCGAATCGTTTTTATTTCAATCCAAATGAAGTAAAAGTGGGGAGGCTTCCCACGGTTTCATAAACAGTTCAGAGTAGAGCCCACGCGCTCTCTTTCATTAACACTGCAATAGTTCAACTCATTTCACAGACAGGCAAAGTGGGATGGTCTAAGATCATGATTGAGAAACAGAGGGTACCAGGTTCAAGTCCTGCTTGGAAGCGGAAGGATTTTTTTCCAGCCGTGCTGCGACCCACAGTTAATTGGGAACTCGTGGCCTGGCACGAGGAAAACATGGATGCAGTGAATGGGATTTTCGGTCTTTGACCACTTGCTGGTGAGCTGATCTACTCACCTCCCACCGCTTTAGGAGCTGTATCTGCGCCTTGATCCTTGAAGGGTGGTGGTGTTCCTACGGATGCCGAAAGCCCGGCTTCCAGCCGAGTCTCACGCGAACCGTGACAATTTTTTTATAATTTTTTTCACAATAGCTATGAAAAGTATGAATGCCGCAGACATCACCACACGACATGACAATTTGTTCAAGTTTTGGTTTTGTGTGTTTCCAAAATCGATTTTTACGTTCCGATCATCAGTGGAAATACGGAACTAAAGAGATCAAGGGAAAAAACAAAGGTTAAAAATCCAAAGAAGTGTGACACATGACGGGTAACTTGTGGTAAGTATTACAAAAAGTGAGAACTAAAATAAAGAGTAAGTGTGACAAACGGGCATGAACAGTGCAGAAACAACTCATGAACACGGGGTGCAAACTCACGAAAATAACCTAAGTGCTAAAACATGTTCTTTTTGCTTACACAAATCGGGCTTATGCTTATTTTTGTAATACTTACCACAAGTTACCCGTCATGTGTCACACTTCTTTGGATTTTTAACCTTTGTTTTTTCCCTTGATCTCTTTAGTTCCGTATTTCCACTGATGATCGGAACGTGAAAATCGATTTTGGAAGCACACAAAACCAAAACTTGAACAAATTGTCATGTTGCGTGGTGATGTCTGCGGCATTCATACTTTTCATAGCTATTATTAAACTTTTATCTCCACGTAGATTATTTGTATAATTTTTTTCACAATAATCATTCCAACGTTTCGGCAAATTGCCTTCATGAGCTTCACAATGATGTGCAAGCTCCCAAACCAGGATTGATAAAGGCCAATAACTCCCCTGTTTCTGTTGCTCCAAATAAGCAACAGAAACCATCAAAAAGAAGGCATAAAGCAACAGCAAATGAAGGTATGCGAGAAACACCCAATTTTCTAAAAAGAAGAAGAAAAGAAAAAGAAAAATAGTGAATACATTGAAAAAATGAGATAGAAACCACTAAAAAAGCCGCGATCAAATAGACTCCACCCTAACATGGATAAAACACAGTCAGCACGTTTCCACAGTAAATCAAAGCAAAACATTTAACAAACAACAAAACAAAACAACAAAACAACAAAAATGGATCCGGTTTGAATAGTGAAGTAGAAATCAGTCCATGTGAAAAGAACATTGACGGTCACAGTCAGGTCAAAAGATGAGCACGGGCCCGGCACTCCATGACGAAGCTGTGAGCGCAGCCACCAGCATGCCTCCTGACGTACGACGCACGGGCACCACGAAGGCAGGTAATTTGCCATCGTACAAGGCACAAACTTATCCTTGAGCACCGCACAACCAGGGAATATGGTAGGTCACGGTGACGGTTGTGAATGGGTGCAGCCAAAGTGCGCAGGAAAACAGTGGTCCCCGCGCTGCACATGCCATTCGTGGCGAACACAAGGGGCGTGAACGATCTGCGATCAACCTTGTTGATACATTCGGCATATTGGTGCTTCTTCTGTCGCTCGTGATCAGCCAACTGGCTCATTACTTGTGATCGCGACAGCAAAGATGGCCTTGGGTGAGGAACCCGAACATCAAAAAGGCATTTTGCTGCCGCGACCAGAACCCACAAGCCCGAACATCCACACGAGCGCCATCGGCAGTGTTGCCTGACACAGCCTCACCCTGCAATGGAGCAAGTGGGGGCTCAGTCTCCTCGTCACACACCACCTCCACCAGCGTGTCAGCGAAGAGGTCCCGCAACTGGTTTTGGCGCTGAGTAGAATACCCTCCGCTGGAGCACGTGAATACGTGATGAGTCTTCATGTCACCATGGTCACGGCCACAGACGCACGATGAAGGCACACTACTCAAAGCCAAACCATAGCGCAGACACAAAGCGTCCGGAAAGTCATTTTTGTTGAGCAATATGCTGCTTGGGGTTAAGACCGTGGGCGGGGTACCTAGCCAGGTTGATACGCCACCATCCCCGGCAACCTCGACAAGAAGCCGCTGCTGGTCCGGCTGAGAGGGCTTGATGCTGGTGAGAACGAATTTCTGCTGAGCACGACGCTCTGTGCGCGCCGCAGAAGCAAGAGTCCTGCAGGATGCGATGACTGTGGCAGGACCAGGGGCACGAAATAGCACAGACTGGACCATCGGCTTAGTTGACACACGGCACAGCTTATGCTCTGCCTCCGTTCGCTGACCGGATATGCCGACTGCCAAACCACTCGACTTCACGAGCAGGGACAACAATTTCCTGAGATCACCCTCATTAATGACGATGGACGGAGGTCAGCAAGGGTAGCAGTGGACAAGAAGTCGCTGAGCAGCATCATCTCCCCGAACTTCGGGCCTCGCCCTCTCTATGCAAGGGCTTGGAAATTTCCGGAGCATGGAAACCAGCAGAAGGAGCAGCAGCAGCAGCAGCAGCAGCAGCCACTACCACCTCCAGGTCAGGTAACTCAGGCACGTGCGCGGGTGCCCTTCAGGGGGGGGGGGTTCCGGGGGCTCCCCCGTGAAATATTTCAAAAAATGAAGCAAAATCCTGCATTTTGAGCGAAAAAGGGGGTGTTCCGGGCACCCAGGAACCCATACCGGGCACGCGCCTGTAACTGTAACCATGGTAACACCGAGCAGTCTCCACAGCAGCCAGAAGCGAAGCAATTCCCACCTCTCCCCACCTGAGGCTGGCGACTCCAAGAGGCCACACACACCTATCACCTCGGAATGACCAGCACGACTAACACGCTCCGACTGTGCCTTTGGCATAGCGTCCAAGTTTGGTGACTTCCGTCATGCTCTTGCACTCCACTCTTTTTTTAATTTTTTATTTATTTATTTTTACAAAAAAAACACAAACCATTTGATGGCACAAAGCAGCAAGGCAGCGATGAGACATATGGAATGGCAGGAGTGGGGGGAGAGGCAGGGGCAGCTTGACCGACCATAGGGTCTCGGCTTCATTGCAAACAAAGCGCTCCACAAAAACAAAAGATTACAGAAAATACGCAGGGGGGGGGGGGTAGATAACTGGGGATTAGGGGGAAAAGTATGCACAATAAAAAGTTATCAGAGAGTAAACGAAGTGAATGGAGGAGGGAACAGAGTTAGAGCTTTTTTCGTCTTTTTTCTTTGATTCATAACCTGTCCGTTGTCAGCGGGTAAGGCGCAGGTGGGCGTTTACCTTTTCTTTGAACGTCTGCAGTCCTTTAGTTGTTGGCTGGCTCAGCAGAACGCACTGCGGGAGCTGGTTCCAGACCTCCACAACAGCGTCAGGGAAGGACCGAAGGACATCATTCCGTGCTCTGGGCGGAAGAGTGGAAGTGAGCTGAAACTGGTGTGAGGGATGCTTTTGTGTGCGTCGGCTATGGCGTGATGTGTTGGTCGCTCGGGGTGGAAGAAGGGTGAGAAGCATGTCTGGGCCAGTTGAAAAGTGGAGCTTGTACAGAAAGCAGAGTGCTCCGACCATTCTGCGGATGTCCAAGCTAGGGAGGTAGGCTCCCTCACCGATTAGGTGAAGGCCACGGCGTTGGATGGCAGTGAGGCGAGCTAGAGTGGTGGGTGCAGCGCTCATCCACACGAGCATGCCGTACTCCAAAACAGGGCGGACAAAGCCCTTGTAGATCACTCCACGGCACCTGGATTCCAGCACTCGCGAGGCTTTCCGGAGGAAGCCGAGACGCTGCGAGCCTCGAATTGCCAATTGCCTGATATGAGCTGTGAAGGACAGGTGTTGGTCAAACAGCACACCCAGCAGCTTCAGCTGGTCGACTTCCGGAACAACTGTGCCCTGGAATACAATCGGTGGGACGACGACTGTGTTGCGATGGTGAGAAATCAGGAGAGACTGAGACTTTGTAGACTTTGTAACCTAATGTGCCAGGCCATTCCCCAGTCTGCCAGCGCATTTACAGCAAGGTGGAGTGTGGTAACATCTTCGGGTACGGCAGTATTGGTCGATATGCACTTGTACAACGTGGTGTCATCAGCATATGCAGCAAGCTGGGCCCCAGCAGGTAGATGATCCTCAGCATCATTCGTATAGAGAAGGAATAAAGTCGGGCCCAAGATGACACTCACACGTCTAACGAAGTGCGCTATCCGCGGCTTCTTCGGTCTGCCACCGTGGTCGCGCACGAGCCCGATCTTTGAACAGCTCCGCCTCACCACCCTGGAGGACATGTTTAACATTAAGCTCCTCATCTTTGTCCGTCGTTGTCTGTTCTCCCGAGCTAGCTCCCTTTTCACCAGCTTCTTCGTGAGAGTTACTGGTGACCGCACTCGGGGAGCAGCACATCACCTCGTTCGAGTACCATTTTGGCCCGGTCCTGCGGGTCGAGCGACCATGCAGTTCATCGGCGCAGTCCTGTGGAACCAGCTCCCGCCTGATCTCCGTTCCGAGCCCAGCCACCTTCAGTTCTGTGCCCTGCTAAAAGCGCATCATGGCTCCGTTTAAATGCTTTTCGGCTAGTGTGTTTCTGTGGTATAGCGGACTGAAGAATAGTAAACGTGTTTTGCAATATATGTATGAAGCTATTTTGTATATAGTATGTTCCCATTCCGTTTTTGCTTTGGTGTAGCCCTGAGGTTGATTGCTTATTTATTTCTACCCTTCCTCTCTCCATACTTCTGTCCCCCCCCCCCCCTCTCTCTCATTCCTTCTGTCGTCCACATGTATCAAAGGAGGCGAAATCGCCTGTTTGTGGTGCGACGTTAAATAAACTTCTACAACAACAACAACAACAAGATGCTACCCTGGGGGACGCCTGACATGATGGGGTAAGCAGAGGAGGACTGTCCGCTCACTACAGCCTGGAGCATGCGGTTGGTGAGGTAGCTTCTGAGCCAGGCGAGAAGATGTCCCTGGAGCCCATACCGCTCAGCGTTATACAGGACACCCGGGTGCGACACTTTGTCAAACGCCCCAGCAATATCCACTGCCAGGACGCGCACAAGTCCTCCACTGTTGGCAACTCGGCTCCATTCGTGTTGAAGAGCTAGGAGGAGGTCGGTTGCGCCAAGTCCAGAGCGGAAGCCAAATTGGCGAGCAGAGAGAATCGAGTTGCTGTCGAGAAAGTTTGTGATGCTCCGGTTGATTATGGTTTCCATACATTTGGAGATAATGGAGAGAAGGGATATTGGACGGTAATTCTTCACACAAGATCTTGAGCCCTTCTTGTGGACCGGGACAACGTTTGCCACCTTCCAGGCAGAAGGCTGGTGGCCTTGTCGGAAGCAGAGAGAGAACAGATGAGCGAGCGGGCGTGCAAGAGAATCTGCACACATCTTAAAAGCACCCGAGAGGGGACAGAGTCAGGGCCAGTTGCTTTTGACGGGTTGATGGCTTTAAGCACACGCCATACAGTAGATTGGCGAAAGTGCACTGTTGTTATTCTGTGTAGTGAACGCTGTTTGACATCGGGAAAGGCGGTAGCAACATCACTGAAGTCAGTCTCTAGACTGTATTTTTCAGCAAAGTAGCTTCCAATAATCTCGGCTTTGTCGCGATTCTGTGTGTACTCCTGTCCATCAGAGTCAATAAGAACAGGCATAGTGCTGTCGCGACCACTTCCACCTGCACGCTTAACCACGGACCACCACTCCTTGTTCTGGATGTTTCCCGAGAGCAGTTTATTGCGTATTCTCTGGAGGTGACGTTCTTTGGCTCTAGAAAGGCAAGTCGATGAGGTCACGCGGGCAAGGCGATATTGCTCCTGGCCTGGCTGCGACGAAGTGATCGCCATGCATGGCGTTTGGCAGCGACAGCAGCAGAGCACTCGGGGGTCCAAAAGATGGGATCAGTGGGCTTCGTCTTGAGAACTTTCGATGGGATGAATCTGGTCATTCCTTTGATGATCCTCTGGGTTACAAGATTGCATGATGTATCAGGCTCATCAGTGATGATCTCAGTCCAGTCGGTGTCACGGTAGAAGGCTCTCAGCCGATCCCAGTCGGCATGCTGATATTGCCATACTGTACGCGCAGTTGGTCTGTCCCGGTGTGGTGTCAGCTCGAAGTCTGTGACCACTACAGCATGGTCCGACTGCCCCAGGGGTGGGTACAGTGTACTGATGATATTACCAGGTACGTCTGATATGACGAGGTCGAGGGTATTTCGCCCACGAGTAGCTTCGTGGATGTGTTGGGTGAGGCTGTGTTGGTAGCATAAATCTTCGGCTGTTTCTCCCGCCAGTGTGGTGCGCCTACTGCCGAGCCAATTTGTATTGTGTACATTAAAATCACCAGCTACAATGACGCGAGAGCAGGAGCAACGTGCAGCATCAATCCCAGCATCGAGATGGGAGAACAGCCGTATGTCATTGTCTGCACAGGAGCCTGGGCGATATACAGCACATACACCAACCTTTGTGCCCTGTGGTCCAGTTATGCTAATCCAGAGCATTTCCTGGTCGGCACAGTCGATGTTGAGCTGTCTATATGGTAGGCCAGCCTTCACCCAAATTGCAACCCCACCACCATGTGCTGTTCTGTCGCGCCGTATAGCAGGGTGGTAGCCAGGTATGGATGTTGCCACTGGCGTGGATTTCTCCGGAGTCAGTTTGGTCTCTGTGACAATTTCTAGGTCAACATTATGGTGCATGAGGACGTGCTGGAGCTCGCCAATCTTATTCAGTATGCCAAAGGCATTTGTGAGCATTAGGCGTAGTGGTCGTGTCTCTGTCATTCAAATATTGTCGGCATACTTGGTCCCTTGGCCTGTTGCTCTGGCGAGTGCTGTGCTGTCTGAGAGGGTAGGGTGGCGTGGGAATCACTGTCGTCCTGCTCAGTGGTCGTGTTGTTGGAGGAGTCAGTGGCATACTTGTCAAAGTTCCACAAGCGGGAATACACTGGTTGGGGCCAGAATGCCCAGTTACTTACTAGCTTGACGCTGCTTTTACTGATCACAATCCTAGCAGAGACACGACCATCTTTAGGGAAGGTCTTGCAGGCAAAGACTTCCAGGTCCACATCCGCTCTTCTTGCCCTGTTTATAACAAACTGGGTCAGTTTAGTGTCAGAAGTGTCAGGCTTCATGTTCCCCACGAAAAGGACACTCTTCTTTGCTGTTGGCTTTCGACTGGTTAGCACTTGCCAGCTGTCTAGATCTACCACTTCGTCGGTCATTTCGCTGAACTTTGGCAGCTTGCTAGTGGGGCTTGACCGGCTGCAGCTAGGGTCCTGGGCACGTGCTCGTGATTGGGCCAAAGTGTTTGTACAACTAACGTTACTTCGTGCGTTTGCATCCGCGCCCGCATCACCATGATAACACTGTATGGGAAATAGTGCTCCTGACTACAACCATGAGCCGGTTGGTAGAGTCCCGGTCTTGCGACCATTTGAACCGTATGGTAATTAAAGACCCGCAAAAAAGCACCCAGACAAGAACAAACAAAATAAGGAGAAACGACGGACAACCACAGACTCATTCAGAGGATTGTACCAGTTAAAGCCGAATTTCATCTCCCAAGTACAGGGAATTTTCCTACGACCCTTAGAAAGATGATGAGGGTTTGAACCGGGGCATTGCCCCATACGGTTCAAATGGTCGCAAGACCCAGACTCTACCAACCGGTTTATGGTTGTAGTCAGGAGCACTGTTCCCATACAGTGTGTCTTTGCCTTGTTCACGCTGTCACCGCGTGAAAACATGTTACCTATCAGGCAAGGCTTGCATTGTATTAGTGAGGTTAAGATGCACGTTATTTCTGACGTGACGAGAAAGTTGAGCTCGCGTTATAATTAACGCCATTTGGCTCGCCCGTCGAAAAACAACGCGAGTGACCTGCAGCTCGAACTCTGGATCCCAGAGCCAACATTCACCCCTAAAAATAAAATAATAAGTTGTAACATGGAAATTGTGGGCACGAGTTATGCAATCGAGTCCACCAACTAAACCAGATTTTGAACAGCCAGACGTGCACAATCTAGCGCAAAACGGACAAGGAGAACTGAGACATTCCACGGCATGAATTAGTCTATCCATCATTGTCATCAACTAAGTACAGTACTGTAGGATACTGGCGCTCGGTTTATTACAATTCGTCTTCGCGAAGCTTCCTGTTCATATTCTCATCTCGGATAATATTGAGCCTCCCAAGTTGGATGGTTGTTGCTTTTCGTTGTCGAATTGTAGTTTGACCGTTCAGTCTGGTCTTGCTGTCCCGGCATCATACCAGTATAGATTTCCATGAAGCCTTGGAATGTAGCTTGTGCTCAGATCAATGGCGCTTGCCTTCCGCCTTTGGAATTATCACTAATATTCATGATACCTCTAAGTCGGAAGGCCGTTGGTTAGTGCTATCGAGCAGTGCTCAAGCTGACTTTCATGCCGTGGAGAGTCTCAGCACTCCTTGTCAGTTTTGTGCTAGATTGTGCACGTTGACTGTTCCAAATCTGGTTTAGTTGGTAGACTCGATCGCATAATTTGTTGTTGTTTGTTCGCTTATTTCACTTTACTTCACCAAGTGAACAGGCATTTCTGCCTTCTCACCAGGTCTGTTGCCTACGATTTCTATGTTACAATTTGTTCCTTGGCTCACCATCTGAGTTCTTACTAAATTAGTTAAATAACATTTTGGAGACAGGAAACTTATCAGGGAAAGAAAAAAACTACAAATCTCAAGGTGTTCTTCACCATCATCATCAATAAGGACTGCGAAATTCATGAACAAGTTTTCGGGCATTCTCTTAAAATTAAATACAAGCTACCAGAACCAATGGGAAACATAGGGATTAGTAACATCGTGGTTACCATTACAATTAGGTGATGAATTTACGAAATAGTGGTTGCAACTTCGGCGATGATTTGTGATAAAGGGTTTGATTCCCACACTGGAGCTCGCGCTATTCCGCCGACTTGACTTTACACTTGACTGACTCATGACTGCCATCCAGAGCACACGAGAAGTCCATCGAACCTTCCACTCGGCAAACCTGCAAGAAAGCACTACTCCCTGCTCAATACACAGTGCTTCGGAGAATTCATCCCCCATCAGTTGAGCTTGAGTAGGCTGAGGAAGATTGTGCCCGAAGAGCACCACTTATAATTATAGTGCTCTCCAGGCACAAACATCACAAAGGATACAAACTTACAGAGATGCTCCGTTTCCAGCGCGACAAACACATCATGAATACCAGACAGCAGCTTGAGTCAGTGTCGCTCCTGGACGGTGAGAACAGACGTCGAGGACCCTCGGTCATTCACAACGCTGTCACCTCCAAACCAGCTAGCCACAAGCCGGCGCTGGGCACACCAGTACGAATAGATAAATTTAGGGAAGGAAAAACTACTTGAAGTAAATTTAGGGAACGAAAACCTACAAATCTCAAGCTAATCTTCACCATCATCATCAATAAGGACTTCAAAATTCATGAACCAGTTTCGGGCATTCTCTTCAAATTTATTTATTTATTACAGCATCTCATAGCACAGTGAGAACACCGGCCAATACAAAGAGAGAGGGTGTTAGCCAACCACGGCAAGGAAGGGAGAAGGGGAGGAGAAGAAAAAAATGAAATACAAGTAACCAGAACAAATGAAACATAATTTACACTACCCAGCCACCTTTGTGTAAACAAAAGAAAAATGTAATAATATTATCTCTCAAGTTGTTTACTGACACCCTTGATCCCACTACCAGCACTAGTTAATGTAGCGTCCATTTGGTGGTTGTCTTTACGCAGGGTGCGGTTTAGTTCCTTTTGTCTCATTTCTCACCTTCTCTTTCTCTCTTTTTCCTTTTTCTTATCTCTCCTTGTGCATAAATTCTTCGCTAAATTTATCACTTTCTTGGAGACGGGAAACTTATCAGGGAAAGAAAAACTAAAACTCTCGATCTATTCTTGATACTCAGTGACCCACGCACAGACGTTTTCTGATTCACGACATACCGTGTATGGAGGCTCATCCACGTTCCGCCAGAACGTGGGTGATAATCAGAATGGAGCGCATTGTGCGAGCTGTGAGGGTGCTCAGCTGAAGAAGTTTCCGAAGCACGAAATCAAAATATTCTACGAGCTTCTAAGGCTAACTAAGCTTCGTCTTTGACCTGGTTTGGGCCTTTCGCTTCATGCTTTTTTTAGTTCCGTGTGATTAAACACAACATTGCAAACGTGGGTCAGGAACTTTACGTGTATCATCCACGTTCTCGTATCCGTTACGTGGGACTAAACCTCCCTACTACATGTACATGTATCTTGTTACATTCCTAGATCCTGGATATTTGATTCATGTTTATTTCTCGTTGGCTGAGCAGTCCGTGCGCCAGTGGACCGTATGCGTGTTAAAACAAAATGGCGTCACGATTTATTGAAAGTGGTATAGTTGGTGGTACGAGTGTTCAAACCCATTTGAACTTCATACTGTTCGTCTTCTTTTTGACATGCTCTCTTTCCATCGTCCTTAGCTTTTGTTTGTTGAGAGCTGTTTTGGCTTTCTCCTATACCTCTGGGGGATGCCAAATGATGGTTTTGAGAGGCTGGTGATGGCTGTGAGCGAGAGTTTGCCGATCGGCGTCGTCCTCGCTATAGCGATGAAAATACTAGTTACTGCACACCTGGCAGATATCACAACACGTCGGAGCGTCCAGGAGCAAAGGAATCTTGGGTTTTCACTGGAATCTAGTTCCTCCAGCATCGTGTAGCCCACCGTCGGTGAATGGCGGTCCAGAAAGGTCGAACCTGGTCTTCTGTAGCATCTCGCAGTCCTGCGAGGCACACTGAATACGCCTGTCATGTATTCTACAAATAAAAATCACGAACTAGTGGACTTTATAGTGATGAGTCTATCCTGTATGCTGCAAAAGACGCAGGAAATGTGACTGGTGTCCGTACACTGGACGCCAATATCATCCCAGTCTTCTCCTGCAGGATCTGTTTGACATTGACATACCGGTATGCAGTGGGTCGACATTGGCCTGGTTTGGCAGCTATCTGCCTGGGTGGATGTAGCAGGTTTGCATTGGCGCGTCGTCCAGTCCGACATTTTCTTGTAACTGTGGAGTACCGGCAGGGTTTGAGAGGTTGCTCGTGCTGTGAACACATCTCTACTGCCTGCCTCGTCCTGGAAGTGCCGTCTCGCCGCTTCCTTGCTCTACAGTCGCGCCGTTATTTCGCTTTGTTTCGTGGTGCAGCTCAAAACCTGCCCAAACAACTGTCAGCTCGCAACATGGTATGCACCACTGATGCTGGTTAACTAAAACCGGGATAGTCGAGTAAGCGAGTTCACTCCCTGGGCCATGGCAAGATCTGTTCAGCGCGGGCTATTCCAACCTCCAAGTGCATAGTCACCGATCGATCCATGCGATGGTGGTTGACCTACAAAGAGCCAAGGTCTACGAGTACTACTATTGGATGCTGTCTACATGCAGTCAACAAAATCAAAGTACCTCAGTATGCCCCAGAATAGGGCATGTGCATCTATAGCATGACACAACAGGGGTTCTGGCGGCACCTGTCAAACAAGCAGTAGCGACTAGTGGCAGCTACCTATTGGAGGCTAGCCGCTACAGTCTGTCACTGGAGATAATTATTATGTTCACTGTTTAGACTGAGCACAATTAATGATGCCCAATCAATCTGCCCAATGCGTTTTCTGTTCCACCTAATTATAACGTCCCATCGCATCAACCCTACTACACGCACATGTCGTCACTCTAGCATGACTTGTGTTATTATTGTTTATTTTGATTCGCACGATAAATAGAGCACAAACGTTAACTTGACCGAAGGATAAAGGCGACTGCAGATAGAGGAACACATCGAGGTACAGGTACCGGCATCAATACAGTATCAGAGAGAAACAAACAAAAATGAGAGGTACGCAGAAAAAACTCTCGTAAGCCCAAGGGGAAGTGGTTGATGAGGGATGAATGCACTCTCCACGCTCATCTACACTGTTCGTGGAAATGCACACATACATACAATAATATACAACATAGCAATAGCATGCACAGAACCGAACAATTTCATGTTCACACATGCAAGCACAGACCTGAACATTAGTACCAAAAGCCGATACAGACAATATCCCCATACACACAGACGCACACACACACACACACACACACACACACACACAATGTCCCATGTATGCGCCCGTGGCGAGAAAAGCACGCAAATCTAAAAATGCACTGGATGTGAACCCACAGATTTTCTCTTATAGCAACGATAGCGGATCTGATTCTGAATGAAACACACACACACACACACACAATACAATCATTGAATGCCCATCCGCAGATGATGGCAGGTCCTGAAAGAACAGGCAGTGTTCCAGTAATGGGGAACAGAACTTTGAGTGGCGAGTGAGGTATACACACACACACGTGCGTGCGTGGGCAAACACTAAAGTATTCAGCAATAGAATCGACATTGTAGTATTCATTGGTTGGGGAATGGAAAGGAAAATAAAACATTGCTGTAGGTTATTGTTGTAAGGACACTGGGAGCATAACAGAAAGGTAAGCAACTTGCTTTGAAGCAAAGAAAGTTATTATTCCACGGATCTCAGAAGGAAGGAACGTTCCAGAATGCTGCACTGGCAACAGGCGGCCTGCATGTGCGCGGCCCCTGCAGTCGGTCCAGCTGCCGGCCTTGCAGTGCTGAAAAGAATGTGCAGTACAGCATGTCACATAGTATCGCAGCCTGGACAAATAGGCGCTGGGAAGTCCTAGTTATGTGCTCACCTACACCACGATGCACCAATCTTCTGAGGTACTTTGGCAACAACTTTGTCCACTTGAGACTCCCATGGGCTGAGCCAGTTGTTGAGGGCTGCACCAAGGTGGACGGCAATGACCGCTGATGGCAAGGCAATCCATGACACACAGTCACTAGGGCATCGTCAACATGGCGCTGAGGCTGGATCGATAAAATCAACCTTTAGGCTGTTGCGGGGTTGACAACGAGGCCGCTGTCTCGAAGCTAGTCAGTCAGCCTGGTCACCGCCATTGACGAACCAGTCGCCACCGCCAGCAGTGGCGGTAGGTTGTGACAAGTGTGGTGCAATATTTTCAGCAAATTCAGTACTTAGGATAAGATGAGTGACAAAGGGAACGTTGTGTTTGATAATATTGAAGTGAACAGGGATGATCACAAACCCTGCGCGTACTCCACCGTGAGTTACAAGAAAATTCCGGGCTGGACGACGAGCAAACGCCAACCTGCTACATCCAACCAGGCAGATACTATTACGATAGCTGCCAAACCAGGTCAATGCCGACCTACTGCATAATGTCAATGTCAAACAGATCCTGCAGGAGAAGACTGGGGTGTTGGCGTCCAGTCACTGAGTGTACAGACACCAGTCACATTTCCTGTGTCTTTTGCAGCATACAGGCTGAGACCCATCACTGTAGAGTCCACTACTGCATGAGTTTTATTTGTACAATCCATGGCAGGCGTACACGGTGTGCCTCTCAGGACTGCGAGATGCTACAGAAGACCAGGTTCGACCTTTCTGGACCGCCATTCACCGACGGTGGGCTACACGATGCTGGAGGAACTAGATTCCAGTGAAAACCCAAGATTCCTTTGCTCCTGGACGCTCCGACGTGTTGTGATATCTGCCAGGTGCGCAGTAACTAGTATTTTCATCGCTACAGCGAGGACGACGCCGATCGGCAAACTCTCGCTCACAGCCATCACCAGCCTCTCAAAACCATCACTTGGCATCCCCCAGAGGTACAGGAGAAAGCCAAAACAGCTCACAACAAACAAAAGCTAAGGACGATGGAAAGAGAGCATGTCAAAAAGAAGACGAACAGTATGAAGTTCAAATGGTTTTGAACACTCGTACCACCAACTATCATACTATACCACTTTCAATAAATCGTGACGCCATTTTGCTTTAACATGAATATCGCGGGTTCAGAAAAAGTCGTCTAAAAGTTGCACTTTTATTTTCCAGATTTGCCAGATTTTGCAGTTTTCTCAAGATATCGCGAGACGAATACTCAATGGCGTCTCCTTCGTCGTCCTTTGGTTTACGTCCCCCGTGAGTTCTTTGTCTCAGATCGTTGTCGAAATCCAACCTAATAGTTGTTCTCTGCCCTAAGTTTTGTCCGTGGCGATAACAAATGACGGGAAGTTGAGTTCTCGCTCGTCGCTTGCGTTTTCGTTATGTCGCTGATATTTTGGCTGAACATGCTATAATTTCGTGCCGTTGGTTTGTACAAGGGTTTCGCTATTTCCTGCTTATTTATTTAGAAAGAGATATTAGCCAACAGTGCATCCTCCAATTTTGGCTTGTGCAAAATATCCGACAGCGGTGATACCAACCGTTTTGTCAACACTGTATTTTTGACACATTTTGACACACACATGTCTTCAATTGGTGAACTTAGGAACGACCGACAGAATCGTTCAAGGGGTCCTAGTATTCTGCGATGTACCAGCCAGACCATTGTATCCGTAGGCCACGAATTTATAAACAACACGAACCTCAACAGGTTGCTGGAGCTCCAAACACAAACCCTCGCAGATCAATGCATGTGCCTATACTTGTATGTACAACAGCAACAATATCAAGCCAAATACAGTACTGAGGTGGGAAAGAAATATAAATAATTCATGCAGAGAGGATGACACTACAAACACAGCACCTGAGCCAATGCAGAATTGAAGTGAAAAAATGGCATCTGCGGATGGCCTGGATACGGTGCTACTATTTAGAGAACAACCGCCACAAGCTATGACACATAAAGTCTCGTACCTTCATTCACGGCGGACGCATGGAGCAAAGAATACGTTTACCATACACCCGTACATACATCACGTTTTCATGCGCTTTTTTCAACAGACCCACACACGTCTGCATGTACATGTAAACGCACAGACATGTACACGTATGTACGTGCACGAACATACACACCCATAAACATGCACACACATACACACACACACACACACACGCGCACATTCGCTAAAGTATGGGAGCATATGTGCACAAAGCATCACGTGATTGCATTCACAAGTTTTATACAAGACAGCCAGGTAATGAATGCATACTTGTAGTTGTGTGGTAGCTGCTACAACAAATGGAGCATTGGCTAAATATTGCAATAAGGAGAGTGTTATGATAGTCATGCAAAGGTTCTGCTGTTATCAACGAAGCGCACGCCTCTCGTGCTAAGTTCAAGATCCATTGTACTCTTCTTTGCAACATACTTCGTGCAGCTTGCATCCAATCGTAGGCATCACGAGTCAAGGCAGCAGCCACATGGACCAGTAAGATTCACTGATATTGAGGATTTGGACCAGGGTGCTGTTCCGATCAAACTTGCAATAACACCTTTTTGAGCTGGGTCTTCCCCACTGGCACAGCCACCTTGTGTGGCCCTACCATTAGTGGTCTCTGCCCGTTGTCTTCATTTCATTGGTAGGGTTGTGTTTGACGAAAAGCCCACTTGACTGCCTTCCAGCATATAGCTTTCAAATGTAAGTGTGATGTATTGATATCACACATAATCACAGACATGCTGACGTTTGGTACATGCCTCAAGGCTAGTCAATAGAATTGATAGTCATACATCACTTCAAGCTAGGACCACTCCAGTGGGAGAAATGAGGTGATCCACTGTTGTCCGCTGGAAGCGTTTGACCCTGTTGACCATGGTGATATCTACATAGGCATCAATACACAGCCGGAAAGTGAAGTGTGCACACACAGACGCACACACACACAAACACACACACACACGCACACAGACACACACACGCACGCACACACATACCAAGCAGCATAGCACCACAATTATTATTTCCACCATGTAAAGCAGCAAGTATCGCCCCCCAAGCATGTGTATGCACAGCGTACATGATTATGCCACAAGGGATTTTTTATATATTTGAATGCAGGTGCACAGACCCTGGGTCATTGGCATTGGTCATGGGTTTCATATTTATTCCGTTTCTCCCCGGAACCGGGATTATCCACACACAAAGATCTCCAGGACACAATGTTTACACTGACTCATGATCTGAAAACAGTCACAACTCTCCAAGAACTAAAACCTGAACATCTCCACAACTAGGCTAAAACCAACTCTGCCTAACAAAAGATAGCAATAGCTAATAACAGTGCACGCACATACATGGTATAGAAAGACCCTATGGCAACACTCGACCATGTAATGTGATACAACAATAGAATGCAGACGTCTAGACACCAGAGTACTGAATAGACCTGACACATGGCCTTCTTGATGGGAATGCATGAATAGAAGCACACATGGATCATAGCTCTAACACATCCGCCTATCCATATCACGCATGAATGATTGAACTCTAACAGCCAGCATGCTGCACCAGTCTAACTGCAACAATATTCATGTCCTAACTATAAATTGATAAGTCAATAATAATTTTGCTCTTCTGTTTCATGCATTGTGTGTAAAATACCAATATACAGGCAAATTGTACTAAAGTACCATACAGCTCTGCATCAATTTTGCCAATGCTGTTTATTGTACATTGTTCACAATCGCTGCAATCGCTGCCATTTCTCATAAATAATATTGTCATGCAGTATAGTTACGAAATACACCGCCAGGATGCCACAATACAAAGATGGCTACATTTTTTCAACCAACATGCAATTAAACTTTTCTAAGCACTCGCAGACTCCATTGCAGCCATTCACACATTATAGGGTACCTCACTTCAAACTCTCCAACTACGGTCTCTTCGCTGCATATGTTCACTTCACTTCCAAAAAAAACAAATAATATTAGATATAAATTGAATGCACCAAATTTTCGGGCATGGCCCATCTTCAGGGTGAAAAATGAAAAAGAAAACCATTCAACTAAACAAAACCAACACACCAACACACTTCACCATTGCTGCTACCCTTCACACATACAAAGATTTCCAGCACTACCGCACCACACAGCATATAATTTTTTTTTTTATACTCGTTTCAGTTTTTGTTGGCTTTAGTTGAATGGTTTTCTTTTTCACCCTGAAGATGGGCCATGCCCGAAAATTTGGTGCATTCAATTTATATCTAATATTATTTGTTTTTTTTGGAAGTGAAGTGAACATATGCAGCGAAGAGACCGTAGTTGGAGAGTTTGAAGTGAGGTACCCTATAACATGCAATTATTGCGAAAAAATAAATATTTCCATAATTTCGTGCCGTTGGTTTGTACACAATTTCAGGGCTAAAATAACCTTACCCTGTCATGGCGATATCTCTGAGGAGTTGAATTCACCTAGTCTCCCTTGTGCAAAAAATTCCCTCATGGTGCTGCCAGCTGCAATGTAATGGTAACCCAGAATAGGGTGAAAATCGAAAACGATAAATTCCTCGCCTCCCGTCCATCCAACTGCGCTGGTTGCATCAAGTACGATGTTTAGAAGACGAGTGGCATCCGACTAACGACTGGCAACATATTTCTTGAAGAAGGAAGCCCTCATTTCACCGACTGGCCTCGAGGTAGGCAACAAATCGACCGACAATTTACTGACCGGCGTCGTCATCTTTCCCTGCATAACGTCTGCATGTATGGTTCCCGCGCAGAAAATAAAAATCGGGCCAAAACAGGGTCTGGCGCACGGACTGTGAGCGAAGCGAAAGAAACGAGAAATCTAGTTCTCTGTTAATATTTTTTGCACGTGCGTGCGGAACGGGTACGAGGGCAGTGTGCTGTGGTTGAAAGTGCTGTTGCTGTGATTCTGCAGATCATTGTTTTTCTTCTTGCCAAGTGTGTAGCTGCCCAAAAAAATTCTCCGTCGTGTAGATCGGCCTGGTGCTGTTCTTTCCTGTTGCCAACATGAGTGGTCGGAAGGTAAAAGCTGTGAACTCTGGTCGTGGTAGAGGTAGAGGCAAGAGAGGAGGCGCTCGTGCCTCAGCCGTATTTGAGTTTCCCGACTCCGATAGGGTCGGAACCACGTCGTCGTCAGAGTACGAAACGGCAGTGGAACACCAGCCCTCGGCACCCCCAACTGCAGCTCCACAACAGGCTAGTGCTGCTGCGTCCAAGGCAGCCACGGAGTTCGAGAGCGAGCAAGAGCTCTTGGGCATGAAGATCCGAATGCTGGAAAGAGGCATGGAAAGGTTGGCAGAACGAGGCAGGTCGCTGAAAAGAAGACGAGGGGGAAATTCCCCTGATGAAAGATCATCGTCGTCCTCGTCCTCGTCCTCCTCAGAGTCGAGCTCAAGATCCCGCTCGCCGAGGCAAAAAAGAAAGTCCGGAGCACCCACGGAGCTGAACTGGACGACGACCAGCTATGCAAAGCAGTTTGCATTGAACGAGGAATTGTTGGACGTCATTGCCTCAATGAAGTCGAAGTCAAAGAGAAAGAGGGAGAAGAGCAGCGAAAAAAGGTGAGCGTGTACTAAGAGAGAGGCAGGAGTGGCTTGTTGTTGCTGAAAACCATGGCCACCAGGTGGCGACTGCATTCCAAGGAGGCAACCTGCTCATGGACCTGGTGACAGGCTCCAAAAAGCAGAAGCGGCTCCAGGCCGCAATCCAAGCAGAAGGGGTGAAAAAGAAAGTGGCAGGAGGTGTGCGTAGCCTAGGTTCGGTCGATGCTAATGTTCAGGCAGGGCAGGGGATGGGGATCCCACCTCGTCCACATCCAGGTCCCATTCAGCATAGGCCAGGTAACTTTCGGCCCCCTCTGGTGTGCCACAGATGTGGGCAGCCAGGGCATTTCGTCAGAGTATGCACGCAGCAGCCGACGGCCGCTGGCCAGCAAAATCGGCGGCCAATGTAAGAAGGATACGAACACGTCGAGGAGTGCAGCAATATTTGACATAGCTATGTTGTATAATTTATACTCTGATTGATATAATAATTCAGTGTGGCTAGTTCTAGACCGATGTCATATTGTGCGACCGATTTCATAAATTGTGAATACAATACAATACAACCATCCAAAGTTTATATAAGAACATTTACTCCGGAAGTTCTGCGTGTCTTTGTGTGCTGTATGTTATATCTTCAGGTAGCACCGGGTGCTACGCTAGGCTGCTGGGATCCTGGATCCGAAGTGCCGGGCACCAGGTGCCATGTTGTTGATGCTGCTGTGGCTGCTGGTGAGGGATAGTGATCTGCCTGTTGAGACGCGAACTGCCGCCGAGGGGTATACGGGGACAGCGCACATCGTGACTAGCCAAAGTATTCGGCGACCTCAACCGAGTCTCCTGCTCCTATCATGGATAGGGTACTAAACCCGGCTATGCTTTGTGCGTCTTGTGCAGTAGGTCTGCATTCACCGCATGTTCAAATGGCTGCTGTGTGTGATAGAGCTGGGTGTGCATGCTGATGCTCGTGCAAACAAAATTGGAGCAGAGAAATGTTTATTTCTCGTTGGCTGAGCAAAGCGAAAGAAACGAGAAATCTAGTTCTCTGTTCATATTTTTTGCACGTGCGTGCGGAATGGGTACGAGGGCAGTGTGCTGTGGTTGAAAGTGCTGTTGCTGTGATTCTGCAGATCATTGTTTTTCTTCTTGCCAAGTGTGCAGCTGCCCACCCAACCACCTCGGTCAACTGTCTTCTAAGTGTGCGCTGCCGTTATCCGCTGTAGTGTGTGCTGCAGACTGTAGTCGTGTGACTCATGATGCTCTGGTCTATATGCCTGTAACTCTTCGCTCGGCGAGTTTTTTGTACTTCAAAAACGAAGTAGTAAAGCATGGTTCCTGAAGCCTAGCAAATGCTGAAGCTGCCGTTGCCTTAGTTTCTGCCTTAATCTTATGTATTGCTGACAATAAGTCCGGCCTACAAGCGCTGGCTTTCATCCAAGGCGCATAGCGCCATTATCTAGCTATGGCAAGAAGTATTGTGTAGTAGGTCTGCATTCACCGCATGTTCAAATGGCTGCTGTGTGTGATAGAGCTGGGTGTGCATGCTGATGCTCGTGCAAACAAAATTGGAGCAGAGAAATAACTCGTTTCCATGTGTTTTCTTCTTCTACTTTATATTAAAAAATTAATAAATGTTCCTTCCATCATGACCGAATATCAACTATGCCTCCTAAATATTTAGAGTAATATCCACTAGATCAACTGCATACACTGGTATCAATATTTGCATTAGGAATTGTCGATAAGATTATAGCCTGCAGGGGAAGTTAATCCTAAATCAATTTTCACCAGTTGTAGTCCACCGCTTTAGGAGCTGCATCTGCGCCTTGATCCTTGAAGGGCGGTGGCGTTCCTACGGATACGGAAAACCCGGCTTCCAGTCGAGTCTCGCGCGAACCGTGAATTTTTATACTTTTTTAGTCCAGCCATGGTTACCAAAATCCGTCATGACTTCGTATCGTGCATAATGTACTCAGTATTGTCATGATTGTACACCATGGTAGATCTACACAGAGTTTGGGGGACTACCCGTCGATATCTCGTCTGCCCCGAGATACCAGATAAAGGCTGGTTCACTCGCATGGTCTGCTACATGCATGCATTGTATAAGTGTGAGAAAGAACAGTTTGAAGAAGACGAGTTCCAGCATACAACAATGTATTGCAATGATTTCTACCCTGCTTTTCACTGAAAACATTGCCTGTGTGGCCTCTGAACCCTTTACAATGCAGACCACCACGTCCACCACGTCCACCACGTCCAGCGCTGATCAGGTACATTGTACACAATTGTGCAGCCTACATGCTAGAATACTTGAGCGTGAAGGCCTCTTTTACGGGCAAAGCAAAGCACAATCATCGTACAGTGAGTAGTTAAACCCAACACGAATGAAAAATGTGAAATGGAATAAAAACAATATTTGTAAAGCAATAAATAAATTAAAATTAAAATTCAATATCGAACACGAATAAAATAAAATAAAAATATGTAAAAAATAAACAATATCGAACACGGAATTAATTCCGGAACTATCTACTCAACCAATTCATAATGCAATACCCGCACACTGTGTCAGTGATGGAACTCCGCTACCCGATCAACATGCAGAGACCACTCAATCACATGCTAGAATACTAATACAACGTACTAGTAGTTATCATGGTTATGCTCCTACCTCCGAAAGGACGCCAAATTATGCTTCAACTTTTCAACCACCATGCCAATAATTATGCCGGCATAATCCGCCGAGCCTACTACTATTTAGCCCAGTGTAGACTCAATGGCACCACTGATCGGGATGATCGCATTAATTTTGCACTTGAGAATAATTTGACAAGACAGCGCAGTGGAAAGACTGCTTTCCCAGGTCGTAAGGACATCGAATGACAAAGCAATGTTTTTTATTGCAATACATGGAAAAACAAGAAGAAGCAGAGAAAAGGCAGAATGTAGAATGCAGCAAACGTTGAGGACTCCGACAATGAGGAGCGAGACGGAATCAGCACCTAGTGAGCTTATGACGGCACTCAATATCAAACGTTCCGAAGTGCAAATCGTTTATCAAGAAAGAGGAAAATTGCAATAGTACAGACAACGTACTGGCAATGGTGCCATAGTGAGAATAAAAAATTCAAAAGCGGATACATCGGATTATGGCTGTAACACCACAAATCCAGAATTACATCGGGACATCGGGCGTACTGCAAAACTCCTACTCAACAGTACACAGCCTGGGTACAGGCGCTAGGCTGGCGCTACACGACTTAGTACAAGGCCACAGGCACAGGGCTACAGAGAATGCAGGGCGTGAATGATGCGGGCTAGACTGAGCATGCATGCGGCGCTCTGCAACAAAGACAAAAGTAAGTGAAAACTACACGGTGGGATAAACTATGCACACATGGTGCAAAGGTCGCGTGTTACTCGCACAGTGCCGCGAGTCTCAAAAAACTAAAAATAATAGTAGACTACTAGGGAAATTAGCAAGATGTAAGAGGGAATTTCAGTATGTCTTCTCGCTTGCTCTCTATTCTGCTGCAGGGAACATGCACTGATGGAGCAAGGTAAACATGGTAAATAAGAAGTACTAGTAATACAGTAATCTTCGCTCCAGTGTGGTCACGATTGGTGGTTTACTTCTGGTGTCCGACGTTTTTTGCAAACTTCTTCTGCTGAGATGTTTTTGTCGAATCCGTGAAGACTTCGTAGCCGGCAGCCTTGTAGCTTGATGGCTTCGGTGGACCGCTGCCTGCACCATCACTGGCATTAGTTGTATCGGGCACAATGACCAGCATTGGCTTGCCTGATTGGGACACCGTCAGAGAGAGAGAGAGAGAGAGAGAGAGAGAGAGAGGGAGAGAGAAGGAGATTGAGATAAAGAGATGGGTGAGAGGCACAGAGAGAACTAATTCTGTAGGACATCACAACTACATGTAAGTGACTGTGTATTCGAGTACTCTGTGTGTGTATGTTTGTGTGTGTGTGTGTGTGTGTGTGTGTGTGTGTGTGTGTGTGTGTGTGTGTGTGTTGGGCGTGCTGCCTGCTGCCTTGCTGACTATTGTGTCTCATGCGCCAGTGTGAAGCAGTGCTTGGGGTTTGCTGAACTCTCGTTGTCCATCGTTGTGTGTTCTATGAAACCCAATCTACATGAGAGGAGGGGGGGGGGGGGGATTTTTTATCATTATTATCTTTATTTGAGGGATGACGCAGAGTATCACCGTTAGTACCATCCTATCTCACCAACAACCAATGAACAACCAATGCAGTTTGTTTTGTTTGTGGTTCTTACTGACACCAACCTAAGCAACCTCAATCCCTTGACAGCACGTGCAAAATTTCTGCATACAACTAGAGAAAAGAAAGCACTTTTCCAGTGACCATAACCGCTTGGCATGCATGATATTTCAGTGAAAATCTGGCTAGCTATGGAACAATTTAATCTCATAATGAAATCTGGACATGAAGGCTTTCAAGAACTCAAAGCAGTAGTATTCTAGAGACTACATATGCATTCACGGAAGCAGCTTAGGACCTCTAAATTGTTGAGGCCTATAACTGGTCAGTGGGGCTCGTCCAAACATGATTACTACTGAGTAGTGTTCATGTCTTGGTGCTTTATCATCTAGTGATTCTCTCTCATCTTTTCAAACCAGCGTTCCGATTTCATGCAAAGAGATTCTTGAATCAAGCCTCTGAAATAAGCAGACGTTTTCTGGAAATCCACAGGCTTCATATCCCAGGACAACCTTGACAAATCTGGGCGGGGCGGGGCAGGGGTTGTCGACATGGGACCCCCAGAGCTGTGTAAGTCACTCGAAAGTCACCTTTTTCTATTGACTGTAGTTAGGTTTTGCAGGGATGGAGGGTGGATGTTGGGGGGGGGGGGGGGGGGAGAGCGGGAGGGTCAAAGGAACTGTCTGAGGCCACAGTTGAGTCTGAGGGACTGCATTACACTGCCATCACTCATGGCTACTAATGATCGGTAGAACTGTAATGAGTGTGAATCCATGTCAACAAGAAGCAATCGCATTGGCGTAACTAGTACATGCATGACACACTAGAGCTAGTGTGCGTTGTATAGATGACGGGCAAAGCCGGTGGCAATGTAGGTACACCTTTCTATGTACTCACATGCAGACTCCACTGCAGCCATTTGCCCATTAGCGTACCTCAACTCCAACACTAAAACATGGTCTCGCTGCAGCATACGTTACTTGAAACTTTCATCAACATTTCAAGTTAACTTACGTATTCAGCAGAGAGACCATGTTTGAGTCGAGGGGGTAATGGGCAATGTATGTAGTGGGAGCTAATTCCATTGCACGGAGCTCGTAACTTCAAAGGGGACGGAGTGAAAAACAGCCAGGGCCGAGACGCAGGAAAGAAACTGAAATAGGTGCATTGCTCCCTTGACTGCGCCCCTACTGAAAATTCAACAAGGGCATGCTTAGATACGGGTATACATTTGAAATAATTGTTATATTATTCCTGACTCCCCTTCTTGGATTCACCCTGGATTTGCAGCATGTAGTCCTTACCGTAATGTTTGCTGTGATCAGTCTTCACGGACTCAGCGCTTGTTTCGATGTCATTGCGGCCGCGGCTGCTAGGTGCCACATACGCCATGGCTGTCAATGCTGTAGTACTCGATGTATCTCCAGAGCCTCTTGCCTTCTTGATACTTAGTGTTTTGCTCATTTGGGTGTTCTTTGTATCATCCGCGTACTCCTTCAAAGCCGTATGGGCCTCCCGCCCTGTCATACTGGAATCATGAGCATATTGGATCTCGGATGCCATGGTGAAAATTCAAACGCGATGTTCACGTTCAGTATTTGCAGATACTTGCACTATAGGATGTGATTTTCTAGCTTCTTTGCTTCCTTTTATACCCGTGGTGCCGTGAAGTGGTTGCGGAAAGTCGGTGCTGTCCCTTCGTTGCTGCCCAATGGATGGGCCACAGCACACGAAATCATGTCCGGTGACGATGGCTATGAAAATAGTGCATTACGTAGCACAACTAACTGCTACTTGAAAGTCGGTGTTTTTACCGCTCGTGTCTTGATGTGTCCATGTTCTCTGCCTGTAAGGGTTTGTCATGCTCTCGTTTTCCCGCTGTTTTCAGGCCACCGGTCTGGCATTCTGTAACTCCTCAAGCCATGTTCGCCGTCCTTCGCTGATGTTCTTTTGGCGTGGAATGCAGTGATAGTCTGAGCCCTGGGGCAAACATGTCTAGCAGCACCCTATATGACGACAATGACAGGTAAGCAATTGCAACAGAACCAGATAGCCACACCGTCATTGTGATGATCACGCTCTGACTTCATGGCGATTGCCAGATTGGCCCAAGCCAGCATGTCGTATGCCCCATGCTTACTTTGCCCGGCGCTGAAAAGCCTAGATAGTAAATAGTTATACATACATGTACGGTAGTCAGGTGGGCAGATGGTACGTGAGTCACTTTTTACCGACAGCATTGTGATCGCATTACCCATGCTAGACTTATGCTGGATAGAAATCAGGTATTGTTGGAGCAGCTTAGTTGGGGTAAAACCACTCTTTTCCCCTTTCTGTTCATACGTCAAACAGGACAGTTGAATGATTGCCACAGGTGCTGCATAGAGGCAGCTACTGGGCTCTCTTCATTCATGTGACGTGTTTCCAAACCCTGCATCGGCTGCTTTGACTGATCGGTGAGCATTCTTCTTCAGACTACTGCAATTTACATGCATTGCTGTCAGCGTTTACATCCCTTCTCGAGTCAGGTTTGATACTAATCCTCGAAGTTGTGGCCGATCAGTGGTAAGGGGAAACTACCCGGATTGTCAGATCTGTGAAGAGAGCTATTTTTTAATTTTTTTTACACAGAAGTCCACTGTATTACCGAATATGTGCCAGAAGTGGTGGCGTGGCCAGGATGCTCTGCCGACCATAAGGTTCTCATCGTCTATGCAGACAAAGCGCGCCATAATGCAGTAAAACCATGAGGGAGGGGAGGAGAAAGGGGATGTTAGCAGGCATGCGCCTATGCCATGGCGGGTTTTCGTAACACATGCATCCACCACTGGACTGGTTTTGTGTCAAACATTGATCACCGGCTAAAATGCACTCAGTGCCTGATGCACAACAGCCCTTGGGAGTAGCTGCGTATTTTTGGTTGAAGATCCCAAAGTGTTACATCATGGACCCATGGTCACAGGATCAGCTACATGACTAATGCGCATTGTGGTGGCCACCGGGTCTTATCTGCCACGGCCGGCGGCTTTGGCACAGCTGGTGAACAAGTGGCAGGACCAGTATTTCTCCAACTTCAGCTTTCGTGGAATGTATGATAGATTTAATTATGTAGGAGGCCCTATTAGCCTATCCTAGCTAGAGTCTCTTCCTCCTGAACTGTTCTTTTTGCCCAGCGAGGGATGCTGTGCTAATTGTATAACTGTCGCTATTGCAATATGTAGCTGAAACAATCCAATAATATCATGTTTTCTCATACAGCGAGATATGACTCTTTACGTGGGCATGGGAAATGATCAGTTATGTAGCCGACCTGGGACGGTACCCCCCCCCCTCCCCCCAGGAGTTGGCTGGGCCTGCAGGTTTCTTTAAAAGGGGGATTCCCCAGTCTTCTTTCAGCCAAAACCATTGGTCAGGCTGGGGCCGAATTGCAATGCCACCAACTGAAGAGGGACTTAGTGATATATGTCCCAAACGCAAAGTATGAAATGACTCATCGATTAGAGGAATATTCATTAATCAGAGGAAACGAGGCAAAGTGCTAGGCTAAAACCACTGGTGATGTTTTACCACGACACATATTTTGGCACTGCCGATCAGCAGGTGGTAAGACCATCAATATTTAGAATGACATAGGCTCCCACCAGGCAGTACATATTCTCATTACCGCTTTATGTACGAGAAGGGTGTGCACCATTTCCACTGAGGTTGTATGTATAATGATCATGCTAAATCAGTCTGGGGAAATGAAAAGGGGTCATTAGTCTGGGGGAATGAAAAGGGGTCACCAGTCTGGGGAAATGAAAAGGGGTCACCAGTCTGGGGAAATGAAAAGGGGTCACCAGTCTGGGGAAATGAAAAGGGGTCACCAGTCTGGGGAAATGAAAAGGGCTCATCAGTCTGGGGAAATGAACAGGGGTCACCAGTCTGGGGAAATGAAACGGTGACACTCTGATAAAGTTATAAAGAAATGAAAATGAACGAAATTCTGCATTATGGTTGAAATGTCTAAGAATGCTGCTAAATCAGGCTATGCACAAATACAGACTTGAGAATACGTGTAATCCCACCAAGAGTGGTGTCAGCATATGAGGGGCTACCCCCGCTGAAGCCAGGAACCAGCACTACCGCACCACCATCATCATCGATCTATGACATTGTGTACACCTATAATATCGTACACCACCACCATGATTTTTCCACTTTTTTCACTTCTGGCACTTGGTGTCCGACGTTCTCAGCAAATGCCTTCAGGTGATCTGACTTTTGTGGATCCGAAAGAACAAGATATCCTGCATTGGTGTAACTTGATGTACTTGGCAGTGTAGATGTAGCGTCTGGTCGTCCTGGATAAGACAGCATTAGAAGTGGGCAGGAGAAAAGAAGGACAGAGATAGCATGGTCTTCTTGGCCCAGAGTCGAAGAGTTTTGGTCGGAAGTTGCTAACCTGAACATTTGTTTCTTGGTTTTGAAGCCTTTGACCTTGTGTTGTGAACCTTTGCCTCATTACTAATCTGAGGGATGTGTTGGCGAGAAGATTCAGCTGTCATTTTGGTGGCAATTGAGCCAAGAAAACTATTTTTGTCGATAGATTTGACATCGGTACATGGAATGTTCCAGGAGCATAGCGCTAATCACTGTTCAAGGATAAAGACACAAGCGGCGCAACAGTCTGGTATGCTGGAGAGGAGATGGATAAATAGGCCTTCTCGACCATGGCTTTAAAACCCACCACTCTACCGTCAGGCCTGAGCAAATGAAACGGATATCGGATTGACGCGTTTTGAGTGGCTGAAACCACGGTATAGTTTAGATCATTCTATGACAAAGTCGGTTGTGGCGACCAACGCGATTAGGCCGGCTGCAGGGACGCCGTAATGTAGCACTCGCCCCAGCACCATTCAAACAATTCCCTTTGGCAGTTCACGGCACGAACTTCAACAAAGCCCCACGAATGCGTACCAGGGGAAGGCTAGACAGCATGTCTCTAGACATCAATAGGCATTGTATGAAAAGCCAGTCAATAGCACTAAAGAGCGAAAGCCTTTTTCACGGTTCAGTTTCACTCGCGCACCGGGCCCGAGCTGGCAGCACAAACAAACGCCGGGCGCGAGCTGGCAGCACAAACAAACGCCGTACTCACACGAGACCGTTGGGCCAACGGATGGCCACAGCCATCAAAAACAGGAACAATCCCATCCACGGCTTCCTTCTCTTAGCAGCTGTGCTGCTGCGTGCATCCAACTGTTTTGCAATTTCTCCCTTCCACCCACGCCTCCTGGAATTTATTATCGCTCTACACTATCCGACGTCTCACAATGAGTGCCACTCAGCATGATGGTACTCCAAGCTACATTGTATTTTGATCTGTCTTAGCTCAATATTCTGGACAAAATATTAATTCAATTGCAATGAAGCGCCGGTGGCCGGCGGGGGCATTCAGCGGCTTGGTCTGATTTCTAGCTTAATGGTAACCGGCTTGAGATTTCCAAGGTTGCTATGGCAACGTGCAGTCATGCGCATTGCCACCCAACATGCATTTGGGGGCCCAGGAAAGACAGAAACGCGTTGCTAGGCAGCAGCAAAAGCGCTCGGCGAGTATCACGCTACTCATGCAGCGCGCACGTTGGCGTAGGGTATCACGCTACCTTGTGCTGCGGGGTACCACATTGCCCCTCGCTGGAATCAGACCCGCGCCCGGATACCTTGCGCTGGCCCCCTGACGGCCAAACTCAACCAACTTGTGCGCTGTGACTGGGGTTGTGCATGTATTAGCAACATGACGTGGCCCAGGTCGGCAGACTTTCAATTAGCCAAGCGAGCTACTCAGGCCAGGGTGCATGATCACTATTCGCAGCACTTATCGTCCATGCAGCAGTCGGGTTAATATAATAGTCATGAAGTTTGAACTCGAATGAGTTTCAGACGGAGTCAGTGCAAACTAGCTACACGGAACTGCAACAGAGAGTAGTTTACATGCAAGTATGGTGCCGATTCCATTTCACCAGTAAGTGACAAGTTTTGAAGAGAGAGATTCATCAATGTACAAGGTCACAGCACTCGAGTACTTGCTGGTGCACTAGTCGGGGGCACCTGTCTTCAGTACATGCTTGAAATAGGAAAGAGGGCTGTATGAATTGGGAGTAAGGAATGAATGATGCATTGGTTCCTCTCCAGACAGACACTGATCAAGTTCAGCACACACGGTTCTAAAATTTCGTCTTTCATGGAAGTTTCCATGAGAAGGAGGTGCTTTTGTTGAAAATTTCCTTTCAAATCACCATTATTGTAAGGCAAACTCTTCATATTCTCGTAAACATGTACAACTGCGATAAGAACTAATTTAGCGTCATAGCTTCCTAAGAAAAGAGACCAACTCAGAGGCTAAAAGACTACAGGCTGTGATTCTTTCCAATTTTAGGATGCACCCCTTTCACTTTAGTCCTCACACCAGCGATTTCGAAACTGAAGTGAATGTGTTATCAGAGTTTCTCTGTGCGTACACACAGAATTCGGATGAGCGGAAACATCCCTCATTCACGCTTAAGAAGTGTCCCTTACCATGGGAATTAGGTCTGGATCCACGTGTCTCACCGGCAGTGTCTGAATCAATATCAATTCTGCTAGCACTTCCCGGAACGATATATACTCTTGCTATGTTCGTACTGTCAGCCGGTGCTGATTTTAAGACCTTGAGCGATTTACTCGTGTGGCGGCTATCAGCATAGGTCTTCACAGCGGATGATGCAGCAGATGCACTTAAACTAGAATCGTGGTCATACTGGATAATGGATGCCATTGTACGTGCCTAAGCAAAGTGTCCACGCTCACAATTTGTGATAAATGATCTCTAGAATGGCAGTACCTACTAACTTCGTTCACTGTATTTATACGCTCAGGTGTGCCAAGGCAACCCGTGCGGTAAAGTTCCGCTTCGAAAGCTGCTCATCGGCAGCGGAGAGCTTTAGCCGCTTGCTTCTTGCGAAGTGCAGGAACACGGTAGACAATGGTCTGACAGCTGGCGAAGCTACTGAAAACCACATGATGGGGCAGTGGTTGAGTGACGGGGTACATTTATTGTGTGCCCATCTATCACTAGAACATTCTACCTGCCAGCGATAAAGTCTCACTGGCACGCCTGAAACATGCTACGGGATGCTATTGTTTGCTTCCTTTAAGTTTGTTGCAGGTGACATCATGTACCTGAGGCTTTCTCCAATGCCAGGTGACAGGCATGCAGTGCCTACATATACAGGTGGTGTACCAAAGACGGTGCACCTCAGACGCTATGGTGATGGTTCAAACACAAAATTCACACTCAGAAATTGCACATACACTTAATTGAACTTGAAATACGGTGTTTTACCGCTCGCGTCCTGAAGTGTTCGTGCTCTCTGCCTGTAAGCATTTGCCATGCTCTCGTTTTCCTGCTGTTTTCAGGCCACCAGTCTGGCATTCAGCAACTCCTCAAGAAATGTTTGCCGTCCTTCTCTGATGTTCTTTTGGCATGGAATGCAGCGATAGTCTGAGCGCTGGGGCAAACATGTCTAGCAGCACCCTATATGACGACAATGTCAGGTAAGGAATGGCAACCGAGTCAGATAGCCACATTGTCATTGTGCTGATCATGCTCTGGGTTCATGGCAATTGCCAGATTAGCCCAAGCCAGCATGTCGTATGCCCCATGCTCACTTTGCCCGGCGCTGAAAAGCCTAGAGAGTAAGATATAAGTTTCCGTGCATGGCACGGTAAGTGAAGTTAGCAACCCACCAACAATTACATTCCTAACATAATTTGCACGTACTTGCCATAGCGCATCACGTGCCCGTGCAGAACACGCACTCCGAACTCCCGCGCTCCGGCACGGGACCACGCGGAGCATGCGCATTACTCCGGCTCTCGATGCTGTTTCTTCTTCATCCTTACTGCGCCAACAGTCAGATCGCTTGACAACCTTGGCCAGTTTTTGAGCATTGAGCACTTTCCATTTCCGAGCAACCATGTCTGAATCTCTGTCAGTGAACGACGCCAAGAAAATGCGCTCTGTAGAGCTGCGACAAGAACTGGCGGCCCGCAATTTAGACACGACGGGGACCAAACCCAGGCTGTTGACTCGCCTGCTCGAGTCATTGGAGTTCACTGCAGTGCGCGAGGACTTGGCCACTCAGGCAGCCGAGCAGAACCTACCCCAGGCAACTGCTGCTCCGTCCCTGAGGGACATTATCCGGGAGGAGGTCCGTGCTGCCCTTGGAAATCAGGCCGCAGCTCCAGTCCCGCCGGCAGCTCACGCAGCGGCACCCCCACCGCCAGCTCACACAGCGGCACTCCCACGGCAAGCACCAGCAACTCCGCAGGACGCTCTGCCTGCTCCGCATTTGGCGGCTGCCGTCTCACCGCCAATGAACCCCGCAGGTAAGAGAACGTTTTATGCAACCGTGCCGAAAGCCATTCACGATAAAGTAGTAACTGGCCAATTTGTTGAATTGGGCTCATTGTTGCCTAACGCGTCCCAAGGGGACACCAGCCGCAGCATTCTCCAGATCGACCACGACAGCTCGCACGGCGCAGTGGTCCTAGCACCGGCCAACAGGCCCTCCAGGAAGGTCGAGGACATCGATACCTGGCTCGACGCCTGGACAACATACTGCGCGATTTACGCCACAGCACACCCCTCCAGGGCCCCAGAGCTGTTTGCATACCAGCAGATTATCCTGAAAGTAGCCCGGAAATTTCGATTTGAGGCCGTGCAGGAGTATGACCGATCATTCCGCTCACTCCTGGCCGCGGACCCAACCATGCGGTGGGACGCAATAGTCCAGGACCTATACACAATCATATTTGACGCGCGGGCATTTCGTCCCTTTCGGCCCACCGGCAGCAATGACGCTCGTTCCTTTCGGCCCAACAGCAGCAACGACGCTCGTTCCTTTCGGCCCAGCAGCGGCAACGACACGGTCGACAAAGAAGTATGCCGCCTCTTCAACCAAGGAAAGTGCGTCCGCTCCAACTGCCGCTTCGCCCACAGCTGCCTCTCTTGCGGCCGCCTCGGTCATGGCCAATCCACATGCTCTGCTGGCCAACCCCGCAGCTCCAATTAGCTCACACGCGCCTTGGTCCCCTGTAAATATTCCCCTGCTGTTTGAAGAGCTATCCCAGCACCCCGATAACGATTTTGCGCATTCTCTCTGTCACGACATGCGCTTCGGGGCCCGCATTGGCTATCACGGTAATAGATCCCGCCTCATCGCCCCTAATCTCCCTTCCGCATTGCTCAACCCTGCCGCCGTCTCTGCTTACCTTAAGTCTGAATGCACGCGTGGCCACATGGCCGGGCCTTATTCCCAACCCCCATTCCCTAATATCCGATGTTCTGGCGTTGGCATCGTGCCCAAGAAGTCTGGCGGCGTACGCCTCATCATGCATTTATCTGCCCCTAGCGGCTCTAGCATTAACGATGGCATTTACCCTGACGAATTCTCCCTGCATTACGTTACGGTAGATGACGCAATACGCTGCATCTTCCAGCACGGCCCCGGAGCTCTCCTCTCTAAGGTTGACATGAAGCACGCCTTCCGGCTCTGCCCTGTTTCCCCTGACGACTGGCCCCTACTTGGCATTTTTTGGGAAGGTTCGTACTATGTCGATAAGGTACTACCATTTGGCCTCAGATCCTCCCCGTTTCTGTTCAACAGACTTGCCGACGCTGTGGCATGGATTGCAGTTAATAATTACGATATTGTTGATTTGCTGCATTACCTAGATGATTTCTTTCACGTCCAGCCGCCCAACTCCGCAGCTATGCTCAAATTCAAGACACTGCTGGCTGTATTTGACATGCTGAACATCCCATTGGCCGACGAAGAGGACAAAGTGTGCCCGCCGTCAACTTCAATAACGTTCCTGGGTATCGAGCTCGACACAGCCGCCTGGGAGCTGCGCCTCCCGGCTGCGAAACTGGCGGAACTACGGCTAGCACTTGCCGCGTGGCTGTCGAAGCAGATGTGCACCAAGAGGGAACTGCTGTCCCTGGCCGGTAGCCTGTCTTTCGCAGCCAAAGTCATTCCAGCGGGTCGCACGTTCTGCAGACGCCTGTTCGACAGCGCAGCAACGCTCCCTAGCCTAGATGCACCGGTAGCCGTACCCTCGGAGGCGAAGCTTGACATCCTGTGGTGGGATGCCTGCATCAGCCAATGGAATGGTCGGAAGCCCCTCATCGAGCCGTCCTGGAGCACAGCCGAAGACATCGGGCTGTACACCGACGCTTCAGGTCGACACGGTTTCGGTCTGGTTTTCGGCAGCAAGTGGTCCTATGGCGCATGGTCTCCTGACCAAGCTGAGCACACTATTGAATGGAAAGAATTGTACGCCGTGATGTTGGCCCTCTGTACCTGGGCACACACGTTGGAGGACAGACGAGTGCTACTCTACACTGACAACGAAGCAATCTGCTACATCTGGCGCTCTGGCACGTCCCCAAATAGAGCGGTCATGAACTTGGTCAGGGCCGGCTTATTGAAAGCCGCCCAGCATAACATTGTCCTCCTGCTTCGCCACATCGCCGGACACTGCAATGATCTTGATGATTCTCTCTCCCGTCTGCAGGTACGGCGCTTCCGGACTCTCAACCCAACTGCCGACGCAGCGCCTACGCCACCAGCGCAGTCCACCCTCCATCAGTTGATGACGCAGCCATGGAGCTCATCCGTCACGGCCTGGCAGACAGCTCCAGCGCGACGTACGCTTCAGTGCAGCGTTCCTACGAACGCTTTGCTGCCCTACGGCAGGTCGCGCCGTACCCGGTGACGGAGCCCAGCCTGATTAACTTTCTGAATTGGAAATTCTCGTCCGGCTCGTCTGGCTCGTCTCTGAAACTCTACACCCAGGCGCTGAGACATCAGCACGTCCTGCAGGGCCTCTGCCTGGATGTTTTCGCCTCACCGCGTGTCCGGCTGCTCCAGCAGGGGGCGCTCAGATCCCAGACGGCAGTCCGGAAAGTGCTAACGGCCGCAACTTTGGACGATCTGGCTGGCGTACAGCACTGCCTGCAGTCCACTGTGCCTAGCCCGCACAACCGCGCCATGCTCTGGAGCGCCGTGACTCTGGCCTTCCACGGGCTGCTCAGAGTCAACGAGTACACCTTCACGGCACGGGGCGCCGGCCTTGAGTACAGCGATGCGACCATGTACCCAGACCGCGTGGAGCTGCGCCTGCGTGTGACAAAGACGAGCCAATACGGCAGCGGCCAGGACATCAGCGTCAGGAGGACAGGCTCGCCGACATGCCCGCACACGGCAGCCACCAGCTACCTAGCAGCCCGTGGCTCGGCACCTGGCCCGCTCTATCGCTATGATGACGGCACGCCCCTGAAGCCGCATAACATCAACAGGCTACTACAAACAGCCTTGCCTAACAAAGACGTGCGCAGCCACAGCCTCAGACGAGGCGCTGCAACGCTGGCAGGCAAAGCTGGCGTGCCTGAGTATGTGCTGAAGACCGCCGGCAGGTGGCAAAGCTCTGCCTACCTCCGCTATGTCTGCACCCCTGTCGCAGACAGAGCATTGCCAGCGGCATTGTTCTAGTCTCTGCCCGTTATGCTAATGGGTAGCCGCATTGGACGGCCCTAGCGACAGCTGTAGTGTACATATGATATACATATTATACTATAACTATAGTAATGCTACTATAACTATAGTAATGCCGATAATTCCTGTTTGGGTCATGTTGTATTTTTGGGAAAACGGTAGGGATCGTGGGTCAGGCCGGCATTGAGCCAAGTGCGCCTACATGTGCTCACAAGTGCATCCCTACCGTATGCTCACGTATTGACACGCCTAAGAACGGTAGGGATCGTGGGTCAGGCCGGCATTGAGCCAAGTGCGCCTACATGTGCTCACAAGTGCATCCCTACCGTACGCTCGTGTATTGACACGCCGGGCAATTGTTGCCCCCATTAGCCCTGGCATTGGCCAGTCTAACGCACATTGGTGCTTGCGATACTACGGCATTGGACCATAGTATTGCATACTGTATGCGGCAATTGTTGCCTATGCCCTGATAATACAACGCGTAATAGCTCCCAAACAGGTCGGCTTGTTGTGTGGTTGTTAATAATAGTTATATATAGTTTTACATTAGACAGGTGAGCAGGCGGTACGTGAGTCATTTTTTACCGACAGCATTGGCGATCGTATTACCCGTGCCAGACTTCTGCCGGATAGAAAGCAGGTATTGTTGGAGCAGCCCAGCTGGGGTAAAACCACTCTTTTCCCTCTTTCTGTTCATACGTCAAACAGGACAGTTGAACGATTGCCACAGGTACTGCAGAGAGGCAGCTACTGGGCTCTCTTCATTCATGTGAAGTGTTTCTGTTGTGTCCTACCCCAGGTGGGTTCTACTCGGACTCACCCAGCTCGATCACACACACACTCGAGGCCATTACAGATTTCAGTCCATCTCAAACTCCATATCCGAAAAAGACCAAGCTCACGTGCGAGCATGCGCACTACATACATATGGTCCATGTCCAGGACATGACAATTTCCCCCTCACTAGTTGAGGCGAAGCATCTAGAACTATGCAATAGTAAACATATCAACATGCAATCTCAAAACTAACAACTGACGAGACATAATATTTCCTGATACACTATTCACCATATATACACCATAAATTTATAATTATATACAATATCCAGCAGAGTCCAAAATATATCATTTAAACTGCACAGACTAGAATAGGTCTATATGAACTGTGTGTTCTGAACGTCAATCCTTGAAACGAACTGGTCGAACTGTAGCGCGGGTTGACCGTCGTTCAGCTTGCGGTGACGACGTCTTGCTGTAGCTGGCACGTGAAGTGCTAACCGACGCAGGCTCACTAGTACCGGTTGTTGCTGAGACCGGCGCGCCTAGCTCCGCTGCCGTGACACTGGCGTCGTTGTTGCTGAGTGACGGCTGTGACGGAACCTGAGGTATTAAACTTGCTCCACTCTGCTCAGACACCCTTGCATCGAACTGAGGGATTTGCCGAGGATGGAGCTGGTTGCGATGGCGTTTCCACATTGCATCACCGACTTGTATCTGATACGTCATCGGACTGAGAACTGCCGTGACCACGGCTGGGGCCCACTTATCTCCTCCTTTATTCAAAGCCAGGACAGCTTGGCCGCACTGAAATTCCGGGGTCCCATTGCCATTCAGCAGATTTCTTCACCAGATTGTACAGAGGTACCATTATTGTTGCGAAATAAGGTATGAACCGTCGCAAGAAATTCGCCGTTCCAATGAATGATTGAAGCTCGATAACATTCGAGGGAGCCTTAGCGTCCCGCATTGCCTCAATCTTATCCGCTGTGGGAGCCCCACCAGCACTAGAAATCGTGTGACCCAGGTAGGAAATCTCATCCATCATGAAATGAAACTTACTGGGATTAAGCTTCATCCCGACCTCCTGTAGGCGACGTAGTACCCTGATCAGGTTGTTGTGGTGTTCATTCTCATCCTTCCCAGTAATCAGGTTGTCATCCACATAGACGATGCACCCAGGCAGATCTGCCAATATGGATTCCATTGTGCGTTGGAAAATTGCCACTGCCGAGTGAATGCCAAACGGCAATCTCACGTATTCATACAACCCCTTGTGAGTAGAGATTGTCGTGTACGGCCGAGAAGCTGGATCAAGCTCCAGTTGGTGATAGGCTTGGGAGAGATCCAATTTGGTGAATTTATCTCCCCCCGACAATTTCGCTAACATTTCCTCAATAGTAGGTAGCGGGTAGTGCTCCAAATCAGACTTGGCATTGATTGAGCGAGAGTAATCAGCACAAATTCGGATACTACCATCCGATTTCAGTACTGGCACAGTAGGCGATGCCCATTTGGAGTGCTCAACTTTGCGAATAACTCCCTCTGCTTCCAATTTCTCCAAAGCCTCCTCGTACTTCTCCGTAATAGAGAACGGTACGGGACGCGCCTTGTGGAAAATTGGATCAGAATCATCCACTCTCAGGGTGATTTGAGCCGACCTCAGCTTGCCAACCTGAGTCGTATCGAACAGCTCCTCAAATTCCTCAATGAGAGCTCTCCTCCCACCATCCATTTGAACATGATTGACATTGACAATCTGTTTCCACGGTAGAGTAAATTGGGACAACATATCCCTGCCCAACAATGACGGACCACCATTATCCACCACACGGAGTAGTGTTGGTTTCTCCACACCATCAATGCTGACATTGAACTTCCCTTCACCAATACATTTGATTTCTGCCCCAGAAAAACCGGTCATGCGTACACTCGGTTTGGTTAAATTTGTACGAGACACCCCAAGTGACTCAAAATCATGGACAGAAATGATTGAAATGCCACTGCCCGTGTCGATTTCCATTACAACAGGAACATCATTCACAGCAATTTCCAATTTGTAGGAGGGAACAGATTTGCTCTTCAATTCACTCTGATCCGAAATGTGGAACATTGGCATGCACTCAAGATCAAGAGATTCATGCTCACCTGCGTCATCAGTCACAACATTGTGCACCGACGCGCCTGACGTGGATTTCTGCCGACAAACACGCTCCAAGTGCCCCTTCCTGTGGCAGTGACGACACTCAGTGGCCTTGTGTTTGCACTTATCCGCCAAGTGTTGAGTAGACCCACAGCGGTAGCACAATCTCTGCTCTCGAGATTGATGAGATTGACGAGAAACACCAAACTGCGGCTGCGAACGCGATTCCACTGGCCGGTGATTCACCTTATCTTCTTTCGTCAATAAGAAATTTCGAGTGGATGAGCTGCTCAAGCCAGCAATAAACTGGTCTCGAAGCGCTCGATCGAGGTGATCAGCAAACTCACACCTCACAGCCAATCTCTTCAGACGAATGATGAAATCCGCAGTCGACTCATTTTCCTTCTGCTTCAACTGATGGAAATTGAACGTCGCCGAAACTTGCGAAATTGCAGGTTGAAAATACTTCCTCAAAAGATCGCAAATCTCTGACAGTTTCTTGTCAGCTACTTTCGCTGGCAGACAGAGGCTCCTCAAAATCGAGTAGACTTCCGCAGACAGCAAACTCACTAATACAGCCTTCCTTTTCTTGCTGGCAGCCAACTTGTCTGCAGCATTGGCCGAAGCAGCCACGGTTCCAATATCATTGGCAAAGAAATAGAATTCAAGTCTTTCCTCAAACTCTTCAAAGTCGCCGCCGGTAAACGGCTGAAGCGATGATATCCGAGCCATATCTTCGTCACCAGTTGTTGTGTCCTAGCACATGTGGGTTCTACTCGGACTCACCCAGCTCGATCACACACACACTCGAGGCCATTACAGATTTCAGTCCATCTCAAACTCCATATCCGAAAAAGACCAAGCTCACGTGCGAGCATGCGCACTACATACATATGGTCCATGTCCAGGACATGACAGTTTCCAAACCCTGCATCGGCTGTTTTGACTGATCGGTAAGCGTTCTTCTTCAGACTACTGCAATTTACATGCATTGCTGTCAGCGTTTACATCCCTTCTCGAGTCAGGTTTGATACTAATCCTCGAAGTTGTGGCCGATCAGTGGTAAGGGGAAACTACCCGGACTGTCAGATCTGTGAAGAGAGCTATTTTTTACTTTTTTTTACACAAAAGTCCACTGTATTACCGAATATGTGCCAAAAGTGGTGGCGTGGCCAAGATGCTCTGCCGACCATAAGGTTCTCATCGTCTACGCAGACAAAGCGCGCCATAATGCAGTAAAACCATGAGGGAGGAGAGGAGGAAGGGGATGTTAGCAGGCATGCGCCTATGCCATGGCGGTTTTTCGTAACACATGCATCCACCACTGGACTGGTTTTGTGTCAAACATTGATCACCGGCTAAAATGCACTCAGTGCACGATGCACAACAGCCCTTGGGAGTAGCTGCGGATTTTTGGTTGAAGATCCCAAAGTGTTACATCGTGGACCCATGGTCACAGGATCAGCTACATGACTAATGCTCATTGTGGTGGCCACCGGGTCTTATCTGCCAGGGCCGACGGCTTTGGCACAGCTGGTGAACAAATGGCAGGACCAGTTTTTCTCCAACTCCAGCTTTCGTGGAATGTATGATAGAATTAATTATGTAGGAGGCCCTATTAGCCAATACTAGCTAGAGTCTCTTCCTCCTGAACTGTTCTTTTTGCCCAGCGAGGGATGCTGTGCTAATTGTATACCTGTCGCTATTGCAATATGTAGCTGAAACAATCCAATAATATCATGTTTTCTCATACAGCGAGATATGACTCTTTACGTGGGCATGGGAAATGATCAGTTATGTAGCCGACCTGGGACGGTACCCCCCCCCCCCCTCCCCCCAGGAGTTGGCTGGGCCTGCAAGTTTCTTTAAAAGGGGGATTCCCCAGTCTTCTTTCAGCCAAAACCATTGGTCAGGCTGGGGCCAAATTGCAATGCCACCAACTCAAGAGGGACTTAGTGATATATGTCCCAAACGCAAAGTGGGAAATGACTCATTGATTAGAGGAATATTCATTAATCAGAGGAAACGAGGCAAAGTGCTAGGCTAAAACCACTGGTGATGTTTTACCACGACACATATTTTGGCACTGCCGATCAGCAGGTGGTAAGACCATCAATATTTAGAATGACATAGGCTCCCACCAGGAAGTACATACCGGTACAGTCGTCCCTCTCTAATCCCGCACCTTTTGCTACAGCGTTTTCTGCTGGATTAACGAGGGTGCTGGATTAAGAAATCCTGCCCTCTGACCCGGTCCTACCCAATTGCATGCATGTATCATACGTCAAAACGCAGGGTTTTTCCGTGTCGACCCAAGTACAGTCGTCCCTCTCTGATCCGGCACTTGTTTATCCGGAACCCTTGCCAACCGGCGCACTTTCTGACGAAACCGATTTTTTTCGTTCAATTCCTACATCTTAATCCGGCACTTGAATTCCGTCTCTGGCAGTGACTTTTTGAAACGAATCACTCAAACTGCACGTAGTTTGATTTCATAATCCGGCAGTACGATCGTACAGGTGCACTCCTTGCCAGGCCAGGCTAGGCCAGTCTGGTCAATGTTGTCCAGGAGACAACGGCTAAGCAGTCAACCATACTTTCTTCTTCATTTTTAGCAAGGAGTAGTGTCCTGCCAATTTTCAGGTGTGTGTGCATGTGCGTGTGTGTGCAAGAGTACATGTGAACATATTCTGTTTTACTTTATCACTGTGTATATTCCCGGAGAACAATTGAGAATATAAAGCCGTGCACCAAATACTTGGGTTGACACGGAAAACCCTGCGTTTTGACGTATGATACATGCATGCAATTGGGTAGGGCCGGGTCAGAGGGCAGGATTTCTTAATCCAGCACCCTCGTTAATCCAGCAGAAAACGCCGTAGCAAAAGGTGCCGGATTAGAGAGGGACGACTGTATTTGGTGCACGGCTTAATATTCTCAACTTTTCTCCAGGAATATACACAGTGATAAAGTGATAAAGTAAAACAGAGAACATGTTCACATGTACTCTTGCACACACATGCACACACATACACACCTGAAAATTGGCAGGACACTACATGTACTCCTTGCTAAAATAAGAAAGTATGGTTGACTGCTTAGCCGTTGTCTCCTGGACAACATTGACCAGACTGGCCTAGCCTGGCCTGGCGAGGAGTGCACCTGTACGTTACGCGATTTACGACTGCCGGATTATGAAATCAAACTACGTGCAGTATGAGCGATTCGTTTCAAAAAGTCACTGCTTGAAAGGGAACTATGGTGTTCGAATACTTATGATAACATTGTGTATGCATTTACAATTATTATTCACGATTTGCTAGAGTTACTTACGTGGTTTGTTATATTCTTGCTCAGTGAAGTCCCTCTGCAGAATAACTCTACGATGTGTCACTATCTGACAGGGTTTACTGTCACCCCGTATCGGGTGCAAGCACCCACTGACAGATCAAACACTTTTCTTTCCTCATCTTTGATCTTTCTGTCTTCGTCCTGCTCACTACTGTTTGTCGTTCGAATTTCTGATTTATTTATTTATTTTGCTTCTGCATTTCTGCATTCGTTTTGCACCATGTTTTCCATGGATACACGGGCTGTGCGCAGCAGCGCACCTTTCTGGGGAGACTGGTATCGTTTTAGGTTGCGTCCCGCTACCCTTATTTGTTGCGTGTAGTACGCTGGTCTCGTTTGTGCTGCACTTGTACGCGCACGTTTTGCCAGGGACAGCGGTTTTGCATTCGCTCTTCTTGGCGCAGCCAGTTCTCTCTCGCTTCTCTCTCATTTTCTCTCTCCTTTCAACCATGCATAATTTGTTCCTTATCTGAAAAGGCTGTGATCTTTTGTGTGACGGTGTGCACGGGGTGCATGACTGAGTGCCTGGGAAGGTTTAGATAACAAAGTGGTACCGAAACCCTGTGAGAATGTCCAGGCGTATCGAGGCGTTTGTGAAACCCTATCGTGGTAGTGGCGATGATTTTGAGGCCTTCTGGTCTAAGTTATTAGTATTAGCGAACCTCCAGCAGTGGAGTTCGAGCACAGACAAGATGAACAATTTACCGTTGTTTCTTGAGAACGAGGCCTACCTGGTGTGGGACGAGCTTTCGTCAACCGACAAAGCTGACCCGGATGCGGTGAAAGCAACTTTGAAGAGTGCATTCAGTACGACGCCTGCTGCATCTTTCCAGAAATTTCGTGTCCGCACGTTGCGGACCGATGAGAGCGTCGAAGGGTACGCTGCAGACTTGAAGAAACTGCTAGTTGGTGCTGGCCAGAAAGTCGCGAGTGACGGCAAAGACCGTGTAGTCATCGAGCAGTTCGTTGCTGGTTTGCCCTGGGAGTTTCAACGCCAGTTGCGAATAAATTGTTCCATGGAGTCTGTATCTGACTGTATTGAGTATGTCCGTCGCTTGCGGAGCGCGGAGGGTACATCTCGTCCGAAAGAGCCGGTTGGCGCTGCGGCTGCTAGCTCCCAACGCAGCCGGAATGTTTTATGTTTTCGTTGTAATCAGGCTGGACATATTTCGCGCAATTGTCCCGCAAACCGGAGTTCTGGCAGCAGCAGAAGTGTTGGCAATGGTGGTGGGCGACCAGCTTTGACCTGTTTCTTCTGCGATGAGACAGGTCACGTGAAGCCAAACTGTCCGGAGTACAAGAAGTGGCGCCAGTCCCGCCAGCAGTCTGACACGTCCTGGCGTGCAAAGGAGTCTGAAGTGCAGGCCGCAGCACCTGAGCGCACGCCTGATCCATGCCTCTGTGTGCCTGATGCGAATGCATGCTCTTTGCCGCGTCTCCATGTGGATATTGCTGTGGGAGAACAGTCTGCTCGCCCTAAGGCAGTCGTAGACACCGGCGCCAGCCGCAACCTGGTGAGCCGGCAGCTGGTGGAGGCCCTGAATGTGGATGTTCGTCCGTCCGAACTGGCAATTTCGGCTATTGACGGCAACAGTGTGCCTATCCAGGGTGAAGTTTCGCTGCAGGTGTCCAGACTCGATGATGCTGTTTATCTGCCATGCACTACGAGTCGGTTTCTCGTCGTCCCAGATTTGCATGCCGTTGGCTCAGATCTGATCATTGGCCTGGAACTGATTTCCGCACTGGGCGGTGTTGACGTCCAGTATGATCATGGCGTGCTCACTGGTGTGACGTTTGGCACGAAACCGCAGACCGTTGACCCAGTTGCAGCTCCACCCGAGAGGTCGACCCATGACCATCCATATGGGCATGTGACAGTTACCAGAGATGACGAGGGTAATGTCACCCTAGCAACGGATGATGGCCAAGCGTGCTGGGACGCTGCTCGTAAGAGATGGGAGCTGACCTGGAAATGGCAAAGTGGGAGCGAGCCTCAGTCGCCCGTTGGCTGTGGCACAGGCGAGTACTCTCGCTCGAAACTGACTGATGAGCAGGAGACCCTGTTCCAGCAGGAGGTCCGGACTTGGATTGACAACGGCTGGCTGCAGCCGTATGATGTGGACCAACATGGCCAGCCCAAGTGTGTGCTGCCTTTCCTTGCTCAAGTCCAGGAGCACAAGTCGTCCACTCCAGTTTGCCCTTGCTTGGACTATCGCAGGCTGAATGCCTGCATCATCTCACATCCTGGCTCAGAAGCACCTGCCTGTGGTGAGAAATTACGGAAGTGGCGGCAGGCTGGACCTGCATCTGAGTACGTTCTCCTGGACATTCGCAAGGCCTACTTACAGGTCCATGTCGCACCATCATTGCTGCCATACCAGGTTGTCCTCGTCGACGGCCAGCGTTACGTGATGGAACGGATGGCGTTCGGTCTATCCATTGCCCCCAAGTTCCTAGACATCATAGTGAAGTGGGTCTTGCGTGACGTGGTCGATGCCGACAACTACGTGGATGATATCCACGTGCCGCGTGACCGTGCTGCCGAAGTGTCCTCTCAGCTTGCTGCGTTTGGTTTTGAGACCAAGCCTGCAGAGCCATTGCCTAATGCCCGTGTTCTGGGCTTGCAGCTCCATTCTAGCGCCACGGGTGAAGTCTTGTGGACCCGTCGTCAGGGTGTTGATCTGTCTGTTCCACCCACGACTACGAAGCGGGAACTCTTCAGTTGGTGCGGTCGGGCGCTCAGCCATTATCCCGTCTGCTGTTGGCTTCGTCCGGCCTGCAGCTTCTTGAAGCGCCTCGTGTCTGGCCAGTCCGCATGGGATAAGCCTGTCTCCCCTGAAGTACAGCGGTTCCTCCAGGAACTGTCCGATCGTTGTGTGCGAGAGGATCCTGCTCATGGTACGTGGCATTCTTCCTCTACTGGTTCTGGTTTTGTTGTTCATTGCGATGCCTCTGATGTTGCTATTGGTGTTGTTTTGGAGTGTGATGGTTCTGTTCTGGAAGATCGTTCTTGGCTCCGGCCAAAGGACGACCGGCGTCATATCAATCTTGCTGAGTTGAATGCTGCCTTGAAAGGCCTCGAGCTGGCCATTGATTGGAATGTCTCTAATGTTGTGCTCAAGACAGACTCTAAGACTGTCTTTGGTTGGCTCCAGGCTGTGTTGCGCAATACTGAACGGGTGCGAGTTAGTGGTTTGCAACATGTCTTGGTTCAACGTCGTCTGCAGATCTTTACAGATTTGATTGAGGCATCCGGTATTTCGGTCACAGTGGAATGGGTGCCAAGTTCTGAGAATCATGCTGATGTACTGACTCGTGTTCCGCAGCCGTGGGTTGCTCATGCTAAGAAGTTGTGTTCTTCTGCTGATGTCGCTGCTTGTGCCCCCTCTTCTACACTTTCACATCCATTGGAGTTTGACGTGTTGAAGTCTGGTCAAGCTACTGATGATGCTATCCAGAGCGTTATTCGCGATTTGTCTCGTGACGTCTCTGTTTCTGATCCGTCGTTCTGCAAGTTTCGTAAGCAGTTGTGTGTTATTGATGGTCTATTGTGTCGCACTTGGCGTGACCCCGTCGATGGTGAGGTACTGGTTCCTGTTGCACCGCAATCCACCGTTCCCGCTTTGATTACTGCTGCTCATGCCAATACAGGTCATGGCAATTGGGAAACTATGTGGCGTTCTCTGTGTCAGTCTTGTTTCTTTCCAGGTATGTCTTCGCTATGCCAGGCCTATGTGCGTAATTGTCAGGCCTGCCAGGCTGCCAATCCCCGCAGTGGTCCACCTGCTCCTGCTGTTCAGAATGACGTTCCTGTCAAGCCGTGGGACATTGTCCAGATCGATACACTGGAGCTCGGTGTCAACCAGACCGGTCAGTACCATTGTGTGTTAGTGGTTGTCGATATGTTTTCCCGTTGGGTCGAGGTGGTACCCTTGCGGCGTCATGATGGTCGCTCTGTTGCTGAGGAATTTCTGCGTCTCTGTTTGAAGTTTGGTCCGCCGCGTGTGGTGCGTTGCGACAATGGTCATGAGTTCCGCAATGCTATTGTGTCTTCTTTGTTGGATGTGTTTGGTGTTTGCGTTCCTACTGGTGCGGTCCGTCACCCTCAGTCACAGGGTGGCGCTGAGAGATTCAATCGTACTATTCTCACTCTTATTCGCAAGGTGTTGGATACTGCTGCCGATTGGCTAGCCGAGCTAGAGATTCTCCTCTTCTTCTACCGTACTCGTCCGCATAGTGAATTGAATATTTCTCCCATGCGCGCTATGTTTGGCTGGGAGCCTCGTGCTCTATTTGTGGACGGTATACCATCTACTCTTTCATCCTCTCTTTGGGTTGATGGTGTGTGTGATAAGGCTGCTCGGGTTCACGACTATTTGACGGCGGTTGTTGCAGAGCACGCCCCTGCGCCTGTTGTTGAGTCGCCTTCTTGTCCGTATGTTGTTGGTGATCGTGTTCTATTGCGTAACCCTGATCGTCGCCAGAAACGTCAGCCCCCGTTCGATTCTGGTTGGTCAGTTAAACATGTTATTGGTCCTGCCAGTGTTGTGATTTGCCGTGTGCATCCTGAGTCAGGCCGTCGTCAGGAAAAGGTGGTCAATGTCGAGCTCTTGAAGCGTGATGTTGGTTTGGTTGTTCCTGATGTGCCGTGTGCTCCTCTAGTGCCCCCGCCTGATGTTGGCGATGTTCGCGTTGATGGTCCTCGTGATGATGGTGATGATGATGGTTGGGTTTGCTTGGACATTTCCCCCCATCTGATCATCTGGTTGGTGGTCATTCATTACGTCCCCGTGGTTCTCTGCAGCCCCCTGCTCGCTATCGCTAGGCATCTGTCTTCCCTGCTGTATGTCATTACATGTATGCCCCATCCAATGTTATCAGGTGGAGGGGTGAAAGGGAACTATGGTGTTCGAATACTTATGATAACATTGTGTATGCATTTACAATTATTATTCACGATTTGCTAGAGTTACTTACGTGGTTTGTTATATTCTTGCTCAGTGAAGTCCCTCTGCAGAATAACTCTACGATGTGTCACTATCTGACAGGGTTTACTGTCACCCCGTATCGGGTGCAAGCACCCACTGACAGATCAAACACTTTTCTTTCCTCATCTTTGATCTTTCTGTCTTCGTCCTGCTCACTACTGTTTGTCGTTCGAATTTCTGATTTATTTATTTATTTTGCTTCTGCATTTCTGCATTCGTTTTGCACCATGTTTTCCATGGATACGCGGGCTGTGCGCAGCAGCGCACCTTTCTGGGGAGACTGGTATCGTTTTAGGTTGCGTCCCGCTACCCTTATTTGTTGCGTGTAGTACGCTGGTCTCGTTTGTGCTGCACTTGTACGCGCACGTTTTGCCAGGGACAGCGGTTTTGCATTCGCTCTTCTTGGCGCAGCCAGTTCTCTCTCGCTTCTCTCTCATTTTCTCTCTCCTTTCAACCATGCATAATTTGTTCCTTATCTGAAAAAGGCTGTGATCTTTTGTGTGACGGTGTGCACGGGGTGCATGACTGAGTGCCTGGGAAGGTTTAGATAACATGCTGGAGGCGGAATTCAAGTGCCGGATTAAGATGTAGGAATTGAACGAAAAAAATCGGTTTCGTCAGAAAGTGCGCCGGTTGGCAAGGGTTCCGGATAAACAAGTGCCGGATTAGAGAGGGACGACTGTATTCTCATTTCCGCATTATGTACGAGAAGGGTGTGCACCATTTCCACTGAGGTTGTATGTGTAATGATCATGCTCATCAGTCTGGGGAAATGAAAAGGTGACATCAGTCTGGGGAAATGAAAAGGTCTGGGGAAATGAAAAGGTCTGGGGAAATGAAAAGGGGACATTCTGATAAAGTTATAAAGAAATGAAAATGAACGAAAGTCTGCATTATGGTTGAAATGTCTAAGAATGCTGCTAAATCAGGCTATGCACAAATACAGACTTGAGAATACGTGTAATCCCACCAAGAGTGGTGTCAGCATATGAGGGGCTACCCCCGCTGAAGCCAGGAACCAGCACTACCGCACCACCATCATCATCGATCTATGACATTGTGTACACCTATAATATCGTACACCACCATGATTTTTCCACTTTTTTCACTTCTGGCACTTGGTGTCCGACGTTCTCAGCAAATGCTTTCAGGTGATCTGACTTTTGTGGATCCGAAAGAAAAAGATATCCTGCATTGGTGTAACTAATGTTACGTAGCTGCACTGCCCTTCACGCTGGCATGCTAGATCTGCAAACTCCGTGAATTCTCCCGCCTTCTGTGTTCACAGTCCCATACTCCCCTTGGAGTAGTCTGCACGGCGCTGCTGCTGCTGCTGCTGCTGCTGCTGCTGCTGCTGTTGTTGTTGTTGTTGTTGTTGTTGTTGTTGTTGTTGTTGTTGTTGCTGTTGCTGTTGCTGTTGCTGTTGCTGTTGCTGTTGCTGTTGCTGTTGCTGTTGCTGTTGCTGTTGCTGTTGCTGTTGCTGTTGCTGTTGCTGTTGCTGTTGCTGTTGCTGTTGCTGTTGCTGTTGCTGTTGCTGTTGCTGTTGCTGTTGCTGTTGCTGTTGCTGTTGCTGTTGTTGTTGTTGTTGTTGTTGTTGTTGTTGTTGTTGTTGTTGTTGTTGTTGTTGTTGTTGTTGTTGTTGTTGTTGTTGTTGTTGTTGTTGTTGTTGTTGTTGTTGTTGTTGCTGCTGCTGCTGCTGCTGCTGCTGCTACAGCAGCTACTGCTGTGGCTGTAGTTACAGCCCCTCTCGTTGTCAGGAAATGTTTGCTTGTGCTACTTCTCATCCAGTTGACTTCTTATTATGACTTTGTACGTTATAATTTTGTTGAGCTCCGGTTTTCCCCTTCATTCTAGCTCAAGTGCAGTTTAGCGTGTATTGGCTTGTGATTTCCTTTCTTCTGTTTGCTTGGCATTTTATCGCTCCAAAAGTACCCTGGGTCTCAGGTGCTCTCACATTTGTGCAATTGTTGATTTTGGTCCTCAATTGTCCTCCCTGTTGCTTTGCTACCGTCCTCCTCCTTCCTCCACCTTTTTTTCTTCTTAATTGGCCTCATTATGGCATTCGCTTCCATGTAATTGGGCTTGTAGCCCGTGTGTACTTGCGAATTCAAATAAAAAATATACATACATACATACTTGATGTACTTGGCTTTGTAGAGTTGCTAGGGTCTGGCACGATAATCAGCATCAGGTTTCCTGGATAAGACAGCATCAAAAGTAGGCAGGAGAAAAGAAGGACAGAGATAGCATGGTCTTCTAGGCCCAGAGTCGAAGAGTTTTGGCCGGAAGTTGCTAACTTGAAAATTGTTTTCTTGGTTTTGAAGCCTTTTTGACCTTGTGTTGTGAACCTTTGCCTCATGACTAATCTGAGGGTGTGTTGGCGAGAAGATTCAGCTGTCATTTTGCCAATTGAGCCAAGAAAGCTATTTTTGTAGATAGATTTGACATCGGTACATGGAAAGTTCCAGGAGCATAGTGCTAATCACTGTTCATGGGTTGAGACACAAGCGGCGCAACAGTCTGGTGTGCTGGAGAGGAGATGGAGAAATAGGCCTTCTCGACCTTGGCTTCAAAACCCACCACTCTACCGTCAGGCCTGAGCAAATGAAACGGATATACACTCATACCTCGTTTATCCGGGCAGTCCGGGACCTTGCACTGCCCGTAACTTTGAAATGTCCGTAACTCCGAATCATATACATCTTGATGGGGAAAAGGCCATCGATATGGCATATGACGTCAATATTTCTACGAAAAGTGACAAAAGAGTAGTAATATTTCCCCTGAAACTCGCCCAAATAGTGCCCGGTAGACCGAAGTGCCCGTAACTTCGGGGTCCGGATAAACGAGGTATGAGTGTAGTAATATTTCCAATGAAACTTGCCCCCAGGGTGCCCGGTAGACCGAAGTGCCCGTAACTTCGGGGTCCGGATAACCGAGGTATGAATGTAGGATCGACGCATTTTTGAGTGGCTGAAACCACGGTATAGTCTAGATCATTCTATGACAATATAATAGTCATGAAGTTTGAACTCGAATGAATTTCAGACGGAGTCAGTGCAAATTAGCTATACGGGACTGCAACAGAGAGAAGTTTACATGCAAGTATGGTGCAGATTCTATTTTACCAGTTAGTGACAGGTTTTGAAGAGAGAGATTCATCAATGTACAAGGTCGCAGCACTCGAGTACGTGCTGGTGCACCAGTGAGCGGCACCTGTCTTCAGTACATGCTTGAAATAGGAAAGAGGGCTGTATGAATTGGTACAGTCAGACCTCGCTTATCCGGTCCTCTTTTATCCAGATCCCTCGCCATCCGGAAGAAAGTCTCTGGTTACCGATTTACAGCATATGCCATGTATCCATACAGTATGTGTGTTCGATTATCCGGTTCCCTCGAACATCCGGATATTTTTGTGGAAAACGGATGTGTGCGGTTAAGCGAGGTCTGACTGTAGTAAGGAATTTAATGATGCATTGGTTCCTCTCCAGACCGACACTGACACAGCACAAACGGTTCTAAAATTTCGTCTTCGGTCGAAGCTTCCATGAAAAGAGAGATACGTCCGTTGAACGCTTCCGTACAAATCACCATTATCTTAGGGCAAACTCTTCATATTCTGGTAAACATGTACAAATGCGATGACAAATTTAGCATCATAGCGTCCTAGGAACTAACACCATACGACTCAGAGGCTATAAGACGTGCTTTTCTTTTCTTTTTTCTCTTCTTCCGTGGCTGGCCTCACCCTCTCCTCAATTCAATTGGCTATTTTTGACATGCTACGAGGTGCAGAAATAAATAAATAAAAGAGGTCGGAGGCGGATAATACTTTAAAACGAAGGTAAGTTATGGGTCGCAAGTATCCACGCAAACACACATCCAGTCATAATAAGGCATTTGTCATAAGTATCCGAACGTTTTCGGTCCCTTCTCATCAAGGATTATACAGGGAATGGCTCAAGTTGGAAAGACTTAAACTTATATAGCGTAAAGATAATTAGATAACAACACTCGTGACAAGGTGGAAAATTATCAAGTTTAGCACGACACAAAACTCGAAGGAAAATAATAATAGTGACAACAACATAGTGAGCAAATTAAGTTACATTGTTACCACCTCGACGAGGAGTAACACCAAACAATTGTAGCGACAGCACATTTTCTTTCTGTACGCAAAGCTCAGGATCTAACTTACGGATATACAAAGCTTCTAACACAGCCAAATGCAACGCACATCTACCACGTGACAATATTGAGAAAACATTATCACTGTACAACTCACGACAATTGGTACGGGCTGACAGATGTTAGAAGCTTTGTATATCCGTAAGTTAGATCCTGAACTTTGCGTACAGAAAGAAAATGTGTTGTCGATACCACGAACATCCTTCTCCACGCGCGCAGAGCCGGCGCCAACCCAGGGTAAACGGAGCAATACTGGGCAAAGGTCAGGTCCAAATTGGATCGGCTTGTCTGTCGCCGGTTTTTCGTTGATTAGCTTGGCCAGAAATTCCTTTGGATAGCCGTTGTTCGTAAATATTGATGTCAGTCTGTCTAATTCGTCCTGCAATAGATGAGGGGAACATATTCTATGCGCACGATAAACTAGCGCTTTCACAAGATGTTTCTTCGATTTCGTTGGAGTATAGCTCCCCCACGGAATGTAGAGGCTGGGGAAAGTTGGCTTCCTATAGATAGTGGTGTCCAAACTCTTAGGTTGGCGCCGGTTCTGCGCGCGTGGAGAAGGATGTTCGTGGTATCGTATGTCCATCTTATCCGTGCGTCAAGCTGTACGTCATATTTGGGACAGTGCGTGCGTTCAGTGTGAAGAAGGATGTTCTACCTACCCTTAGTAAAAGTAACCTTATCTATTTCTTTCAATGCCGACAATGTGAAGATCGGTATGTAGGTAGAACCCTTCAGCACCTGGGCGCGCGCATTCATCAACATGTGCCGTTAAGTTTTGTTCCGCTTGATGCGCATGAGTGTCGTCCTCGCCGTGGTCGTCCTCCAAAATGTGCTGTCCAGTCCATCGGTGGATCTTCCTCTTCCTGTGAAGATGTGACTGCATGCCCGTCCTCCTCCGCGTGTGTAGGGCAGGGTCCAGCTGAGAACAGCGTGAAAGATGGTGAAAGACCGACACGTAAACCACCGAAATTGACAAAGGATCTGTCTGCGTCGGGAAGGGTTACGCGTAGCCAAGTAAAAATACGGACTGGTGAGGACGCACGTACAACGACAACGGAAGTGACAACAACAGTCAATATTCGAAAACGTGGTAGACCGCGAAAACGAACCTCAATATCGAACACCGGACAAGTTAGAGTAAGAAGATCAATAGAAATCCGCAATGGAGGAGACGTAGCTGAAAGGACACTGGGCATCGCGCACACAACGGCTAGTGTCAGAAAACGTGGAAGGCCACGGAAAAGCAAAGAGACGGATAGTGGTCATGCCGCGAAGAGGCGAGATGACGGGACATTGGAGGAGACAACACCCAACGGAGCTAAGAATCGCACTTCGTCCATCAAGCAACAGCTGTCAGTCCGTACCAATTGTCGTGAGTTGTACAGTGATAATGTGTTCTCAATATTGTCACGTGGTAGATGTGCGTTGCATCTGGCTGTGTTAGAAGCTTTGTATATCCGTAAGTTAGATCCTGAACTTTGCGTACAGAAAGAAAATGTGTTGTCGCTACATTTGTTTGGTGTTACTCCTCGTCGAGGTGTTAACAATGTAACTTAATTTGCTCACTATGTTCTTGTCACTATTATTATTTCCTTCGAGTTTTGTGTCGTGCTGAACTTGATAATTTTCCACCTTGTCACGAGTGTTGTTATCTCATATCTTTACGCTATATAAGTTTTAGTCTTTCCAACTTGAGCCATTCCCTGTATAATCCTTGATGAGAAGGGACCGAAAACGTTCGGATACTTTGACAAGTGCCTTATTTTGACTGGATGTGTGTTTGCGTGGATACTTACGACCCAACACGTACCTTCGTATTAAAATAATAATAATAATGATAATAATGACAGTTCGCATTTCACTCATTGCATGAGGTCAACGCATCTGTTAACAATTTCGAGCCAAGCAGCTCTATCAGAAGCAGATTGCACAGCATCCAGAAGCGACAGATTAATGCATTGTAAGTCTTTCTTGACAACGTCGATCCATCTCAGACATGGTCGTCCTCGGGGTCGTCGTATGTCTGTTGTGTTGATCGACATTAGGAGGGCTTGGAAAGGGGACGATTCTTCGCCTTCCCTCACTACATGGCCGAACCACAGCAGTCTCCATTGCCTGCAGACTTGGGATAGTGGGGTCTGCTCGGTTCTGGCATACAGCGCTGTGTTCGAGATTCGTTGTGGGTACGTGATACCAATGATGGTACGTAGTTTCTTCCATAATAAATAAATAAATATATGTAGAAGAGAAAAGGACATATGGATACGAGTTAAGAGTAACTCTCCATCACTGTAATATGATACTATATACAGTCAGAAAGTGCAATAACTAGGCACAAAACTGACAGAGTACTGAGACATTCGACGTCCTGACACCTAGCTTCAACACATCTCCGTAGCGCTAACCGACAGCGTGATGGAGAGTTACTCTTAACTCGTATCCATATGTCCTTTTCTCTTCTACATATATTTATGGCTCAACATCCGAGTTTCAAGTAAATATATTATTATTTTATTATTTATTCACAATCACGTGGTACTAGCCAATGAAATGGTGATGTGGGCGATAGCCAGCCATGGCGGTAATAGAGCTAGAGGGGAGAAAGAAAAAGAATGAAAGGGGAACTGAAAAGTAAGAGAAGCGCGGGGGAGCTAGGGCAGGGCTGGATATTAACTAGTATGTTGCATTCTGCAGTAGATGTGTGAATGTATTGTAACATTGGCAGGATTTTAGATTTTGTGGGAGGAGAGACCAATGGCGGTAAGCAAGGAAGAGAGGAGATGTTTGCATAGAGGCAGACCGCGCAATAGGGAAGCGGAGAGAGTTTCTGGTGCGCATGTCTTGAGATTGAACAAACCAGCTCAGGCAGGAGAGAGCATGAGGAGGAGCAATGCCCAGCTTAATTTTATGAATTGTCTGGCATGCCAAAAAACGCACGCGGACCGAGAGCGGCACAGCAGAAGCAAGGCGGTATAAGTCTGTGCTTGGAGTCAGGCGAGGAAGCCGAAATAATATTTTCAAAAGACGCCTATGCTTAACTTCGAGTCGAGCAATCAGTGTTTTAGAAATGCCAGCCCAAATTATGCAGCAATAATCAAAAATAGGCAGAATGTAAGATGTGTAGATAACATGGCGACAGTCGGTGTGGAGGTGGGTGATGTGTGATGAGAGAAATCCCATTACTGAGCTAGCACGGCTGTCTAAATTTTCGATCTGGGATTTCCAGGTTAAGTGTTTGTAACCGTTTGAAGGTATTCTTGGAAAAGACAATGCTTGCTCAAGGCAACACAACTGATATAGGGCACTTCGTGCCCTAAGGTGATAACGCGAGTGCTGACAGGATAGGGAAAGGTGCAAGATACAGAGCTAGAGGGCAGATAAGGTTAGCGCTAACAGGGAACTGTTACACCATCCCTCCCTCCTAAGCGAGGCACAGGTGCCTCCAGGGAGTCGAGGAATATGTGGAAAGGGAATAATCAAATGAAATCGTGTCAACCCAACAACGCTCATCTAATTGAAGCACCGTGCAAGGTAACCAAGGACAGTCAGGCGAGTGAAGATAGCGGAAATGGGGAAAATCTAAAACAGGAGGGGAATGGATTGCTTAACACAACAAGGATCAAGTGGGAATTCTCAAGGTACACGTGCAATTGAATTTGAGCGAGTAACATTTCGCGGTAACCATAGTGTCACTAACATGCCCTGGACGCCCTGTAACGCCTCAGAGCAACTATCGGCCTACCGGCCTCGTCCAGCAAGTTCCCTTCTGGCTCCCAGGTGGCTTCGTCGTCTGGGTACCCTTGCCACTTGACAAGGTACTGAGTCTGATGCCTTCGCTGGCGATCGTCAAGAATCTTCTCCACCATGTATCTGGTCTGACCGTGCAAGTCAATGAACGGTGGCGGGGGTGGCTGCCGCCTGCCGGGAATAGTATTCTGCTCATACCGGCGCAGAGCAGTGACATTGAAGACAGGGTGGCACCGAATAGCGCTGGGTAGATCCAGCTGATAGGCGTTGGGTCCGATCTTCTTGATGATTGGGTAGGGCCCGAACCACTTAGGGTGTAGCTTCTGTGAAGGCTGATCCCGGGCTTCTGCGGTTGTTAGGAAATCCTTGTACACCAGCACCATGTCGCCAACCTTCAGGTTGCTGGGCACCCTTCCCCTGTCTGCATACTGAGCTTGTCTAGCCTGAGCGGCAATCATGGCATCCTTTGCCAACTTGACGGCATCCGCCCGATCCTGGATCCAGTCTGGGGCACTCCCTCCTCCCCTCCGTGCCAGGAAATCTGGTGGGGACTTGGGATTAAGTCCATAATTTGGCCAAGGATCTGCTAAAACCACCCTTTGGTGCTATTTTGCCGAAAATGAGTTTTTGGCGTGAAGTTGGTCCCTGGCCATTGCCCAAACATATGGTGAAGTATTAGGCTCAAATTGTATAATTTCATTGAAATATGACCCATCTTATGAAAGCTTTTGGTGCATAAAAATGCCGAAAATAATTGATATTCACACTATATTTCGTATCTGAGGCTTCATACACCTGTCATACACCTGTCTGTGTAGAGAGAAAAACTATTTTGCACAGTTATCCAGTATTCTACTATGTATGTTCCGAACAAATAATTAGGACATTGGCTCTGCTTGGTCTGGTGCTGGGCAGGTGATATCTCCGCTCTCTGGGTGGCAGTGCGGACGAATCTGTTGGTGCAAGTACTTTGCACGTTGCCGTGAGATTCCAGCCGTCTGGAGCGTCACTGGCAGATGATCAGATGCCAGGCAGTAATACACTTTTGATAAAGGTCACGAGCCACGTTAGCTTCTTCAATATGAGCTTTCAGTGCGTCAGTGTGCTTTAAGCGAGTTTCTGCCGTTCTTGCCCTTATGATCTGAGACTGCAGATCGGAACATACCCCGCACACATTTTCTTTTGGTCTCATAATTATCACATCACTGCACTCCCTGCTCCATATTTTCAAGAATGTTGTGTATGCTGCTGTTCTTCCAGTTGGTAGCAGCACATGGCAGGTAAGTATTAGTTGGAGCTGGCCTCTGGGGGCAGCAGGCTGGGGAAGTCCATTGATGTCACCATAGTGGTGGATGAACTGCCTGATGTCAGACACTTCATCTGCAGCAGGCAGTGCATTCCAGGGCAAAGAACCCTCACGTGTGTGCTGAGGGGATCTACAGCATGCTCATGGACATCCGCCTTATTTGTTTTAGCTTCCACTCCTTTACATAATGTGCGTACATGAAAACAGTCTGGCACACTTCGTCACCATCCACTTCAAAGCGATCAGTGGATCGGGACCTTTCTCCGCGCTGCATCCCTTGGCCCTTGTGCAATGGTGAGAAGTAACTGCACCGCGTCGTCTCAACACATCGAGCTTTCCAGCGACGTAACAGTACAGCTCGTCGTTCGTCATTGCGAGCGCTGTGTGCGTGCAGTGAGTAGAGTATCCGGTGACACGTTCTTGAATCAGTTGACACCGGCACAACTGCAGCCCTTGTCCACTCGCGCCTGTACCTCTTCAACAGTACTGGGCGCAGCCTGGGCACGAGATTTCTTAGGTTGGCCCTGTCGTCCGGCGGCGAGGGCTTGTGCTAGCTGTAGCGCTGGCGCCTCGTCCAAATTCTGCTCCGCATCGATCGCAAGCGCGATCGGCAGAGTGACGAGCGGAGAGCCGTCGGTCGATTCGTCATCGCTCTGGTCGTCAGAATCTTGATCTGACCACCCGAAGAACGATCTATCGTCATTTAGCAGTGCTGACGACTCCGCTGCCGAGAATCCGACAACAATTTGTGCCAACGAGCGCCTTCGTCCTCCTTCCGCCATGACTGTCACCTGCGATGATGAGAAAATCGAGACGTTCTGACGTTTTCATCATTTTCTCCGAAAAATTACACAGCACCGAAGGGTGGTTTTAGCAGATCGCGGGCCATTTAGATAAAACGGCGTGCTAGAAGTGGAAGACTGATATGAACTATTAATTGCAAATTCGCAAAGAGGCAGAAGCTTGTCCCAATTATCTTGTTTGTGGTTAACAAACGCTCTAAGCACATCCTCAATTACTCTATTCATTCTCTCAGTCTGCCCATCGGTCTGTGGGTGATTGGCAGTACTAAACGACAAGGTGGTACCTAATTGATGAAACAATTCCCGGAAAAATTCAGAAGTAAATCTTGGGTCCCGATCACAAACAATAGTGGAACTCAAACCGTGTAATCTAAACACATTCTGGAGATACAAATCAGCAGAACCCTTAGCGTCAATTTTGGAAGTCGTGGGGACTAAATGGATACATTTTGTAAGCCGGACAACAAATGTATAAATTGCATCAAAACCCTGAGGGGTCTGGGGTAAGCCAACGATAAAGTCCATGGAAATATCTTTCCAGGGGGTGTCTGGTACTGGGAGCGATTGCAGCAAACCGGATCTAGGCAACCCACCCTTAGTGCGCTGACATATGCCGCAAGATTTAACAAATTTCTTCACGTCAAGGCCCATCTTGGGCCAATAGAAGAATTGACGAAGCCGGAAATATGTACGATCCCGTCCCTGATGGCCTGCCGTAACACAGTCGTGGTACTCCTGCAGGAGCTGAAGCCTTACTGCACACTTGGGTACACACAAGCGATTGTTTGGGGCTGCACGGAGGTATAGGTACCTGGACTCTTCATCCCAATTGTACCGCTCGTGTAGATTATCAGAGGAATCGCCGCGCAGCCGCTGAATTATTGGGGAAAGCTGCTCGTCATTCTGATATGCTTCCGAAATCATCTCAGCAACACTATCACTCAGTTCCAAAGCAAACTCAATCGTATTCAAATGGGGTGCTGGTAGGATGGGTGGGCAATCCTTTTCCTCAACTACATTGCCAATTGCTGACCCGCGCAGATCAGGGCGGCGGGATAACGCATCAGCCATATTTTCCTTGCCGGGTTTGTGATTAACTGTGAAGTCATAGTCTGCAAGAAATTCAACCCATCTAGCTTCGCGCTTAGTGAGATTGGCTTTTGTGCTCAAGTAGACTACGGCCATGCTGTCACTGAACACTTCAAAATGCTGGAATAGATAAATTCTCCAGGATCGCAGTGCAAACACCACCGCCAGGGTTTCGCGTTCTGCAGCAGTGTAATTTCGCTCCGCTTGTGACAGCTTACGACTGGCATATGCCACAGGATGCCAAGCACTATCGCTTTCCCCCTGTTGGAGAAGGACGCCTGCTATTGCAAAATCACTTGCGTCTGTTGCAACTCTGAAAGGCTTCTGCACGCTTGCTAGTTTCAACAGCGATGCACTCAACAAGGCCTGTCTCAGGGATTCGAATGCATGCTGACGGGGGCCACTCCATTCGAACCTGGCATGTTTGCCAGTGATCTCCTCTAATGGCCGCGATATAGTAGAGTAGTGCTCAATAAATCTTCTAAAGTAGTTCGCAAAACCAAGGAACTGTCTCACCTCCGTAACTGTCGTCGGTGGCTGCCATTCCCTCACTGCTTTAAGCTTCTTTGGATCTGGAGCGATACATTCACCGTCGATGCGATGCCCTAGAAACAGAACATCCTTGACACCAAACTCACATTTCGACTGCTTACAGAATAGCCTATTTTTCCGGAGCGTCTCAAGAACTGTCTGGATATGTTCCAGATGATCTTGCCAGGATTTGCTGAAGATAAGAATATCATCCAGAAACACTACCACAAACCGCCGTAAGTACGGTTGGAGAATACTGTTCATCAGTGACTGAAACGTGGCAGGGGCGTTAGTTAATCCAAAGCCCATGACCCGGAACTGGAAATGACCGAAGGGAGTATTGATAGCCGTCTTAGGTACATCTTCCTGACGGATCCTAAGCTGATTGTATCCCGAGCGTAAATCCAGCTTACTGAAGTATGAGCTACCTTGAATGGCATCAAACAGGTCATCAATGTTTGGGAGGCAAGCTTTGTTTTTGATGGTGATCCTGTTCAAATTCCGCCAATCACAAACCATGCGCAATGAGCCATCAGACTTTTTAACGAAAAAGACTGGGGCACCGTATGGTGACTTGCTGGGTTCGATGAAGCCCTTGCGGAGGAGTTCCGTGAGCTGGGCTTGCAATTCGTCCATCTCGGGTCTGGGGAGACGGTAGGCAGCCCGTGATGGAGGAACGGCACCCTCCTCAGTCACAATCTCATGGTCGACATCCCTCTCTGGCGGAAGCTCGGTCGGCAGGTCGTCTGGAAAGATGTCCGAGTACCGCCGCAGAAGGTTAGCAAGCTGCTCTTGATGATCTGGGTGTTGTCTGGCGGCTGATGGCTTGCTGTCCTCCTCCTCGTCGTCAGTAGCGTTGACCCACGCCAGGATTCCCTGCGCGCCTTTCCTCAACTCGCGGCGAGCCTGGGAACCAGATATGAGCATGCTCTCAATTGGCGGCGACTCCTGATGCTCCGTATCACTATTTTGGCCGGAAGGGGGTTTAGCAACGAGCGGCTCTCCGTTCAGATTGACTTCGTTGGTCTGAAAGTTGATATCCGGATTGTGTCTGGTCAGCCATGGCTTGCCCAGGATAGCATCATAGCGGCTCAACGGAAAAACTGTGAAAGATTGGGTGTCGCTGAAGTCTTTCACGATAACCTTTACCGGACCGGTCCTCTGCAGTCCCGATGATGTCGATGAGCCATCAGCCAGGGTTACCTTCAGTGTTTCGTCCTTGCTCTCCGTAACAAGGCCGTTTCTTTGCACGAAAGCTTCCGATATGAAGTCGTGCGTCGATCCCGAGTCAATAAGCATAATTGCCCGGCGGCCGTTGATCCTGCCCTCAACACGGAGAAGGTCATGCTCCAAAGGAAGCTCTGTGTCCTGTACTGCGAGATCAACGTTGCTGACATGGGATTCCTGTTCGGCAACATCTTCCGAATCAGCTTGCAGCGTTGGTTCTTCCAGCTCTAGTACGCTGTAACGGTTGCGTATGTCAACCGGGTAACCATTGGGTGCTTTCCGCTTGGTCGCCAGCGAGCGCACGCCATTCTTCACTGGCGACCAGCGTTTGGGTGTTGATTGCTGGGACAATCCCGAGCTAGGTGACCTGGCTTCCGACAAGCGAAGCATCCACCCTGCCGACTCAGGTGACGCCTATCCTCCGGTGTTAGCCTTTGGGGTCGTACGGGCTGACTTCGGTGCTGAATCGGGTTCGGCTGTTGGTCCGCCGTTTGCGCTGACCTGATCGCTTGGCTCAGATCAGTGGGGTGCTCTCGCAGCACCCGGGTCTTGACAGATGGGTGCAGTCCATTTACGAACAGCAGTCCTCGGGTCAGCTCGTCGATCTCAGGCACTTGTAGGCTTAGGCGTGAGAACTCGGTGACATAGCTCTCCAAGCTTGAGTGCTGCCTGACAGCGAAGAGATCCAGTCGTACCCGCTCTTGATGATGCAACGGACCGTACACCTTGGCAAGGGCTTCACGCAGCGCTGGCCACGTCGAGAACTCCACACCCGTATCCAACGATGCGATGAGCCATAGCTTGGCGTTGCCGCTCAGGAAGCCCGCTGCGTAATCCACCATCACCGATGAGTCGGTGATTCCCAGTGACCGAATCGCCAGCTCAATGGAGAAAGCCCACTCCTTGAACTGCGAGGGCTTGCCATCGAAGATCGGCGGCTCCTTAGCGTGCCGAGGCTTCCCGGACGAATGAGCGGGCGACACAGGGAGCGGTTGTTGTCGGTTGCTCAGACGGGTGCTGACTTGGCGACTGGCTTCACGGACCTCGCTGGCCAACCTGAATAGCAACACAGAAAGAACAAGGATCGCCACGACAATGGCGAGCTCCAAGAACACCATGTTAACCATCCTCTGCTACCAGTGTAACCGTTTGAAGGTATTCTTGGAAAAGACAATGCTTGCTCAAGGCAACACAACTGATATAGGGCACTTCGTGCCCTAAGGTGATAACGCGAGCGCTGACAGGATAGGGAAAGGTGCAAGATACAGAGCTAGAGGGCAGATAAGGTTAGCGCTAACAGGGAACTGTTACATTGTTGGTCAATAATGACGCCAAGATGCTTGTGTTTTTCAACGATGCAGAGCGGGGTTGTGGTGCCTGGAAAGGTGAAGGGACTGGTTTCTAATGAAGATAGGTCACATGAACAACTGGGGGGATACACATTACAGCAGTTTTCGAAGAGTTGGGCTGCAATTTCCATTTTTCCATCCAATGAATAACGGCATCTATGTCGGACTGTAACTTGGCACTAGCCTCGGGGAGAGTGGGTGCTGTCACAAGTAGTGCTGTATCATCAGCATACAGCGATGTGTGTTCCATTTCTGCCAGATCGTTTACATACACAAGAAAGAGAAGAGGTCCCAGGATTGATCCCTGAGGAACTTCAGACCGTACATGCCCTTTGGCAGACAGAGCAGAGCCGACACGCACCCTTTGCTGTCTGCCCGTCAGGTAATTACTGCGCCACGTGAAGCAAGTACCATGGATTCCATGGCTCGACAGCTTGTATAGGAGCCCGCGTGTCCATACTGTGTCGAAGGCCTTGCTCAGATGAAAGAAACATAGCATGCTGTAATGGCCGTTCTCATGAACAGAACACATCGATTGAACAAGTCTGAGAAGCTGCCAGGACGTAGAGTCGCCTTTTCGGAATCCAGACTGGGACGGATGCAGAACAGGAGACAGGTAAGTGTATAAGTGGTTGTACAGAATACGTTCACACAGCTTGGAGATTGTTGACAATAACAAAATCGGGCGGTAATTCGATGCATCGAGCTTACTTCCCTTGTTCTTAAAGACCGGAGTTACAATTGCGTGTTTCCAAATAACAGGGAAGGCACCAGTTGCAAAAGTGAGGTTAAAGATGAGGCTGAGAGGGTATGCAATACTGGAACAAAATAGTTTCAGGAGTTCATGAGAAATACCGTCCGCTCCCGCAGCCTTTCGGGTCTTAAGGTTGCGGATTTGCTTTGCCACAGCTAAAGGCGTGGTGGTGACATCTTGCAACGTAGGTGTGGTTCTTCCACGTGATGGAGCGTTGGGTGGCTTGAAGTCTGGCACATTCCATGAAGGATCATCTTGTGTTCCAAAACCAATAAACTGTTCGTTCAAAGCATCTGCCACATCCACAGGGTCAGAATATAGAGTACCAGCGACTGAGAGCTGAGTTCCAGTCGTCCTGCTGTTGCCTTGGGGAGATCGAAGCTTCCGGACAAACTGGAATAAACTTGGTGATGCGGGTCTTGCCGTGGATGCACTTAGGGATGAGATGTACAGTCCATGGGCAGTTCGAGACATATTTCGAGTAATGTTTCGCTCTCGTCTGTAAATAGCGAAGTTGTCAGCTGAGGGAAACTTTCGGTAAACACTACACGAATCTCGTTTTTTCTTTATCTGATGTCGGAGGGTACTGGTCAGCCAGGGGGGGGGGGGTTCATATAGATACGCTTGACAGCCGGCGGCTTCCGCCTGGGCAGAAATCTTGCACAGATGCTATGGAAGATAGAGTAAAAGTTGTCCACAAATATGTCAGGATCGCGCCTCTCCAGGCTCAAAGCTGCTGGCCAATGTATGTGGAACATGGCATTATTCATACTCGCGACAGTGTTGCTGTCTAGAGAATCCAAAGAAAAGACACTAAAATCAGGGAAATCCAGGGGAGTCGAACGAGCATCACGAGAACAAGATGTGGGCATTTCTGGGCAGGGTACAGTCCGGATGTGGCCAACAACGATAGAATGATCGGATTGACCAAGTGGTGCTGTAGCACGGAGGCAGGATATAGAGTCCGGTATATCAGAGACAATTAGGTCGAGAGCTGCCCCCGTGCCAGACAATGACTCATGTGTTGGAAAATTTACGAACTGCGTGAGAGAGAACATGCCGAAAAGACTGTGAAGCTGGCGGCCAGCGGCATCCGTGGTAGTTCCATGCCAATGACATGACTTAGCATTAAAGTCTCCCATCAACAGGATAGATGTTGTTCGGTTCTTAAGAGTACTTAGACATTGCTGGAGGGAATTGCAGAAGGTGTTGATACTTGATGGAGTAAGGGCTGGGGGTCGATATGCTGCACCAATAACCAACATCTTCACATGAGACGCCTCTGGGAAATGTTTGTTAGCAGCTGACAGGGCTCTTTCCACCCATATGGCTTCCAGGAGAGGGATACTGAGGTCAGATCGATGGGTGACCTTTGGAAACGTCCCAGACCGTACCATGATACAGACGCCGCCATATGCATGGGTGGCATCGGCAGCTGACCTATTTTCATCTGGCGGACGATCTCGGCGAAAACTGTCATATCCAGGGACCGTGAAAGACGACTGTGGAGAAAGCCATGTTTCCGTTATGGAAACAATGAGGGGTTTAACTGTGGAACAAATGTGAGCCAGCTCGGCAGTCTTGTTCTTAATGGACCTGGCATTGATGTACATGATAGGCTGTGATCCTGAGGTTGGCTGCGAATGTGGGTAAAAAGGCTGAGCTAATGGATTAAGTGTGCTGTTAATAGCAATGTTTGGGGAACAGTGAGGAAGTATCGGGGGGTTGAGGTTCATTATTGTGCAGACTGATCGACGGTTGTGTTGTCAGCTGTACTTATTCTGTCAGCCTTGAATCGCCATTCTCGATGTGTCACTCCGTCAGGCCAAAAGTCATATCCATAGCTCAGTGGTTAGAGCATCGCTAGCTACAAGCGAGGGTCCCTGGTTCGAGTCCTGGTGGTAACAGTCAATGTTTTCTTCAGACTTTCCCGTTTGTGTCTTTCCCTCAAACTAGTCAAACTATATGTTGGACTCAGTAGAGCGTCCAGCCCCTATATGATGTCCAACCCCTATATAGAGTCCATTGGTCCAAAATCCACTGTACAGAGTCCAAACTTGGAATCAACTGTGAGCTCAAAGTTTTGATGGACATCACTCCCTGTATGGAGTCCAGCCAATTGGCTTCACCCCTATATAGAGTCCATTGGTCCAAAATCAACTGTACGGAGTCCAAACTTTGAAATCAACTATAAAGAGTCTTTATATGGACAACACTCCCTGTATAAAGTCCAGCCAATTAGGCATCCCCTATCGAGTTCAAAATTAGACATAGGATCTGCTGTAAGCAGTGAATATTAACCAGAAAACTGCCTCTCCCTTTAATCCTTTACATCATTCACTTCTCAAGATAAAAAAAATATGTTTTGAGGCGCCACTGCAGCCACTTCATTACATGAAAACCCTACAAACACCATCCTCAAATCAAGTGGTCTCTTCGCAGACGCTGCAAATTACAATATCTCAATCATGTAGTGTTGCCAAATTATTGTGCACGCACACACACATGCACACACCCACACAACGCCAAGAAAATACCTAGAAAAAAACCAAGAATCGAAAGAGAATAATGGAGAGCCCAGGATTAATTATTTGTTTTCAAGTTATTGTGCGCGCGCGCGCGCGTGCGCACACACACACACACACGCAAACTTATACAACGCCAAGAAAACACCAAGAAAAGAGTAGAGACACAATACACACGCAACTCCAACAGCCATGCAAACGTCCACCCATTTACATGTAAAGTCAAGAGGGATAACAAATAATTATACGGAACGAATGCATACGGGGACGGGTACACGCACGTTAACAAGCACGTAGTAGTGTAAGAGAGTAACATAGTGCAGTGGTCAGCATAATACTAGCACATGCTGAGAGTGCAATAGCAAGCTTCACCATTGCTCGTGGCCATGCAAATGTTCAGCAGCACTCAGTTCCGCAAGCTTCTGAAGATCAGCACACCTGCAACAAATAGATAGCACAAGGATACGCTTGTTACCGTAATGATGCATGGGAGCACACAACTACCAAGTTCTCAACGAATGTGATGCTCAATGAAAATCAATCCACTCAAAGACCTGTGAACAGGTGACGGTGGGGACAATAATCTATTAGTAATACGAGGAATAAGATCGTTTGTGCACACTCAAGACGCACAGACACACCAACATACATGTAGTGTGCACAGTGTTTCACTTCACTGCAACTAAATTGAAATGAGATGATTTGAACAATCTGTACATCGTTGCTGTCAGTCAGTCTTCCCCAAGATGGAAATGCAATGATTTGTTGTCACGAGGCAGTTTCACTGACACAATGTCATGTTCGTGACATCAAAACGGTTACTTCAGGGAATACGAGTATTAGCTTGAGAAGCTTTTTCTTGTCATTGGCATACAAGCAATCCTCTAGTCCTACTACTACTAGTACACTGGCACTGCGTTTGTCGATCCCATTCTATTTGACATCATACTACAGGAAGAGTGTCGTAGAGTTCACATAATTATCACAGGGATAAAAATACATTTCTCATGAAATAAAATAATAATTGATGATAGCTAGACGATCATCATACGATTGATGCAAAGTCCTTGCAGTCCTTGAGGACTATTACGAAGTGGTTGATTACTTTTAGGGCATTCATTCAAGCAACATCAAACAAACGCGATACGCTCCTTGAAAATGGAAAAAAATTCAAGCATAACGACAGAACAGCAGACCAATCGAAACGAGTAAAAGCTTCCTTACCTCAGTCGTCGTCCTGCCATGTAGTTGGACAGCCTTTTGACACGGTGGTACAGCCAGCTCTTGTCCAGTCAAACAGGGGTATCCTTGTGGCGTCGAACGAAAGAGAGTGTCAGTGTATCTGACTCGTCAGATTGGAACTGTGCTGAACTTTTCTCTTTCTCCGCTTTCTGCTTTCATCCCTCGCTCTGATGAAACCGTTCAAACGTCTTACTGGCAGCAATGGCCAGCCAAACAGGGGATCCTTGTGGCGTCGAACGAAAGAGAGCGTCAGTGTACCTGACTCGTCAGATTTGAATGACTTTTCTCGTTCTCCAATTTCTGCTTTCATCCCGCGCACTGATGAAACGTCTTCAGAGAACCACAAGACGCTTTCCAGATTTGATTTTGAACGTCTCCTTATCCTCCTTGGTTACCTCGAGACAGATTACTGTCAGCAACTGCACAGCAGAACTGGCAGCCATGGCTGAAGTGAAGAAAGGAATGCGCTGCCACGAGGCAAGCAAAACTGAAAATGTGTTTGTTCTCTTTCGGGCACAACACACAGGACGGCGTGACTGGATAAACTGGACTTCTGGACTGTGAATAGGGGACTTGTAGAAAAAGTGTACTCCTTATAGGGGATTGCGCGGCAGGATGAAGCTGTTCAAAACTGAGTGGACTCCTGGACTCTGCGGTATAGTGGATTTTGGACCAATGGACTCTATATAGGGTGCTGGACATCATATAGTGCATGGACTCTATACTGAGTCCTACATATATAAATAAATAAATAAGACAACAGGCAGCGATTCAAAGGAACTGAGGCCACAGTTGAGTCTGAGGGACTGCATTACACTGCCATCACTCATGGCTACTAATGATCGGTAGAACTGTAATGAGTGTGAATCCATGTCAACAAGAAGCAATCGCATTGGCGTAACTAGTACATGCATGACACACTAGAGCTAGTGTGCGTTGTATAGATGACGGACAAAGCCGGTGGCAATGTACGTACACCTTTCTAAGTACTCACATGCAGACTCCACTGCAGCCATTTGCCCATTAAGCGTACCTCAACTCCAACACTAAAACATGGTTTCGCTGCAGCATATATTACTTGAAATTTTCAACTTCACTAACGTATTCAGCAGAGAGACCATGTTTGAGAGTTTTGAGTCGAGGGAGTAATGGGCAATGTATGCAGTTGGAGCTAATTCCATTGCACGGGGTTCGTAACTTCAAAGGGGACGGAGTGAAAAACAGCCATGGCCGAGAAGGAGGAAAGAAACTGAAATAGGTGCATTGCTCCCTTGACTGCGCCCCTACTGAAAATTCAACAAGGACATGCTTAGATACGGGTACACACTTGAAATAATTGTTATATTATTCCTGACTCCCCTTCTTGGATTCACCCTGGATTTGCAGCATGTAGTCCTTACCGTAATGTTTGCTGTGATCAGTCTTCATGGACTTAGCGCTTGTTTCGATGTCATTGCGGCCGCGGCTGATAGGTGCCACGTACGCTATGGCTGTCAATGCTGTAGTACTCGATCTACCTCCAGAGCCTTCTGCCTTCTTGATACTTAGTGTTTTGCTCATTTGTGTGTTCTTTGTATGATTCGCGTACTTCTCCAAAGCCTGACGGGCCTCGCGCCATGACAGATTGGAATCATGAGCATATTGGATCTCGGATGCCATGGTGAAAATTCAAACGCAATGTTCACGGTCAGTATTTGCAGATACTTGCCCTATAGGATGTGATTTTCTAGCTTCTTTGTTTCCTTTTATACCCGTGGTGTAGTGAAGTGGTTGCGGAAAGTCGGTGCTGTCCCTTCGTTGCTGCCCAAGGGATGGGCCACAGCACCAAAAAATATGTCCGGTGACGACGGCTGTGAAAATAGTGCATGACGTAACGCAACTTGAAAATCGGTGTTTTTACCACTCGAGTCTTAATGTGTTCATGCTCTCGTTTTCCTGCTGCTTTCAGGCCACCGGTCTGGCATTCTGCAACTCCTCAAGCCATGTTCGCCGTCCTTCGCTGGTGTTCTTTTGGCGTGGAATGCAGTGATAGTCTGAGCCCTGGGGCAAACATGTCTAGCAGCACCCTATCTGACGACAATGACAGGTAAGGAATGGCAACCGAGCCAGATAGTCACACTGTCATTGTGCTGATCATGCTCTGACTTCATGGCGATTGCCAGATTAGCCCAAGCCAGCATGTCGTATGCCCCATGCTTACTTTGCCCGCGCTGAAAAGCCTAGAGAGTAAATAGTTATACATAGTTGTACGGTAGACAGGTGGGCAGATGGTACGTGAGTCACTTTTTACCGACAGCATTGGCGATCGTATTACCCGTGCCAGACTTCTGCCGGATAGAAAGCAGGTATTGTTGGAGCAGCCCAGCTGGGGTAAACCACTCTTTTCCCCCTTTCTGTTCATGCGTCAAATAGGACAGTTGAATGGTTGCCGCAGGTACTGCATAGAGGCAGCTATTGGACTCTCTCCGTTCATGTGACGTGTCTAAAGACCGTACATTGGCTGTGTTCACTGATCAGCACTCCCTCTTATTCAGAGAGAAATGGTCAGTACACATGCTCGTTGACTGGCCACTGCGCATTCATGATTCAGTTCACTGTATCATTTGAATGTGAAGTGGAAGTCTGCCAACGAGCAGAGTACAGTTCCGTATTTTCCGGCGTACATAAGCCACACTGGAGTGTAAGCCGCACCCCACATTTTTTTGCCACAAATACAGACATGTACTCTATTAATCACCGTTGATTTGATCACCGTCGAATACATGTAAGCCGCATCACCATTCTTTTGGGTGAATTTTGAGTGTTGAAAGTGCGGCTTATACTCAGGAAAGCACGGAAATTTGCAAGTATTGCTGTCAGCGTTACATCCCTTCACAAATAAGGCATGTTACTTGTCCTCTGAGTTGTGGCCAATTGGTGACGGTGATGGGGAAATCACCCGGATTGTCAGGTCTGTGAAGAGAGCTATGTTAGCAGGTACGCGCCTATTCCATGCCGGGTGTTCGTAACACATGCATCCACCACTGGAATTGGTTTGTGTCTAACATTGATCACCAGCTAAATAGCACTCAGAGCTCGGTTCACAATGACTCGCTAATGAACAGAAACGAGGCAAAATACGAATGTTTAAATCACCAATGGTGTGTCATCAAGACATACACTTGGTGGACACAGCCTAATGGCGTGTGCAAGAATGTCAAAACCGTTCAAGAATGGCATAAACTCACATCAAGATGTACATCTCGCGCATGTACTGCGTTCAATACGGGTGTCCGCAATACACACCAAAGTCGTCTATATATTATCATGCTGGGGAGATGAAAGGAGACATTCTGACATAGTTACATTATAATTTTGAAAATGGACAAAATTCTGCATTTTGGGTCATGTGTCAAGGCATGCTGTAATAGAATGCTACGGATAAAACGGACTTGAGAATACATGTGTCCGTTCTCGTTAATAATTGGGCCATGAGGGGAAGCTCCCCTGAAGCCAGGGGCCAACACTGCCGCGCTCGCATCACTATGACATTGTGTACACCTATAATATCCTACAGCATGGGCTTTTTGGTGGAAGCATGTGCCCGACATTCGCAGCGAATTTCTTCTGCTGGTGTGAACAGTGCGGATCTGAAAACACAAGGTAGCCGGCACCGCTGTAGGTCGACGCGTTTGTTGAAGCGCGTCCGGAGGCATTGCTCGAGTCCGGTGCAACAATCAGCATGGGTTTGCCTAAACAAGACAGAATCACAAAGAAGTTGATGGGAGAAAGGAAAGTCAGAGACGTATAAAGAGTAGCGCTTGCCTTTAGAAGGTATTCTCTCATCCTGCCCATTTAGTAGAATTCTTCATGATGCGGGACGTGCAGCCCTTTAATCAAATCTTCACAAGTTTTGGTCTTTTCGGCGCAGAGTCGAATCATGTTAATTCAAGGAAGCTGCAGATCGTAGCTTTTAGTTGGTCAATGGTGTTTGACGTTGTGTTGTAAAACCTTTCCTCATCACTAACCTGACGGACGTTTCATCATCCGTCAGTATTTCTACAAGAGCAAAGTGATGCTTCCAGCAAAACCTTCCATGCAAGTCATAGGCGTGTAGCTCGTGTATAGTCGACGTGGTCCGGTCACCACACCGGCGAATGGCCATCATAGGTACAACAATAGTCAAATTAGGCGAAATAGCAAGTTTAAGGTTGCCGTTGGCACATGGTCACCACCCCACATAAGTGCCCTGGTACATGATCACCACCCCACATAAGTGCTCTGGTACATGGTCACCACCCCACATAAGTGCTCTGGTACATGGTCACCACACTACAGATGTGCGAGCTACACCCCTGAGATACCATCCCGTTGACCCCGCACTCCCTTTTCTGTTGGGTATGCGCATATTCAGTTGACAATATAGAGCTTTTTCAAGGACGCGGTTCCCGCCACCGCCCCGGCGATCACCCCGAGATCGTGGTGAACAGGTCGCATGTCAAAATGCATGGAAAAGTATACCAAATGTGACAGGTTCGCCTCCACCAGCCCTTGGAGCGATTCTGAAGCTTGTCCTTTTTCGCCCAAGCCATGGAAGGGCTTCCTGGCAACTGCTCTGACTCAACACGAGTGTCGGACATCAAGTGGAGCGCCATCCTACTGCTTCTTCCACCTCCACACATCCACTCGCGTACAAAGTGAACGTGAACTGGACTTCGCCTGTTCACCAGCGATTCAAATATTTCTCGCACGTGACCGAAAAAGTGACCATTGGTACAACCTTGAAAAAGCTTTACAGACACGTGGAGGATCATAGTTTCCTGGGAGGCAACAACGTATAACAGCACCCAGAAGACTACGAGTAATGACTTCCTGTATAATTTTTGGATGTACGCCTTTCACTACAGCCCTCACACCAGAGATTGCGACACTTTAGTCGAGTGTCTTATCCTAGCTCCACAGTGTGCGCACATACAGAATTCAGGAGGGCAGAAACATTCCTAAATCCACACCAAAACTGTGTCCCTTACCGAAAGAATTTGGCTTCGATTGAAGTGCACTCAGGTTTGTTTCAATATCATTTCTGCTAGAGCTGCTTGGCACGACATATGCCCTCGCTATATTCCTACTGTGAACAGGTGGTGTTTTCACGACACTGAGCAATTTACCGCTGTCGGTCATATGGCTGGTACTAACATAGCTCTCCACGGCCGATTTTGCAGAGCGTTCATGTATATTAGCAGAATGGCCATATTGGATAATGGATGCCATGGTCAATACCAAACAAAGCGTTCACACTCACAGTTAGCGATAGATAGTCTCTAGAATTATAATACTTACTAACTTCCTTCGCCTCATTTATACGCTCCGGTGTGCCGAGACCACATGCGCGATGCCATCCCGCTGCTGATGTTTGTCACTGGCGGTAGAGAGCTTGAGTGGTTAGCTGCTTGCGAAGCGCTGGAACATGGCACAATGAAGATGTGACAGTTGGTGACGTTGTTGAAAACCACCTTATGGGGCGATGGCAGAGTGGTAGGATAAGATTTTCCCGGCACTCCCCTAAGTCATCACTCTGCGTGCCACGTTTCAATGTAATGATCAGGCTTCAAGTGTGTTGTGCGTTGCTGCTGTTCTCCACTATTCGTTTCGCTGCAGAAGGTGACATCGCATAGCCCGAGGCACGCATGTCTAAGTGCAGCTCCTATCTCCGATGTCAGGTGACAGCCGCCCAGTGCCCACGGTTTCACACCCTTCGTATGGCCATGCAGTCTCAGTGTTGGCCGGCTATCCACGGTGAGCTGCCTATCCGCTACGTGATGGCATTTTCAGTAGAACTACAGGACCAAGACGTTGCACGTTTTGTGCTGGTCTGGGCACTCTGCTACTCTGAATCTAGACAGGCTGGAAGTTGGCAGATTAATCGTTTCACTTTACGGTGTACACTCGCGTGCCAATTCTCTGTAATGCTTGCCTATAAGCAGATATGAGCTTTTTAGCAGTGCCACACATAACCCTGCCTGTTTCTCTGTGTGTTGCAATGTGCATTGATACAGGTGAATGAGAGCGGTAGCAGCAGCTGCTACGATTGCTGCATCAAGCTGACATGCTTGAGGATTTGCGCGTCTGTTGTCGTTCGGGCTAGGTGAGTGCATCTTGAAACACTGCTATATTCATGCAGGAGATATTCCAATCATTCAACCTCTTGTGCGCATCATCTTTCTTCGACACTCATTTGCAAGCCAAACCTCACCATTCAACACTCACGTAATTTAGGAATAGCTTCAATTTCTCAAAACCCATTGCATGAAATTGATATGCACAACTGGTACTCATAAATTGTTATGCACACAGAACATGACCGTACTGATAAGTAGTATAATAAGTACTGCGGCCAAATTGAAGAACAACAGCTCAAGACATATAAAGCAACATGTCATCGAATTCGTGAAATAATCGAAACTCCTGGGAATAGAACTTTAGAAAGTGAAGTGAAAATAGTGAATATAAGAAATGGGTTGCGTTGATATGCGGACAAGTATGCATACTAGTGTCCAACAGTTGGAGGATTGGCCTACGTGAACTTCAGGCACTGAGTTTGATCATGCGGGAATGTTACCACGGTCTCCTTGGCGGGGCCCGGTACAGACCTACTAAGCGTGCAGCTGTTTTCAGTTGGTTGTCGTTTGGCTGCGATGCACTATCCCTTAGCGACATTAGCGTGAACCCGTCTACGCGAAGTTGGGCATACTTTTTTCCGCTTTGCTGGACATCGTAGCTTACCAGGTCAGCTCTCGGCGTGTGGTCATGCAGGATCAGAGCGATGGCATTTGCACCTGCAAGACATAGGCAGCCAACAAAGTCTAGTACATCAGTATCATACAGGTGTGTGGTGCAGAGGCATTGCAACCTATCCTTAGAGTGCTGAGTACATATTGGGGAACAGAGCGCAGTATGCCATATACACATAGGAAATGAAGGTGTTATGTGTTGTAAGTTGTAGTTTCATGGCTCGTCAACCAATCACCAGACAACATGTGCGTAGTACATCCTTCGGAGTTGATCCGTCCAGCTCAGGATGGTCTAGCCAATACAGCAAATAGACATACTGTTGACACTTGTTGGCATGGTTCTCTACATCAGCTTCAATACCCACAACATGTGAGTTGACGGACATGTGACTAAGACTGACATCGGCTGCTCTTATCTGTGCGGCCATGTCAGTGCTTTACAGAAAGGTATCTTAGCACTTAGTGAGACAACTTACCGAACGAGGTGCTTGGGTAGTTTTCAACGCCAAAAGCATCGGGGTCGATCCGGGACTCGCTGCTGGAAACGACGAAGACTTTCATCTCATTGCCACTATGATTGTGTGCAGAGACATGCCTTACGGGAAGGTTATAGAACATGAACCGATTATTTTGAAAAATTCCTTCCAATGCCTCTTTTCCCTCCTTGCGTTGGACTGACGCTGTGCACTTGAAGACAACGGCGTCGGCCATAGTTGAAATTTTGAAGGATGCAAATTACTCTTTTCTTCTACTTCGCTTGCTCATGGAAGACTTCTCATGGAGCTCCGTCTTCCTGAGCTCTTATACGAGTACTTAGGCCCTCAGCTTACATGAGAGAGAAGTTCATTGCATCAGGCCGTGCTTGCGAGAGAAGTTCATTACATCATGCCGTGCTTGCGTGACAAGTTCATTGCATCGTGCCGTGCTTCTAAAATTGTTTTGATGAGTCAGAAGACGTCTTACGTAAGTAAAGCAAATAGGTAATTTGTTTGCGGGGTCAGCCCCGAGTGTGACAACTATTGTATTGTTCGTGTATGACCATGCTTTATTATATATTGACTCAAATGAATACCATAGGGTCAGCGGTACTGGGCGAAGCCGAGATGGGAAAGTACCCGAAGACACTTCTCTTGCTTGGATGCCCACAGTTTCAACATTGTAGGTCAACCGGTTTCAAATCACCACGCGTGTGCCACGAGCCTAATAGACTACCATGCTCACCTTCTGATAGATTATTGTTCTCAGTTGTCACTATTCTGGCAGCATACCAAGACAGCAGAGATCATATCAAAGTTCCCTTCGCTCCGTCGCTGTATGTTCCTAATGTGGCAACTCTCGACCGCCTAGGACCGTGCCATATATCTTGTGCGCTGGCTGTCAATCTCTACCAACATTTTTGTATGACCTTGGTGCCCAGCGCTAGAAGATGGATTCAATTGGTTGTGCTTGGCCAACTCCAACCAAGTTTTTATAGATTCATTCCTGCTGGTGAGATACGTTTCGGAATACATTCGCGACTTCCAAATGGAAGATACACTCGACTGCAAACATTTGTGTCCGGGCTCTCCGAGCACCCTCGCATGCACCGAAATGCAAAGAGAGCACCATGTTGGATTGATTTGTCTGACTACAGAGCCTTAGTAGTGAGAAACTACTAGATCCGGAATGAAGATAACGAATGGATCTGAGTGAACAATTGAATTGACTGCAGCAGTCCAAACGAGCAAGTCTATCTAAGCTATAGCTGGCAGATACGTAAAATACGTGAAGAGAAAAAACAGGATAAGGAAAATGTTGGAGGAAATCGAAGAATGATAGATATCACAGTCACCACCATCACAATTCCTTCCATGTATACAAACCAGTGGAAAGATGGCCTACTGTGCAGGGACCAAGTCAAATGGTGCATGGATGTGCTCTAAGATCATATCTAATATCGGCCAGTAAGCCTGGCTGCGCTTTTAAGTTGACGTGATGTTGCAGGCTGAACTCTGTCTCCCCTATCCACTCCAAAGGAGAATACTTTGAAGAGCCGTCGTAGCTGTTGAAACTTTCTTCGCCGCCAGATGATGTAGCTCGCCGCCCCAGAGATTGGACTCAAACTATGCAACACAATTGCCACTGCCTCTCCACCTGTAAGCCAAGACCAACGATATACATGTATATGCATGTATGCAGGAAGACTGGTTATCAAGAAAGCGTACACACTGTACATTATCAAACACCTGCCTGTGATGACAAATAGCCATGTTTCAGCAGGATGTGCGAATGTGTGCAGGGTCTCTTCTGAGGTTTTGGACTGCACTTACCGAATGAAAACTCGGGATAGTCTTCGACGCCAGCTGCTTCAAGATCAATTCGTCCATCCAGGGCGGATACTATGAACACTCTCAATACGTTGTCATCGTAGTCAAAGTACGGGCTCCTAGAACAGGCATAGATGGCCAAACTATCTTGTAAGTATCCGTTATCTGCAAACAAGTCAGTCAACACCTGCCGTGCCTCCACATCTGAGACCGATCCAACTTTCTTGTACACTACGGCGGATGCCATTGGAAAAGTCGCAATACTGCCAAGTGAAATTTGTTTAATGGTGGTCTAGTTCGATGAAACCAGATGTGATTGTGCCAACAAAGTCTGTTTGATCCTGTTGGCCCAGTGCTGAAGCTCTCACCCGATTAAAGCGCCTTTTGAATGGTGTTCATGCCGTGTTTGCATATGAGATCCCCGAGTTAACGCCAACATGCCGCTGACCCATCTAGACTATGGCTCGCCTGGCTTCTGTGTATGACGTGCGTGAAGGAGCCCACAGTCCTGCTGAACAAGCGCACAGCTCGCCTACTTGAACATTGCCATGCATGGCGCAACCGTCGTCTGACCACTGGAATCCCCGACAGGGATGTAACTCTGCACAGCCAATGATTTGGCAGGGGTCGCCAGCGTGCTCTGTGTCAACCTTTCTGTGCATCTTATCAATTCCATCATGCTCTGTCAGCACCTCAATGCTATTTGACAGCCTTGCAGTCTTTGTGTTGGACTCTTTCTAGTTGCCAGACTCAAGGAGATCAAGGTTGACAGAAAGAGTGTAGCAGAAATGGGCAATTATGGTACGCATATTCGGGTGCCATCACTTGTTTACACGCACAGTAAAGTAGCCACACTAGCCAATGGTATTAGGGTGTGTAAGCATGTCAATACTGACCAGTGGTGTTATTACGATCCAGTGTCTGCTCCAGAGCCGGGTGAGCCGGGTAATCGACCCGGTTGGGCAGCGCTTGGACCCAATTGAAAATATAGTACCGGGTCACAGGTGACCCGGTTGGTACTTTACACGTTCGAACTTTGAAAGGACTGACTACATGGCTTGTATGTGTGACAGATCATGCAGAGGCGCGCGTCGAATACATGTGTACCCGGCTCCGACGCGGTTGAAATGGTTGCGCAAGGTACACGTGTACCCGGCTGTCCTACAATCCTAGAGCAGACACTGCCATCCCGTTCAAAGTCACATGCAGGACTATTGATGATATTGATTTTAGTACAAGAAGCATCATAGCTCAACTGAAAATGCCAGCTTGAGGTGTATACCAGTGCTGTTGCATTGTTGGGAAGACAAAGAGAACAAAACCATGTCCGAATATGTAATCTTCACACAGTTGGAAATGCAGATGTGTTACGTGCTTCAAAAGGTTACAGGGAAAACAGAGCACCCAGCTTTGCGTGGCTCGGTTATCTGCGCCATCTCCGCCTGTACAAACCAGCAAATTTGGCAGCCTCTCTAAGCTGATATCGTGTGGCAGGAGAAGTAATATCGTGTCTTGTTTTAAAAGAAAACACATTGAAAGTTTTGAAGAGACGTCGGAGATGTGGCGATCCCCTCTTTCTCCAAACGGACGCGCTAGCCAACCCGAATCGGGGGCTGGTGCTGTGAAGCACAATGGCTAGTGCCTTTCCATCTGTGATCAAAAGAGCAGTGTGTGTGTGTGCATGAGTATGTGTGTGTGTATGAGTATGTGTGCGTATGCGTGCGTGCGTGTGTGTGTGCGTGTGCGTGTGTGTGTGTATGTGCAGAAGCAAAGAAGAGCATTATTATGGAGGCTACAAAACAAACCAGGCCAGGCACAGGCAAGGGTCGTGCATTTGAAATAGAAATGCACCAAGCCAGGTAGCGCATGCATATGTGTGTGTGTGTGTGTGTATGTGTGTGTGTGTGTGTGTGTGTGTGTGTGTGTGTTTTTTTTTTTTTTTTTAACTTTCACCACCGGTGCATTCGCTCCATCTTATGTGTATCTCGGCGTCAGCAATGGGAGGAGAAAATCTCATCGGCAACGCTCCGTGCGCGCTGGGGTGACACTACACCGGTGTCAGACCTTGTTCGGCGTCGGCGGTTAGAATGGCTCGGGCACGTCGCGCGCATGCCTGCAGACCGTGCTCCCGTCCAGATTTTGTTTGGAAGGTTGAGTGGTCGTCGCCCTCCTTGTGGTCCCCGGCGGCGCTGGAAAGACGTTGTCCAGAGAGACATGAGGGCAGCTGGCGTGGATTCCTGGTTTCAGAATGCCCAAGACCGGCAGAACTGGAGGATGTTCCTTGCTGAGCCACCACCGCACACAGATGATTCGCCACCTTTGCGCTGCTTGCTGTGTGCCAGAGACTTCCGCCGCCGTAACGACATGGCCCGACACAAGTGCATTGCCCAGCGGAAGTTGCCTGTGTCACAACAGAAGGGTGCCAGGCAATGTATGAAGTGCATGCGGTGGTTGAGGAGCGCTGGAGGACTGGCTGTGCATCGCTGTCCTGTGTCCACGGATGTCCCCACTGTATCCATTCGCCATGAATCTGACTCTTTGCGATGTGATGTTTGTCGCCGCTCTTTCCGCTCTCGTTCTGGTTTGAGCCGTCATCACTGTGACCGTGCGAAACGGATGTCACGTGCAGCCAGGAACAACTGCCGTCATGAATGCGAGCATTGCGAAAGACGGTTCTCAAGGCCACAGGACTTGCAACGCCATGCCAAATATTGTTGACTTTGCGATTTCTCTCTCTTCTCTTCTCTCTTCTTGTCGTTGTCTCCCGCTTCTGGGAGCGGCGTGGCCCGATAGGGTAGCTGTACATAGTAGTAGTAGTAGTGTGTGTGTGTGTGTGGTGTGTGTGTGTATGTGTGTGTTTTGTGTAATCCCAGCACAAGTTGCTAACTTGGCTTGTTCGTTATCATCGTTTCAGCGATGGACATGTGGAAGTGGCAGTGGACGTGTGTGTGTGTCTTTTGTAGGAGTCGGGGCTAGGATACATAACTGTGACTTACAGTACATGACTGGCTGTGACTATGTTTGAGGCAGTGGACATATACCCGAGAAGCAATGCTGGCTATCTAGTCTATCAGGCTTACCGGAGGAATTTTCAGGGAAGTCTTCAACCAGAGCTGTTTCTTGGTCAAGTTTGACATCGGTCTCGGTGACAACAAATACTCTCAATACACGGTTATCCTTCTGAGGGTATGCCTTCACAGACAATGCGTGTATGCCAAGACTTCTTTCTAAGTACGGATTATCCTCAAAGAGATCGGTCAACGCCTGTCTGGCCTCCTTAACTGATACTGAGCCGACCTTTTTGTACACGACCGCAGTTGCCATCCTCGAAGTCGCCTTTTTAAAACGAGCTTACTGGATGTACTTTGCTCTTGCTGGTCTAGATCATGTAGGTAGCTTCATTTCATCTCGGTCACTCGATGCACATGCTCTTGCATTGCATTGATAATTTCTTCGAGCAGTGTGTCGAGCGAAAGCCAATGTGAACCCCAGAGCTGATGCACAACGTGCTGGTGAGCTGCAGTCAGCAAAACTCTCGAGGCTATGATGTACGTGAACTAGCCCTGCAGCATGCCTATTGCATGCGTAGCTCGCCTTTTCGCGCATTTGACACGTAGGACGCACTTTGCCCGACCGCAGAAATGCCTACAGGGACGCGGCAGATGCGCGACTGAAGGCTCTGCCATGCTAGCCCTCAGATCACGGTAGGGCAGCCTTGGAGAGTGCAGTCCCTAATCAATCCTATCTATCTCCGACAGCATCTCGATGACAAGGGACAGCTCTGCAGTAAACTTGCAGTCACGCCTGTATCTTTTTAGTCATGGAGGAGATTAGTTGAGACGGGAGTTTTCAGTCAATTTGCATGCACACACTAAGGCGAAACAGCATATCAGGCAAGTGAAGGAAAGGCATTGTGCGTGTACAAACAGAAAAAAAGAACGAATGGCAGTTGTCAATGCAAACATCTGGTCATGAATCCACGCTAGTGAGGAATAGTGCTTCACATATGCATGCATGTGGACTATAAAGAAAGCACAGAACCAATGCTATTATCCTGTGTATGATGTGAGAGTCATACCCTGCTGCTCAGAAGCACGTTCTTTAACAGCACGTAAACTGGCCGACTGACCGAGCCGCCTTCATTCTCTGGTAGCATGTTGTCTTGTATCGCTCTGTGACCGTGTAGATGTCGAAGTTGGCACGGCGCAGTCCGGAGAATTTTCTGTCTTGTGTGACGTAGCCTGATGCGAGCCCGCAACACGAGGGTACATCGTCGTCGATCACAATAGCGATGGCACGTTTGCCTGAAAAGTCATATGAACACATCCCAACTTGGTACATTTCCGAACGCCAACAGAGAATAATGCACGACTTTTACCATAGGAGTTGGCAGCATAGTTGGAGATGAGTGTGTTTTCAGTGTCTATGCGAGTCTCTGAGGAGCGTACGATGAAGACCTTCTTTGAAAGGGTGTTGTGCCAAACTGGTTCCTTTCTAAAGGCTAGATCTTCGGACATGAAGCCATTGCTATTGCAGGTCAGGAGTGCATTCATCGCCGCGCATGCTGTTGTTTCAGACAAAGCTGAGCTGTAGGAGTATTCTATTGAGGTTGCCATTTGAAACTGGGTTTGTTACTTTGTTGAGGTTGAGGAGCAAGCTACTTATAACTGTCAAGTTAGATCAAGCTAGTAAGACCACCAGGAGAACGGAGTAGCAGCCGCTTTTGTAGATTTGCCCCAGCAACACGGCTTTCCATGTCCAGCTATTCATGAAATATTCCTGTTCGCTTGTGATTTGAGTATGTCTGATACACGCACTGCACGTGAAAGTGGCTCGAAGCCAAACACACTGTCCTGCTCCACAAGCACATTCACAGATCAATGCACTGTTTGTCTACATATGCTGTCATGGCCTGATGTCCAGTGAACCCCAAGCGGCTAGACTGTCACTATTGTCCGTGTCACACACTTCGTAACAGGAGTGGGTCCAGATCAACCATCCAATAGATTCTTTACACTGAGACAGAACGATTTGATTAGGATCATGAGCTTGTTGATTGTGTGGCAGCTCTCTGTGCACCAGTGCTATGTACATGGAGTACACAAGCCAAAATAGAATGAGAAGGAATGGTAAAATTAAGTGAACTGTGCATACCCAGATAACAACAAAGAAAGAACTAAGATGGTATTAACTATAATGTCCATGCCTGTTGTTGGCAATTCAGTTGACAGACCGCCCAGTACTAACTAAAACTATTAGGAAAGGAGCCTAAAAAACACCATCAAGAAAAGATCAGCAAAATCCTCACACTGGAATGAGAGAAAAAACGCAGAAAATTTGAACCGTACATATTCTTCTGGCACGTTCATGCACAGCATCAGTATCCAGAGTTACTAGCGAAGCGTTTCTGCTGAGAGGGAGTTGCACCACTTGATCCACTTGAGTAAGCATTCGTAGCCTCATGATTGATGACGGTTTGGGCTTGCACATCACTATTTGCGCTATGGGTTACATCTCCGAACCAAGGTGTCCCAGTATCCAATAAGAGAGTTTGAACTTGCCCGCCTAAACAATAACAGAATGAATAATGAAGATGTTGTCTTCAAGAATCTTCTTGCGCCTTACGCATCGTATGGTGGATAATTATAACTAGGGTTGCAACAGGTAGGGTTTGGTCGGGTAATGAGTTCGGGTATTTCTATCCGGGTAGCACGGGTACCCTATCGGGTACTGTTTGACATAGTTTTTACAGTGAGTGTGCGCTTGTGCTACATAGAAAGTGTACAGGAAGCACATAGCCGTGCACTTTACATGCACGGTTGTAAAAATACCATACCTCAACTACCTTATCGGGTTCCCAGGAGCAAGCTGCTACCCAAATACCCACTCTAATTATGGGTAGCACGGGTTCCCTACTACCCGATGACACGCCTACTACCCAATGACACCCCCAAGACACCCGTAGACTTACTGGCGGAGTTTTCAGCCCTTTGATCAAGCTGTGCAACTTCAGGGTCCATCCGGGACGTGTCCGCGGACATAACATAAACCTGTTCACCTTGACCGTCTGGAATAGCTGAGTCATTCGCGTGGTAGACCTCTACATCATTTGGAACATAAGGATTGTGTACTGTGAAGCTTCGGGCAGCGTCCATTGCCTCCGAATTTGCAATTTCGGCACTATTGTCTACAACGTAATAAGAAGCCATTTCCTCTCAAAAAGTAGCTCGGTCTCGCTGGTTCTGATGTGGCGACAGGCACCAAAGGTCTGAATTGAGATTTACGACTCGTATGTGTTTCGCCTTTTATACCCCGAAGACAGAAGAGAAGCCTTGGTCAATGTCGCTGTGTGGACATTCCTTTCCGATTACGCTTGGTTTTGTACACTTCCACTGTCATGCATCGGTCAGGATAGAAACATGCTCTAGACATACCGTACTAGAAACAAAGATATGACTCGATCGTAGAGAGTTATTGTTATTCTTACAAGAGTCTAACCTGCATACATTCTAGCATGCACAATAATATGGAGCAGCGATATACTCGCTTTCCCTAAAGGGCGCGTATTTCAAACTATCAAACAGAGAGTTGTGTTACGTCATTGTCCTGCACTAGACAGCGTCAGTTGTCGTAGCATAAGGACAACTACAGCAAAGTGTCATGCTATGATGGCTTGCTGTGCAGCCACCGTAGCGGCATGGTGTTCTGGCAGATGGTGTCTCCGAAGGTTAACGTGATAAGGCCATTGTCTGTCCACGTAGATGTCTCGTCTCCACCCCACATACATATATCGGATCGAAAATCAGAATCTCCCAGAACTTTCTGCTGTCTGAATCCTACGACACGGACTATACCACCGCTCACAGTCAAAACTATGAACCCCTGTAGCCTAAGCTGAGACGGAGGAGTAGTGTGGTTCATTCAGATCTGTGAGCTGCTTGCCCATTCGTATTGCTTTCTCCTTCGTGTGTGTCCAGGGACGGTGGAATTTCCTGGTCACGCAGGGGACAAATTGAAAATTCCCATCTCTGTGCTTTTCCCGTTCAGTACATGACAGAGGACTGGAAGTAACGCATCCATGCCCCCAGGTCGCATGCTGGTAAGTGCGAGTACAGAGATGGCGGCATTGAAATCGATGACATCATCCGAATGTGTGTGTTATCCACAGTTTATGTGTGTGGGGGGGGGAGGGGGAGGGGGAGGGGGGGGGGGTTACAGACTACAGTACACCAGCCTACTACTATAGCCAATCTGTCCACTTGGCACTTCTCAGGTATTAGATCAGTGACGCCTGTCTTTGAATGCCTCCCCCCCCCTCCCCTCTCTCATTTCTCTCCCTCAGACAGACATACATATTCCATATATCTGTTCAGAAGTACCAACCTATCGTTGCATCGAAGTCTGTGAGCATGCATCAGGGGCGTCGGACACGGTACGGTCACTGCGGTATTGACCGTACCACTTTTTGCCCCAGGTACCCCGTGAATCAATAAAATACACTGATCTGTGATCTAAATTTCCAAAACATTTCGGCTCCGCCACCACTCCCCCACGAGTAAATTGTACTCCAGATTGCTGACCGTACCACACTAAAATACCTTCCGCCACCCCTGGTGAGAATTGAACGACGTGGTACGGGCAAGGGTGCTGTGCTACTTCAACCCTAAAGATCATTGCTCTCAGGTAGCGAGCCAAGAAGTGATTGATATAATTCCCTATTGCTGAACTTCAAGTAGCATGCAGGTCTTGAGCACATCATCTGCACATATTTTTACAACTCCTGAGCATTCTTAGCTCAGATACGCTATCATTGCTCACACACTGGAAAGCAAATAGCCACACATCCGGTAGCATCATCCAACTTCGAGACTCAATGTATCAGCAAACACCTCGTCTTGAATGAATTCATCTTTGCAATAAGTGTATAGAAGTATGATGGCAGGAAAAAGCTACATAAATACACAGGAGTGCTGGTGAATTTTAACTCAAAAGTCCATTTCAGTACGAAAGTACATTAATGTCGAAAAACGTAGACGAAACGAGAGGCAATTTCCGCAACAGTGAGCACCAAGCAAAACTGGAGTAGAATGCATTGAAATGTCTGCAAAATCAGAAACGACTGGTGACTGGAGCTGTGAATAACGCCACCGGAGGAGATATGAACATTCATGGATAGTGACATGACAAGGCAGCAAGAGAATGAGTGATAGGATGTCAGCCAAACTTAATTGGAGATTATTGCTCATATTGAAGGTGTACTTGTCAACATTGGATGGGGTACTGTTGCCAGGGCAAGTGCAGGTAAATGCATCTAATGCCTCTTCTTCTGGCTATGACCATGGTGGCCTGCTTCCTTGGCAAAATGTTTGAGCTGATAATCGCAAGGCCCGTGGGGTCCCACTGAGTAGGCGTGGATGTCTGGTTGGTGCACAATGCCAGCTAAATTCCTATCGTGTCTTGCCTTCCAGGTCGTGTCATGGACTCTTGGCGTTCCGCTGTCAGTGATGAACGTTTGAACCCGGCCACCTGCGACGCAAGATCAGAGTGGGAAAGAAACATACTCTGAGCATGTGTCCTAAAGCGAGTCATGTATACCAATAGGTATAGTATACTTACTGTAAGACTGAGCAGCACGGCGGTCAAGTTGGGCAACCTCCCTGTCGCTTCTTGAAGTGCTCATACTGGTAACGTGTAATTTCTCTGGCCTTCCGGCCGGCCGCAGTCTTCTATCGCTCTCATGGTAAACGGGAAGTGCTGTACGCAGGTGGGGATTGTCCCTACTAAAACTGCGGGCATGTTCCATGGCCTCTGACTTTGCAACAGCAGCGCTGTGGCTAACCTCCACGTAACTTGCCATTTCTAGATTAAGTTGGAAGAGTTTTAGTTGAAAGGCTTATTTGAAAGCTACGCAGCATACAGTTCAGCTTGTGCCCGAGGTGGCAGGCATACTGATACCATTGTCTTACCATGCCGGTGTCTCGTGTCCAGTCTGCATATCTGATCGATGATGCGCACCTCGCAGGACTGACGGCTGATCCGAACCATGATTCCCACATGCGGCCGTGAACTTCGAGTCAGCAGATCCAACACGAATTGCACGTTTGACGTCAAGTATCTAGATTCGCCCAGCCTAGATGGGGCGGTACGAATGACTTTGCTCACATTGATAAACACCAGAATACTTGACGCGGCAATGCGGCAATGCGGTTTCACATACTAGCGCCACCCTAGCTGGGTGAATTTCCCCTCCAGGTGGAGCTGTCCACTGCCTCACGCCGCTGGCAATGGAATTTCCTGGCCATTCAGGGGGAATCGATATCTTTCTAACTTGTTACATCTCTTGTTTTGTTCTTGTACTAGCCTCAACGAACAAGACGCAGACAGTACAGAGCTTGGACGCCTCCGCACCGGCTAGCACACTGCACACTGCCTCCGCATCGACTAGCACACTGCACACTGCCTCCGCATCGACTTCCACACTGCACACTGCCTTCGCATCGACTAGCACACTGCATCATCACAGCAAGTAAGCACTGAAGTTAGGGTTGTCACAGTCTAAATCATAATTGAAATCAATCTGCTCTGTGTATGCTGTGCATGCATCACTGAGCATTCAGCTATAGCACAATGTCCTCCCCTCTCAGCCCCCCCCCCCCCCTTCCCATAGTCAAGTATGTTCCAGCTTTAGTAATTGAAGTGCTGTGCCCAGGTAGCTACAAGCCTTATCTCTGTGCCTGAGCACATTTATAGAATCCCACACAGGTTGCTACCTATGGTGTTGCCCGTCATCCACCAGTGATAGCTCAGCCTGGACTAGAGTCCTGACAGCGTTCATGTCAAGGGTATATGCTGCACACAGCAGAAACTCTGGAAGTAATTAAACTGCCCGGGCCCCAGTCAAGTGAAGATGCCACACAGAGCAGTTACCCTACTACCGAGGCATCTAGAGTAAGGCAATTAGCACCAGTGCGCACAGACCACGGTATAGTGACTACAATCAATGCTACGCATGAAGGCTTGTCTGGTGCATGCACTCAGACTTGAGTTTGAATTGACCTCAGAAGCCCGCGCAAGCAGTCATGATAGTAGAATCATACCATCTGCTGCAATGCCTGAGTTGCATTCCCAACAGAGCCAGGCTTGGCACCATGTCACATGTAAATACCCAATAGCAATTAGAGACATACACAATGGAGCCACCTGCAACCGCATCGGTTTCGATGAACCCAATTGTATGTTTCTACCCCCGAGAAAGAACAACCGCAAGAGTTTCGATGCCGTCTCTGTACCCTTTCTTTGGGCAAACGTAATGTTTTGAAGTCCGTGATCTTTGTTTTGGTGTTCTGTTTGAACAGGAATCCACTACTCTCAGCAGTTTTCCGCATCAGGGACGATCGTCATCGTACCCTGAATGACCACACTTTGCAGACTCCCGCATCGCTCGCAAACTTGTCCACGTGATGTGGCCTCTGCCGGGGCTTCCCTCGCGGCTCCGATAGCCGCCCCGAACACGTAAATGTTATGTGTGTGCAACCGCTGGTGATATCTATCTGCTATCGGGCCTGTGGAACGTGCAAGACTATTGACAACCCTGGACATGCCGCGTGCCGACTGCAGCCACACACCTGGCAGTGATGCATTCAAGCTTCGCCGTGCTGATCGGCTGCATTATCTCGGCCTCAACACATGTATCGCGCAATCCCCATTGGGACTGCTGCCAGTGTACGGGAGCAATGCATTTTGAAGCACCGGTCATGCATAACCTGCACACAGCATGCTGTATGTTGCCCGTGCACTGGAAGGGTACTCTATTGTACTGTAGGGGTATATGTGTGATGTAGCACTTCATACCATAGTAGTACCGTTGCTCTGGCTTAGGTGCGTTATGATTTTCCATTGCACCAAATCCTGGATTTTCTCTCATTCAATTTTCTTAGTTATGCAAATAATTCCTTCCACACTTATACCATGCAGTAGCCTTTGTGAATGTCCGAGGAGAGAGCATTAATCATTGAGCTGTCTACATTGTAGCTTGTGATGGCTAACTATCAAAAACACTGATGGTGTGATATTGTTGGACATATTTCTGCGATTCCCATTTACACCTTGTGGGAAAACGATATGGCAAACCGATAATTATGGTACTTCTATTAAAATAGATCGGATCATCAGCTCCTCATACATCTAGCTGCTCCCCGCTTGCTTTGAACTTACAGGCCGTCACAAGGGAAGAAGCTATGACATTCTCCACAGTTCCATTAGTGTTTTGTGCTGGTCCTGCTCCATAACACTGGTATTGTATTCAATTATCTTAGTTGGGCATTCCCAACAGATCCTAAGGTCGTCGACTCGATCATTCTTAGCATGCACGACAGCACATTGTACGCTGAGCTGACCTGTTCCACGAGTAAACATGCTAAATGCCATGCAGCGTAATCATGATACTGGCCACTCCAAACGCACACTACGCCGTCACACAAGCACAATGGGCCAGTTCTGGTAGAATATATGTGAATAAGCGTATAATACCGACTACAGTATCACGAAAGATGCGGGCTGCCATCTTGGTGGATGATTTAAAATGCCAACGTATTCAAGAAGGTAGAATTCTCTTTTCCGCTACGAAATACTAGGAATTGGTCAACGTTATCATGCAACAAGACGGCACTTACTCGTACAATGAGAACAAGGTAGAGTATCAGGCCGCTTATGTACATTATACTCTTAATAGCAGGGTTGCGATAGATTGCAGTGAGCGAATACAACTCATGAGACCACCATGCACACACAGAAGAGGATACTGTTCTGCGGAGTGTGCACAATCAGCGGGATATTCCGAAGACATGACTGTTAGTTCCGAGACAGTATGGTACTTCGAAGTACCTCATAGGCCTTCCAAGGGCGGAGAACTGCACAGAGATGAGTTACTTGAGCTTCTTCTGCACATGTCTTTGCTGCGTCGTCGAAACATTGGATGCCGTCACCCTTGGTATGCCTATGACCACTATTTGGTCCTTTTGGATGAACTGACGCAGCCTAGGATCCTTAGCAGCGTCGGCTGATACCGTACCCGAATGGCTGTTGTCATTTAGGATAATGACGAACAGTTTGCCGGCTGCAAGTGGAAGACGTCAATTAAGATAGGAAATTATTATTATTATCAGCACGAGTTTGAACACACAAGCGGGTGTTTGGTGAGCGTTCTTGAAAAGGCTATGTGAGTGTCAAACCCAAAACGACTGCACAAGGAATACTCTCATCAGGTCAAAGCCATACTCACTCGGAGAGTTTCTTATTTTCTCGTCCAAGCCCAGAAGGTCCCAAACGATCCTATCCGGGGAGTCATAGTTGACAACCAAATTGGCTGAATCTTTGACCCAGGGGGCACACCGCCGGATGAAGAAAAGTCTAAAGTAATACCAAGAGATATTTGGACTAATTCCCACAATCTGCTCCTGCTGCATTCGTCAACACCTGGACCGAGGGTGAGGTCGTACCAGTTCATGGTTTCAGCAGATTGGAGGGTGAGTGGGTACGGTTCAAGAAGTTGGGACAATGGTATGGCTTACCTTTAGTCCTGAACCTTGTCTTATACCCTTTAGACACGCCATAAATATCCGGGCGTACCGCTGACCGTTAGGAGCCGGAGGAGAGATCTTCCATGATTCAACCGCTGCTTGCCGATCCCTGCCATAGCTGGAAGTGGACGAAAACCTCCATTTTTGTTCTAACCTACGCTACGGATGAGGGGAGAAATCCCACTTTCCGTTGCAGGAACACTGCATGCTCATGACACCATAATTTGAATTCAAGGAGCGGCATTGGTGGATATTACAGCCTAAACGGTTTTCCATCCTCCGAAAGAGTGGAAAACTAAGAATAGATGTTCGGGACTTTCAGATGTCTTAGGTCTCATTTGCGTTCCTCCTCTGGCCTTCGGATCTCAAATAGGAACTGTACAACTACATGTACGTTATGTTGATTAGAAAGCTGTTGATGGCATCGCGCTAACAGAGTTCATGATCAACACAGCACAGCAGATCGATGGCGACACGTCCCAGACATCACGTGTCGGACCCGGATCTCAATCATACCCTCCCAGCGGCCTCTCAGGCTGCATCAAGCAAATCACGACTGTCTATGAGAATGCCCTGCTAGTGCTATAACCCATAACCTATACATGCACTGCAACACTGCATGCCATGCCAAATGATCCTTCTCAGCATGTATGGTAGTACACGGTTCCACTCATCAATTATCAGAGTGATCATGGTAATATACACTCCAATCAAGTGCACAACACGCCATCACACAAGCAAACGGACCAGTTCTGGTTGGCACGAAGTATCAGTAGAATATCGAATATCATGAAAGATGCGGGATTTCGTATAGGCATATGATACCGTTTATCACATAATTCGAGGACAGGGAAGCTCTGCTTCCCACGGTACAGAATGTAGTACAAGAAATACGAATACTTCTTCGAAATTGTCATGGAATAAGAACTCAGCATCTACAATATTACTTATTATACCCTAGAATATTAGGCTGGTTGTATACATGGCTGTATTCTTGATGAATGGCTTGCAGCAAGCAAATACACATCAAGATCAAGAGCTTACTATAGGCACAAGGTAGATAATACTGTGCAAGTATTCAGCGGGGCATTAAGATGGAGAGTTTGTCCGCAGAATGTATGGTATGGGACTCGCAAGTACGTCGAACTGCACTTCACCGTAGAGAGCTGTTTCAGGCTAGCTTCTTCTGCACGTGTGCTTTCTGCTTCTTACCTACATTCGATGAGGACGCCCCTTCTATGCCGATCACCACTATTTGGTTCTTGTCGATGAATTGACGAAACCTGTTGTCCAACGCTGCGGTTTCTGACACGATGCTCGAGTGACTTTTGTCATTTAGAATAACGACAAATAGTTTCCCGGCTGCAATGGGAGGACACCAAACGGCAAAGGAGGATTGTAAGTAATATCAGCTGTAGATTGTGAGAATATGCGGGGTAATACAGTTTAGTCACGTGGGTCTAGAACGCCTAATACGATACGCTTGAACGCTGATGAACGTCTAGCATGCGAAGTACATAACAGATATGTTCAAGAGATCGCAGCAAGACTCACTAGGAGAGTTTTCGATCTTTGCATCCAACTGCAATTGATCCCAGTCCACTCGTTTAGTGCTTTCGTTGTTCAGCACCAGGACAGGCTGCACCTGCGCTCCAAAAGGGAGAGTGCAGCTTACAAGGTTGGTATCCAGACACTTATTGACTATTTGCCAGAGCGTGCTGTAAACTGCGTCTACATCTGGACCAAGAGTGAGTTGGTAATATTTCATGTTTCCAGTGAATTATACAGTGTAATAATGAGTTGTAAGAGGTTGAGGGATGGATTGGCGTACCTTCAGTCCTGGTCGTTTGTCTTATACCCTTCGGACACACCATACTGGTATGTGTCCTGGTATATACAGAGGGAGGAGGAAAACCCTCCGGACTTCATCTGCCACTTTTCCATCTTTGATCCGGCCATAAGCCATGAAAACATCATACTACTTATGTGTGTCAGCGACTAAGAATGAGGAGAATGTCCCAATGTCTTTTACAGGATTTCAACATGTTTAAGGTCTAATGCAACGAAACGAAATGGAAGACACAGCGATTGAAAAGGTTCTTTCGGTCGTCCGAATGGAGCAAAACGAAAAAATCCCGTTTCGAATTTCTCCGCAATCCCTTAGTCAGGAACCAGCTATCTGCACACGTGTACTAGGCTAACAGGTGTGCTAGAACAGGGCGTTAGATGCTAGAAAGGTGCTGATGTCATCTCATGAACTAGGCTCATGACGAACACCGCACAGCAGATTGATACCAGTAGGCTCCAGACGGCACGTGCTGGACCCACGTCTCACTAGTGCCCTCCCAGTGGCACCTCCTACGTTTTCAAGGCCGCTACGGACATCGTAGAAAACGCCTAAGTGGAATCGTGAGAATGCCTTGAAATTCCATCTTTCTCAGATAAGACGCTATCGCGGGTCATCTGGCGTTTTCATCTTATACATATCACAGAATACAAGTGAAATCCGCACGGAGGTATGGACGAAACCAGCTGGATTCGTGAGCGCTGCCAAACACCTTTGTCTCAGCAGCGTTCTTGGTCAACTTTGATAGGGTAGCTTGTGGATGTACAGTTTTGTGAGGAGAAATGCCATTCACATCGAATCCTTTTAGTTCCTACTAGAAATGGGTCAATGCTTGGCTCACCTTGCACAGTAGAGTAGAAAGGTAATCTTGGAAAGAATGCTGTTCCTGACCAGGCAGCATCCCGCGTGTGCTGTGCAACAACGCTGGGCTTGAGGGCGTAACGGCGGCAACCATGTCTGCAAGGTTTCAAGACTGTGCGTTGTCTCTATTGTCTGGCTGCTATCAGTTGAGAGTGTGTGGGAGAGAGCTCTCGGAAACTGCCAAGTTTATAGATACGGTCGTTGCCCAATGACTACTGCGAAATAGTAAAGAAAGGCTGAGGCTTACCCCCTCCATAAGCGGTGAGTGATATTGTTTATGAATGGCTTGAATGAGTTAAATTAACGAATACATCTCTATACAGAACATGCAATTGCACTTAACGCATTCTTACAATGGCTCATTATTTCCACACCAAATTGGCATTGACGTTGCTGAAATCCCCAAAGGAGCGGTTAGCGCGATGCTTGGTCAATCTTCATCACACTCAGACGGCTCTCCTATATATGATGCTATCTGTAGTCTCTGCTCTAACATCTACACAATGCTGTGGTCGACTGTTGGCAATTTGTCATTGTCCTATCCTAGAAGGTTGCTTCACCAGTACATGGCAGTGTCGGACCTGTGTAGGGCTAAAAAGTAATTACAAAGCCTCGTTGATAGGCGTACGGATGAATGATGGCTTGGATAGTCCCTAGCTGAACGGTAGGGCGTCGATCGGAGACATCAGACAAGGTGACTGGAGACGCTGAACGACGAATTGTATTCTCTTGAATGATCCTGTTCCCTTTGTAAGACGCTTAGAGGCATTGTGCTCATGTCTGGGATGGCCATGGCGGCCGCATCTGGACAGCTAGGGGTCCGAAGGCCGTGACACAGTCAGCAGATAGGAACACAAAGAGCGTTCATGCGAAGTTAGTGTCCTGAATCCTGGTCATATCACCATGTGATAGGCTGTATGCTCAAGGGAATTGTGCATTTGAAACAATGGGTAGTTCACCCAATGGGCAAAGACTGACGATAGACTGAAGAGCGGCACCACACAAGAGACTTGAGTTATCACAGTATTGTCGATATAGGGTCAAATCAACATTGGGCTAGTACAGTTGGGTAATAGAACAATAGGAATCGTGTCACTACTGAAATAGATAAATCCCAGTGGAACGTACCATTAGCTTTGTTTCTGGATGCCTAGCTCTGCTGCATACAATTATAGAGCACTATGCCATGAAGCACGGGAAAATCACTATTGGCTGAGGTATACAACCTTAGCATCACAATGGGATTATATGAGTCACTGAAGAGCTATCAATGGTGATGTACGTGCAAGCATGGGACACAGACGTTTGCCTGGGTAACCATTTAGTGCTGTGTAAGGCCCAAACTAGGGCTCCGAGATGTACTGCGAACGGATCTGCTAACGATGGCAATGGCACTATTCAATTAGAAGTTAGATAGATGGATACCCGTGGGAACACCACTCAGTGCACAGATTGTCAGTCGCAGCCATACTGGTCCAAAGGTGCCAGTGTGAACGTTTAAACCTCTCACCATCCAATACAATGCTGACACGTCCACGTTCTGGACTATGTCATGCGCAGAACGTTCATGCTAACTTGCTTAGGTACCTGCCTGAAATTGTTGAAGGACCATACCTACATGCAGTGGGTTTCGTCAACTGACCAATTCCTCGCCATCCTTCACATTATCCTCATGCTAGTACTCGTGACCATAGTGATGTCCGTAGACAGAACATTTTCGTGAGGAGATTTATGATTACATACAATCAGTGATCACGAGTCATCGCATGGATACTGTTTGCATATCAATGAACATAGAATTCACCCTGACTCTCATATTTTGTGAGAACGATGCAAAATTTCGGTTTGTTTTACAATGTGTTGTCCTGAATATTGCCAGCATCCTTTGGATCGTCTTCTAAGCTCGTCCGTGATTTAGGCGGAACATCATGCTGCTCACCAGTCCATAGCCACGTACGCAATTGAGGAAACGTAGCCGATGCTCTCTCGATCAAGTGGCGACGGCGAAGCCCTGCTACCGTGTGGAAATACATCTCTCAATGCTGTTTACATCACCGCACGACCGCACCTCTTCCGACCAACTCCGGGCTACCAACATCTAGACATTCACCCACCGTACGACCCACTGCGCGCAGCTTTCGATGCCGTCAGCCAGCGACAATCCGAAAGACGAGATCTAAGAATGGAAGGTAAGCTGACAATATTATAGAAATCGAACCTGTCCACTACTTTCGTGAAATCAATTTCCAATCACACGACCTTAGATGTAAAACAGACGAAGTGCAGGACTGCTGCCGTTGTTATGAAAATACGATTACAGCACAAATGAGTGTGTGGGGAGGAATGTGTCGTGGGATTAGATCAGTTTCAGAAATTCTTGCACACTGGTATAGCCAGTGAAATAGAGTGTCGTGTTTCACAGAAAACCAGCGAGAGTGAAGATGTTTGAGATGTATCCTGGGTAGAGGGTAATACACCAATGCGGGGGGGGAGCTGGGTTTGGAAAGGGGGCGGGGTAAAAATAGGCTGCTAATACAAGTCCGAAAACAGAACGGCAGTGAAAGATTGAAAGCAGTGGTTACCTCTATCTACCTATAAACTTAGTTTAGATGCTAAACACCCCTATGTCTCGAACATGGGTGTCACTAGTACATTCGCCAGGCATGTCTGGTAAATGATCGAACGTCAGCAAATTTGTTGCCTTCTACATTCTCTTCAAAGAGCCGGTTACAACAAAAATGTCCAATATTGGCTGCTACCCTGTCCT
>NC_088650.1:29128988-29143988 GCF_964019385.1 Sycon ciliatum | reverse complement strand
CTTACACTGGAGCAACAGATTTGTGGTATAATGTGTTCATGACAATAGAGCTGAATAGTACATAAGAAACGTCAGCGGATGTGCTCACTCGTGATCAACTCTGCAAGATCTCAATGAGTAGGATACGGGAAATACGTTAGTTTTGGCATCAAGTCCAGTAGGTCTCAACTAAAATAATAATTCTCTTTGTCAAAGGGAGTAATTTTCATAACAGGACAAACAATTGTAAATATGATTCAGTTTGTGTTCTTTAGGAATGCAACCAGTGTCAATATGCTAGAGCGATGTAACGTATATATTCCGAAGCTGTCTGTCTAGCCGCGGCTGGATAGCATGTACCGTTCTATGCGCGCCAAGGTCTCCATCGATATTCTCCTCATCGCCGAGAATACTGCAGTGATCACCGTCAATATCTCTCTTTGTACAGTGCGACTGCACTGGCTGACTTTGCGTAGTCAGCTGTCCATGCGTGTCCGGACATTGCGCTATGAACATTGGCACCAGGCCACTGAGCGCAGCCGTGGCGGCAGCTGCAGTTGCACTTGTATTCCGCCGCGGCGCCGATAGATCTTGCAGAGGGTATGACCTGGGCTGCTCACGTAGTGTCCTCTTCTCCTCTATCTTTTGAAGTTTTCTCCGCTCTTGCCTGTCTTTTCTGGCCTGTTTCCAGGCTAGGTATTCGTCTTCTTTAACTCTCATTCCTCTTGAAATAGAGCAGTCATCACAATGCGTGAAGGGAGAGAGAAAGGACCTATTGACGCGGACAGTCCTGCATTTGTTTGCTGCTTGCTGCTTAGACACATTCCTTCCAGTTGTGATGTCGCCGGGTGCGGATGCAGGTCTTGTGTCTTCGCTGCTGCTGGCACTGTGCAGTGATGCCACGTTGTGCCCCGACTTGTGTGCTGGCGTTGTTGTAGGTTGATCTGTACCTGAAGTCAGCTGTGTTTCAGCATGCGCATTGCCACTGGTAGTCTGTTCAAACAGGCTGGCCATGTTGGCGTCCTGCGCATCTATGGTCTGTGCGATGGGTCCGGGATCCGTCCCACTGCTGGAGCTGTTCAGCTGCGACGGCATGCGCTCCAGTCTTGTCGGGGATGCGGCCGGTACAGGATGGTTTGACGTATACGATGCCTTGTTGCTCGTGTTGCTGGACTGGGAGCCCAGGGTTTTCCTCGCATTCCTGCGACCTTCTCTTTGCAGCTGTGCCATGACGTCCCGCAGGTTTTTCATGGTCTCTCCTGACTGCCCACCCGATGCTTGAGGCATGAAGCTACTCCGGCGACGCAGTGATACACTTGTGATCATCTTCACCAGGTCTCGCTGGAAGTTTCTCGTCAGTATAGCATACAGGAATGGATTTGCGCAGCTGTTGAGCGGAAACACCAGGACAATAATGTACTTTGCCTGCTGAAGTGTGATATAGGGTTTATGCGTGGCAAGCGCGTGAAAGCTGAGCACCCAGATCGGCGACCAGCAGCACAGGTCAATGAAGATCAACACCGCCATTTTGAGCGCCGTCTAAAATCAAGAGAGGACAATAGAAAGCAAACACACACACAGCCACGTCAGTCTGAGGTTAGCACGTTGTTGAAGACATGGCTATCCCAATGGCAGTTTTCGTGCATGCTGGTTCGTGTCATGGAAGTCCACAATTGTCGGCCCATTCAAATTTCGGCGACTTATGGTAAAGCACATTTCGGCCTCATTAAATTTTCGGCCTGCACTGCTGCTTAATGTATACTAGTACACTGTCACAATAAACCTTGCAAAATAAAATTTCGACCGCAACAAATATTCGGCAAGGTATTTACCAGGTCGAAAATAGCCGAAAATAAATACGTGCCGAACATTTGTTGATTTGCAGTATGCTAGCAAAGGATCACAATTACCTTACTGTGGCAAAATGACCTAAAACGGAATCTTACACAATACATTCACTGCTATTTCCTTACAACATCGTATTGAGGAGACAAAGAAGCCCATCAAGCCTAAGCATCAACTGCTATTTCCCTACAACATCGTATTGAGGAGACAAAGAATCCCATCAAGCCTAAGCAGCAACTGCTATTTCCCTACAACATCGCATTGAGGAGACAAAGAAGCCCATCAAACCTAAGCAGCAACTGCTATTTCCCTACAACATCGTATTGAGGAGACAAAGAAGCCCATCAAGCCTAAGCTAGTTCCCCGCTTAAACAGTCAACCGTACCTGATAATCGGGCTTGATCGGCGCTGGCGACCTGCGAATCGTCACATAGATGTGAATGTAGCAGACAATTATGAGGAGGAATGAGATGGCCGTGATTCCAAGCACCAGCACCACGTAGAAAATGTCAGCGGCAGTTCGGCTAGCAAGTGGCAGGCACACGACGTACGCCGAGTAATTGTTGACACCGAAGATGGGCAGCAGCGCCACCAGAAACATTACCAGCCAGCCGACCAGCAGGATGCGTTTCAGGCGCCGAGAGTTGAGCGGCGTCACCTTCATAGCATGGATAATGGTGATATATCGATCCAGTGTGATTACTGTTAGACTGAAAACAGAAACTAGTGAGCTGAAGACTGCAAGGAAGCCAATCGACTTGCACGCTGCACCCTCCTTCCAGTTGACGGCGTACTGAGAGAACTCGCCCTTGGTCATCAAATCCACAATACCCAGGACAAGCATGTAGATGCCCATGGTCAAGTCGCCAAACGCCAGGCTCATGACCAGCGGCTTGGTCTGCATGATCCTCTGCTTGGACACACCAACCACCACCAGCACGGTGCCGTTGCCGACTATTGCCATGGCGATGACGATCCACACCAGCACACGTAGCCAGGACTCGCCGAGGAGATCGAAGCAGGGCGTCAGGCCGTTCGGGTGCGGCATACAGCACACACGGCCCGTGTACGCCTGGATGGGAAGTATGGCTTCCGTAGCACGCGACCAGGTCTAAAGGATCAGAGGCAGCACAGCAAAATATAGATGACGTGATTGCCTCTACCTGGACAGATTCAGATTGTGTGGATGTGTATAGTTCTGAAGGTTCAACTTCTATGGGCAGCATTATCCGCACAGGAATGTCTCTGCATTCACGACAACTGAAAACTGGGGATAGGGGTGTAGAACATTCAAACTCTGCTCCTAAGGAAAGGAGGGAGAACATAATTATGATCCAGTTAGAAGTGGCGTGATCCCAAAGACAAAGTATGTTTCAATTTGACCAGACACATTGACGGTGGATTGACTTACAGCGTTGAACTGTCTCTGCTGCTCATCAGTACGTTCGGTGAAGAATCCTTCTGGTGGCATATCCTCAAAAGAACCTGGAAGGAAATACAAAAGAGAGGAGTTTAATAAATGTTTAAACATCTCCTGTGCGATGCCCAACTTTAGTAACCTCATCACCTGAAGAATGTGATGCCGAAGAATGAATAGGCAGGGAGTCTTCCAACTTGGACCCAGATATGAACAATTAAGAGAGCATGTCTGAGAATACCAAAGTATGTGTGCAAGTGGATCTCTCCGATTTCGCTCAAAATTTGCAGGTAGGTTCCCTTTGGGGTGTGGATCGATTATGCAAAGCCCTTGAAAAAGTTTCTGAAGGGAACCTTGAAATTTGCATACCCCTCAAAAATGGCCGAAATATCACATTATTTATGGGTCTAGAAACGAGTCACGCCAATGCGTATACGAACAAGCTATGAACAAAACTCCATCAAGCCAACATTGCCTCACCTTAGAAGAGTTCCTGGAGCAGTACCGCTTAGCCACGCCAGCATCCCAGAAGACGAGGTCCATCACCCCCTGACGCCACAAATGATCGTCTTGAAAATAGCCAATTTACAAGCGCTGGCAAAACAGCCAGCTACGTCCTCAATTGGCCAGAACTATACACCGGCAGATAGTAGAACACCTCTTCTAGCGCTGAGGACATGTCCCCCATCTTCCTTTTGGGGTTTTCTTGAAATAAACTTTTTTGAATTTTTCCACTCGACCATGCTGAAATACGGCCAAAGTCATACCTGCGCAGGAAAGCTCGCCACTCCGCGACGTCTCCTCAGCAATTTCTACTCCAACACTACTCCCAAGGCCGCAGAACAACGTGTAGTGTTGACTCTGACAAGGAAAAGCAGCGGTGATCACTTGTCACTCCAAACGACAAGCTTCTCCTTGCGCCACCAATAATTTTTTGTGCGACTGTTGCTGCAAAAGTGACTGAAGGCCTGAGCGCAGTTTTTGAATTTTATTGCAAGATGCACGGTGAAATCACGTGCCTTGTGACGCAAGAATGCCAAGTCGCGTGGCCCACGGCTCACGAGATTTCAGAGTCACCTTTCTCAAGTGCGCTTGTTACTCGCCTTGAACGCCCGTTGGTCTGGAAGTGATCACACTTGTGTTGTTACCAGGTTACGGCGCTCAAGAACACGCTGACCGTGTTGTAGGCCTACGAACCGGGACTTTCCCTGACCATGTAGGTCGAAGACCAGTGAAATGATGATGAAATCACATTCTTTATGACGTAAGAAATCTCTCATGCAGTTCACGCGACAAGTGCGTGCAGCCAGTGCTGCTCGCGTGCCAGTCAACACAAAGGGACCGAGCTAGTCGCTTTTGTCGAGCATCGACATGAAAACAAGGGACTTTTACTGTTGGACTATGTTCGGGATTGCAGGAGGTAAGTGTGAAAGACGAATAACTCTCCATGCTGTACGGGGCATATTCCAACGGCTTGCTGCCATTGCAACACTCCTAGGGCAGTTTGTGGGGGTTCTCAGCAGTTCAAGCAGGAAATGAAGCTCATCTTACCTCTGCCATCATGGTCTGTTCCGAGTAGCGTTCCAGGCACATTCGCGATCGATGGCCGCGTAACGTGATGCAGGAAGCGTCATCCTACGTCACAGAGCACGCGATCTCACCGTGCATCTTGCAATAAAATTCAAAAACTGCGCTCAGGCCTTCAGTCACTTTTGCATCAACAGTCGCACAAAATATTATTGGTGGCGCAAGGAGAAGCTTGTCGTTTGGAGTGACAAGTGATCACCGCTGCTTTTCCTTGTCAGAGTCAACACTACACTTTGTTCTGCGGCTGTGGGAGTAGTGTTGGAGTAGAAATTGCTGAGGAGACGTCGCGGAGTAGCGAGCTTTCCTGCGCAGGTATGACTTTGGCCGTATTTCAGCATGGTCGAGTGGAAAAATTCAAAAAAGTTTATTTCAAGAAAACCCCAAAAGGAAGATGGGGGACATGTCCTCAGCGCTAGAAGAGGTGTTCTACTATCTGCCGGTGTATAGTTCTGGCCAATTGAGGACGTAGCTGGCTGTTTTGCCAGCGCTTGTAAATTGGCTATTTTCAAGACGATCATTTGTGGCGTCAGGGGGTGATGGACCTTGTCTTCTGTGATCCTGGCATGGCTAAGCGGTACTGCTCCAGGAACTCTTCTAAGGTGAGGCAATGTTGGCTTGATGGAGTTTTGTTCATAGCTTGTTCGTATACGCTGTGGCGTGACTCGTTTCTAGACCCATAAATAATGTGATATTTCGGCCATTTTTGAGGGGTATGCAAATTTCAAGGTTCCCTTCAGAAACTTTTTCAAGGGCTTTGCATAATCGATCCACACCCCAAAGGGAACCTACCTGCAAATTTTGAGCGAAATCGGAGAGATCCACTTGCACACATACTTTGGCATTCTCAGACATGCTCTCTTAAGTACACAATTTCATGATAAACAATAGTAACATGTCAAGCTGGACTCGGCTTGTCCTTACTGCCTCTACTAAGCGGGGTCACCGTAGTTTTGGCCACATTCTCCAAACTTCTCTGAATTCTAGGCAGATGCTAGCCATGTACTAGTGTAATTGTTGATGACAGGATGTATTCACCTCAAACAGACACCATACAACATTTCCAGTCTCACAAAACCAAAACCGGGGGGGGGGGGGGCAGTGACAAGCACTATAGTGTTTTCTCTTGAAAGGCGTGTGTCGCCACAAGTTCGGCGACTGTGTGTTTGAGTGTATTTACTTCACCCGATAAACATGCATTTTTTGTCTTCTCATCCAGTTTTATGGCCAGACTATACAGAAAGTCTACAGATTTTTGATGTCTTTAAATGTCGGCCTGCCAAGGCCAAAACACATTTTGGCCGCATTAAATTCCAGCCTTTACTGCTGCTGTCTGTATGCACTGTCATATTGAACCTTGCAAAACGAAATTTTGGCCGCAACTAAATATTAGGCCGAAAATGGCCAAGCCGAAAATAGCCGAAAATAAATATGCGCCGAATATTTGTTGACTTACGGTAGATGACAGAAGAAGTTCATCATTCCAAGTGTGTAACATGTGATCAGTTTGGCCTAGATTCTCAGGACTTACCACCGAACGGAATTGGAAGATGTGTAAGATTAGCGTTCCTGTAGTTGTTAGGATCTGGTGATCCAACGGAGCCCTCCTCTTCGGTATCACACGTATCCCAGTGCTCCCAGCGGCAACAGTGAAAATGATACTCCGTCTGTAGAGAGAGAGAGTAAAAAAATAGTGTGAGTGATGGATTGGATTGGATTTTTATTTATAGTGGTGACTATAACAGACAATTGCCTAATAACAATAGACCCACTCGAGGTAAAGATGCAAAAAGATATGACTAATTAATATAATAGACTATCGGTATTGGATAGGTGATCATGGCAAACATAATTTTGCTCATGTTCCATGGATGAAATCATGTCTTGCTAGTGGAAATTCGAAGAATTTTATTAGCTCTTTTCAGGCTTTCCTCTATGGTATTCTGCATGTTGGTGGAAATCTGCATGCAATTGCACATTGGAAGATAGAGTGCTGTCTTAACAACATGTTGCCCACCTCATGCCAGTATAGAATACACCTCGCTTTAGACCTACAACTCAGAAGGTGTGATGCTAGTTTGTATAAGAATGCCCATGAAGCAATTGTGCAAGTCCTGAGGCTGCAAGTCTGTGCCATTTGCTCATACACATACATTGATAATGGTAAAGTCAAGCAGGGAACAAGCTACAGAATGCCTCAGAATACTTCATTCACACAGAGAACAAGAGCAACAAGAAGCTGAGCAAGAAAAAGAGCAAGGACAAAAGGGAGGACAACACAGAGATCTTTCCTGTGAGCATGACAGCTCATAGAATGTGAAGCAAAGAATGCTAGTACACAGAAAAACCGTACCTTGAGAAATCTGAGGGATGGATAGTTTCTGGATGGTGGAAATACATGCAGGTTTGTAACACCTTCAGCAATGTCCAGCTGGAAAAGTCGCGGCAGGCCGAGCTCCGGAAACTTGGGAAACTGAGTTCCATTCAATATCCTACCATGTACGTTCACAATGGTAGAGAAAAACGGAGATAGAAACACCCATCAGTATGCAAACACGGCAGCGTATTTTACAGCAGTTGTCAATAAATATCTCAGGAAAGCAATGACAATATCCACGAGCTTCTCGTGCATGTGACGTGTCGTATATGTTAGACCTTTATCTAGGCAGTAAACTCTCTGCGCAAGCTGCGCAAGCTGGTAATTCAGAGTATGGGCCGAATGCCAAACGGTGGAAATCTGCAGACAGGGACTGAGTCATGTATATGTATGTAGCTGCTAATCAGAAACAAAACTTGCTAAAACACTCTGAACTGCTGTGTTGGCACAACATTCAGTCAGCTGACAAGGCTACCCTTTTGGCTTACAAAAGTATACGTATACCCCCCCCCCCTTCCCTCACACACACACACACACACACACACACACACACACACACACACACACAACCACAGTGTGCAGCAGCTACTGTGTTGCATGGGGTGTGGAAAAGTAATGTTTCCGCATCAAGCAACAGATCAGAATTGGCAGCGTCGCCTGCACCCAGTCTTACTTTCTCATCGGATCTGTGCTCACTGTGCTCAGCATTGGGTGCAACTGAGCAGTTAAATATTTGATAGGAAAAGGTCCAACTTGGACATAGACTACGAGTAATTACGATGATGTAATCGTAGTCTCTCCTATCGTGTGTGATAGAATAATTCTGTGTTGTGCATCAGTCAGAGATCAGTCAGAAATGAGGGTCATAGGTGCATGCATGAGCCATGTGTGTTGGTACTACTGACTTACAGTCTGTGCAGCATCGGCGTACCCATGAATGCCCTGGGATGGATGTCCACCAGCGGGTTGTACGAGAGATCTCTGGGGAGATTTGGACAGAGACAGACTATTCGCATTGCATGCGCTGCTATTAATTCGAGTTTATCACTTGGTGCAGATTGTTACTAAGCACAGATTTGGAGGAATGATGATAAGAAAAGGAACAATAGTTTGCATAGACATGTGCAATGCAAAACTTGGATAGGTATGGCAGTGATTATCAAGACGTGTCCTAACAGCAAGTTTTTTTCGACTGCCTGACAAACGACGAGGGAGAGACAGAGAAACGGAAAACGACATGGTGAAGGCAAGAGAGAGAGAGAGAGAGAGAGAGAGAGAGAGAGAGAGATAAAGAGAGAGAGAGACAGAGAGAGAGAGAGAGAGACAGAGAGAGAGGGGGAGGGAGAGAGAGAGACAGAGAGACAGAGAGACAGAGAGACAGAGAGAGAGAGAGAGAGAGAGAGAGAGAGAGAGAGAGAGAGAGAGAGAGAGAGAGAGAGACAGAGACAGAGGGACAGAGGGAGAGAGGGACAGAGAGAGAGAGAGAGAGAGAGAGAGAGACAGAGAGAGAGAGAGAGAGAGAGAGAGAGAGAGAGAGAGAGAGAGAGAGAGAGAAAGAGAGAGAGAGAGAGAGAGGGGGGGGGGCCTGGGTGCTTGGAAGATATGGCCCACATGCAGCTACCCAGGCAAACGGAACAAAAGATGTTCCATGGGAAGCCTGAACATGCTGAAAGTAGGCTACGTGAGAGGTTCCGTTGAACTTACAAGTGCTCCAGGCGTGACATGTTGCCCAAGGTAAACTCTTTCAGCCGCTCAATGTGATTGTGGCTCAGGACCCTACACAAATGTAGTCAACATCACAGGAGAAGCCGGAAATATGGGAACAAACGCAGAGTATTTAAATCATTACCTACCAACAGTGAACCAAAACAAAGCAGGCTGACATGTTCTGGAAAGCTAGCTAGAAGTCACATACATCTCAATCTTCCGACGGCTTTCTAAATTCTTAGGTCTCATCAGCGGAGCTCAGAGTTTTTATTCATGATGAGGCAAGTGAGCGCAATACTCAAATTTAATGCTCATATCGGTACGGTAAATATACATTGAGTAAGGTTCTGAACCCGTTCAATGGCTTTGCGCATATTTGTTGCACAATCTGGATTTGAAATTAGACACACCCAGAATTTCAATGGCATGTGTCACTACGTGAGTGACCCTGATCCAGAAAAGGAAGAGGCGATCAAACACTTACACGTCAACAAGGGCAGTATGGAAAGAAATTGTCTTTTCCACAATGGCAGTTGTCAGCTGGTTCTGCTTCAGGTATCTGCAGAGCCAAACGGAAGTTGCCAGAATCAAAAATATAGTCTCATTTCAGAAATTTTCGGTGCTCAATGTTTTCGGTTTGAGCCGGGCAAAAGGCCAGGTTAGGTGAACAGAAATTTTAGGTACAGAGAAGCAGTTCCCTATTGGTTTATGTGTGTTGGTGTTTGTTCGGTGTATTGAAATTTTTAGGTATGAAACAGATGCACCGAAAGTACCGAAAATAAAAGTACACCGAAAATTTGTGAAATTACAGTATACGTATCATATTTTCACACCTTGTCTTTTTCATTAAAATGTACCATAATGCTTATGGAAACGGAAGACCAAATTTCGAAGGCAATACGTGCTTTGCAAGTTTGCCCAAAGTGCAGAAAATACATAGCATTTCAGGGGGAATCCGACCCACGTACTGATGTGTCAGGATCATTCCTATCCGGAAGTTAGCAAGTGCATCCACGGCACAACTAATTTTTTGTAGTCAGTACAACTGTACATCGTACAGTGCTATTTGAGCATATCCCTCAACCCTCAATATACCGTATTATCTCTAATATAAGCACGGTCCTTTATTTTTTCAATGTACCTCCGCCCCGTGCTATTAATGGAGACGTTCCTTTATTGGAGACTGTTCCATTATTATTTCAACCTCATTTCATAGGCATGTTGCCATGGCCAAATTCATGTCAGACACACACATTTCAGGGTTTTTTCGCCGGCACAGATAATGAATTTGCACAGTGTGCTTATAATGGAGACTGAGCACTTTATTTTTTGAATGCCGCCCCAAGGTGTTCTATTATTGGAGACGTGCTATTATTGGAGACTGTGCTTATATTAGAGATAATACGGTAACTACAAATTGTGCCATGTAAAGATGTACTTCAAATTCTTACATAGTAAGATGATAACCATGGTTGTGCACACATGAATTTGAGTGCTCTTATTTTTAAAAATTACATAATTTTGAAACTCTCTGATCTGTGACCAATAAAACACCACCATCCATTACATTGAATATCAATAGAATGCTTACAGCTGTGTTAGTTGTGTGCAGTTTTGAAGCGGGTCGATGTCAGTCAACTTGTTATTGGCCATATCTCTACACAAAGGACAGTAAGAAAAGGTAAAACAAAGAAAGCCATGGCTTGAAAATCATTCGCCACTTCATATCTGCACCACTCTCACCAGACCACGCAATGAAGACCACCCGCCTCAAAAAGTGCATCATCCCCTGTGTAAAGAATTTGGCAAATTTGTCCAAAACCACCTCTCCCCTTCCCCCCCCCCCCCCCTCCACACACACACACATTTGATTTCGGTGAGTTCAGTAGTAAACATGGAAATGCAGATCGTGCCCAACAGAATAAGCTGGCAACAAAACTATCACAGACCCGGCACAGAAGACAAATCAAGCATGAACATCGACCAAGTGTGTGTGGGTGAGGGGGGGGGGGGGCGCATTGGGGGAGAAGTAAAAAGAATGTCCGGATGTACATCACTACATCAACAATGAGAACAGTTTTTCCAGGGCTGTGCCACAAAGTTATGTACAGTATTTAGCAATACTTAATTCCCTGGACCAGGTTAGACCTTGTACCTTACATTTCAGTCAAGCGATTGCACCGGCCGCAAATCCCACCAATTTCCCAGTGCATAGTCTCCAGTGTACCAGTTGGCATTCTCCTGCATAACCAACAGGCACGCATACACGTACATGCATACACACATACATACACACACACACACACACACACACACACACACACACACACACACACACACACACAGAAATGCATCTGAAAGTTGAGGTTTCCATATAAAGAGATGTACATACACATTTCATCCACCCATAACTCTGTGAAAGATGAAGATTTTGGACTGAGGTATTTTCACAGTAATCTCCTGGATTATGTAAGCCCCTTTTGGGACCCGAGCTAAGGGTCATATAAATCAGATCCCATGGATAAAACAGTGTTGGGGCTGCAGATCCCTGGCAATGTGAATCCCGGGGATACATTGGCTGGTCAGTGGACGCAACTTTGCTTGCATGAACCAACTTTTCACTTCCAATGAGCGAACTATGCTGGTTCACTGCATCAAGAATAAAGTGGACTGTTTAGTGAAAGTAATAGTTCAATGGAGTACTTGCCGTGTTGTGTTCCAGTATGATATACAGGTAGCTGTTTTACACCAGCTGTGTACGAGTATTTTCACCAGTAGCCACGAGGCAGAAGAGACCATTCGTCTTTGCAACAAGGTTGCTTAGCATCGCTATGGCAGGGTAATAAGGAGAAAAGACTGCGGTGGAATTTGCTGCCCCGTGCAAATCCAGTGCATAGAGCACTGCGCTCTGCCTCTGTGCTTACAGTTTTTCCAGTGCGCATGGCTTGCCAACGTAGCCAAGACTCTTGAACGTATGTCCACCCCAGTACCTGCAGCAGAGAGGACAACAGGAAAGGAATGAATTATATTTTTAGTCTCAACACAAACACACAAACACACACACACACACACACACACACACACACACACACACACACACAAGCATAGCGAATTTTAAAGGCTGCACAATGCAGAAATCTACAGTGAGTCTGCATGAGCAATCATAGCTTGATCATCATAGCCTTTTCTCGGAACCTTCACATATGTTCAATTTGCTGCTACAAAGCATCTAGAAAATAAAAGCAGGCAAAGATTCACGACGACAAAAGATCTAGAAGCTATAGTAAATAGCATAGATAGGTCTTTGTGTGTGACTTGATGTACACAGATTGAAGTCAAACTGAATAACTTCACTCGGCACATGCTTACAACTCTTTGATGGCATTTCCCGTGAAGAACAAGAGTCCAGCAAAGTTTGGCCTTCTCTCGACGTTGCCGTCCAGATGTCTATACCATGGGAACAGTCAAGAGATATAGATACCATTATAATTAGTGGTGTGCATGGGTAGTCGGGTACCCATGCTACCCGTGAGGACCTCGGGTAGACGGGTACAGATTCGTACCCGAAAACCCGAAGTCGCAGATGACATCATGTAAAGTGCACGTGTACAAATTCATGTAATACTCCGCATGTCTACCCCGTGTGTAAGGGAAGGGCTAGGGGTGCGTTGTGGTGTTACCATGGAAACAATACCCGATTGGGTACCCATGCTACCCGTGGAAAACTACCGCACATATCACCAAACTGTAGAATAATGCACAAACATGTCATCTGCTTGCCAGCATGTACACTTGAATGCCGCTAGCAAGCCAGAATTCATCACCACGACTTACAGCTCTGACAACTCCTTTAGTTTCCAAAACAGATTATAGTTGTCGACAAGCATCCGGTCCTTGATCAGCTGCAGTCTTCTCAGTGACAAAACTTGAAGGTGCACCATGTTGTCAAACACTAGAAAGTTGCTCATTGACTCAAAATACTGTATTGGGTTGTTATCAAGTGACCTAGAGAAGGAACATCATGTTTTAAAATATCGCATACACAAACACACACCCACACCCACACCACACACACACACACACACACACACACACACACACACACACACACACACACACACACACACACACACATGTTTATTAGTGCCGATGCACATGCCCACATATACACACATGCGCACACATGCGTCCACATGCACTTTAAAAAATGCTAACATATGCACACACATGTGTGCATGTGAGTGGGCGCGCACGCGAGAGAGAGAGAAAGAGAGAGAGAAAGAGAAAGAGAGAGCAGATCCCTGGCTGTTTTGATGGATATGCATGACATAAGCTAACCATTTCCGCCATTTTATCCCCGTTGCTAGTGTTCAAAAGCAAAATTACACAGCAGCAAAATTGGTATTGGTGTCCTGCACTCCTCTGGTTTTGTTTATTTATGTCCAAATCCTAGAATCCTGGCTTGAAATGGCATTGTTTCAGTTGGTCTATTAAACCCAAGATTATGAACAAGTCAGTGAAGGGAAACCTATCTAAACTGACCATTCAAATAATCTCCTAAATGTGGTCCCTGCGTTCAGGATTTTTGTTATGCAAGTGCTGCGATACTTGTGATACATAAAGGTGGATGGCCGACTTACAAGTATTGCAGGTTGGTGAGACTGGCAAACACCAATGCCGGCAAGGACGTCAGGTTGTTATAAGCCAAATCACTGAACAACACAAGCGGAAATACGACATCATGCTTTTAAAAACAATACTAAGCAATCCCATCATCTGTACAAATCAAGCAATCCCATCTGTACAAATCAAGCAATCCCATCTGTACAAATCAAGCAATCCCGGCATCTGTACAAATCAAGCAATCCCATCTGTACAAATCAAGCAATCCCATCTGTACAAATCAAGCAATCCCGGCATCTGTACAAATCAAGCAATCCCATCTGTACAAATCAAGCAATCCCATCTGTACAAATCAAGCAATCCCATCTGTACAAATCAAGCAATCCCATCATCTGTACAAATCAAGCAATCCCATCTGTACAAATCAAGCAATCCCATCTGTACAAATCAAGCAATCCCATCTGTACAAATCAAGCAATCCCATCTGTACAAATCAAGCAATCCCGGCATCTGTACAAATCAAGCAATCCCATCTGTACAAATCAAGCAATCCCATCTGTACAAATCAAGCAATCCCGGCATCTGTACAAATCAAGCAATCCCATCTGTACAAATCAAGCAATCCCATCTGTACAAATCAAGCAATCCCATCTGTACAAATCAAGCAATCCCATCTGTACAAATCAAGCAATCCCATCTGTACAAATCAAGCAATCCCATCTGTACAAATCAAGCAATCCCATCTGTACAAATCAAGCAATCCCATCTGTACAAATCAAGCAATCCCGGCATCTGTACAAATCAAGCAATCCCATCTGTACAAATCAAGCAATCCCATCTGTACAAATCAAGCAATCCCATCTGTACAAATCAAGCAATCCCATCTGTACAAATCAAGCAATCCCATCTGTACAAATCAAGCAATCCCATCTGTACAAATCAAGCAATCCCGGCATCTGTACAAATCAAGCAATCCCATCTGTACAAATCAAGCAATCCCATCTGTACAAATCAAGCAATCCCGGCATCTGTACAAATCAAGCAATCCCATCTGTACAAATCAAGCAATCCCATCTGTACAAATCAAGCAATCCCATCTGTACAAATCAAGCAATCCCATCTGTACAAATCAAGCAATCCCATCTGTACAAATCAAGCAATCCCATCTGTACAAATCAAGCAATCCCATCTGTACAAATCAAGCAATCCCATCTGTACAAATCAAGCAATCCCATCTGTACAAATCAAGCAATCCCATCTGTACAAATCAAGCAATCCCATCTGTACAAATCAAGCAATCCCATCTGTACAAATCAAGCAATCCCATCTGTACAAATCAAGCAATCCCATCTGTACAAATCAAGCAATCCCATCTGTACAAATCAAGCAATCCCATCTGTACAAATCAAGCAATCCCATCTGTACAAATCCGTAGGGCGGTCCTTGAGTTTGGTGGCATTCCCACGAA
>NC_088650.1:28946488-29123988 GCF_964019385.1 Sycon ciliatum | reverse complement strand
ACACACTGAAGAGATTCCATTAACAAGGATGACAACCCAGGTAACACTACACAGTGTTGCAATGATACCAGCACATCTATACAAAATCTAGTGTGCAATTACCCGCACTAGTACATACGGCACAGACACACACGGGCAAAAAGCATGGCATATGTCACGATTCTTTTGAAACTAAACTCTAGGGATAACGTGCAGCACAAAATAGATGGGAACGTTTCGTCAACCACCTACTATGCCTTACACAGCCCAGATCTGTGTACATGTTTACCATCACCTGCTTAACTATCCAATCTGGCAACAACCCACAACGTCCTGAAGCGGATTTCCTGTTACGAAATATGCCTTCAGGTGAAGTACTAAAGAATGGGCCACAGCCCTGAAGATAGAAAATCCCGGATGACACAATGGCGTTTACAGCCCAGTATCCAGTCTGCCTGTTTATTCCATTGCTATGTAGTCAATTCCGAAGCTTGATTGCACAATGGTAATCACCAGCTCAATTTCAATAAACCATGGTGTGTGTATATGAGTGTGTGTGTGTGTGTGTTTGGCTTCAAGGTATGGGGAAACACAGACCACATTCACAGTGTAAGGAGGAGGAGGGAAATGAAACTTCCCCTTATAACCTGTGGCGTGCAGTGTTCTCAGCAGTAGGAGTGCCTGAAAGTGCATCATCCATGATTGTACAGAATTACAAACAACACACAGGTACTACTACTAGTACTAGTGTTCAGCTCTTCAAACACTGACTGTATGCACATAGTTCAGTGCAGTACTAGAGCCCATACAATGAAACTGCTGCACACGGAGGTCTTCTTCGGCAGACACATTCAAGTGGCCCATCAGAGCCGTTAGGAGTGACATGATTATTGCTGCAAGTGCATGACTGACTGAACTGGCATTGTTCCGCCATATTTACACACGAGCAGAGCACGCTGGCCCCAAATACACTGATGAAGAGGCAAGCTGAACATTGGTCACACATCCCCTATATCCAAACCTGCCATTGCACCCCACTGCGATGATGAATATTAATTTTTTTATGATGTCAAACTACAGGGAAGATAGTGCTTGATGCTGCCAAAATGTAAGTCCAGATGTTCAGATCTCTTCACAACACAATGTGGTGACAATCTTCTTTGTTCATGGTCTCTACACGCCACAGCAATCCTGGCCTTCTGACACTGACACCCGCACAATAGAGAGGAACAGTTGTGCCTGGTATTGGGAACACAGCTTTCCTCGAGAAACCAACACAGTATTTTTTCGGAGTATAAGCCACACTGGAGTATAACCTGCATCCTGATTTTTGTCACGAAATGCAGACATCTACCCTATTTATCGCCATAACTTTGACCATCATATTATAAGCCATACTGACTTTTTCGGAGTGAATTGATGGTGTTTGAAGTGCGACGTGTACTCTGGAATATGCAGTACACACTGACTGGTGTTATCTCAAACTATTTGACAAGCACCTGCTATCACCATATGGACACAATTGAGCACGAAACCTGGCTCTCAAAGACTCAGTACACCTTGGTTAGTTGCATACCGAGGGCTTAGAAGTCATGCGGATTAGTTGGACTTGTGCATGTTCGATTTGTGAAATCCAGGTCAGAATCTCAATATATGCGAATATTATCATTACACGTACTGAAACAGGTTTGCTTGGAATCCTCCGGATTCCTTTTCGCTACCAACCATTTCCGCATTCAAAGCAGACGGATACGTTCTTGAAGTGAAGAAAGTTTCATATGTTGCTGAATGTCTGCAGGCTTTGTACAATTATTGCTTTCAAGAGAAGCTCTATCTGCTGTGCAGCTATCATTGAATCCATCAGCTAAAGAAAGTAATTATCGCCAACTATGTTCGGAGAGACATACTTGGTGTGCTACTCGCCAGGAAACGTCTTCCTTTTTGTCGCCTCACCAGATGATAAAGTAACTGTGAACAGACAGTGCAATGCACCGTCAAGCGTTGCAAAGTGAGTTGGATTTGATAAACAAACATGCGGCTTCCTCAAGTCAATAAACTGGGGGCCGTGGTGGACAATGTCTGCTTGGCGATCAAAACCGGGTATTGTCAGACCGAGATCTAGTTTCCTCTGAACCCGGAGTTGACTAGGACATATTGCTTAGATCTTGCTTCATTCTTTCACTCTTCCCAAATCCCTACACTTTGCCTAAACCCAAGCAACAAGTTCTACAAAATCATATATAATTCATGTTGTTTGTCTCTGGCATCCCTGGCTGCTATCAGGGCAAGCATTTTGTTACGTGGAGGAATTCAGGCCCAGCCTTAACACAAACTATTTATCTGCTAAGCTTGTTCCAGCACAAGAGTTTGTATTCGCTACACAGCGTGCAAAGAGACATTGCATCAGCGCCCTTCCTACTTTGCATCAGTGAGTCTGATGTGTTCCTGGTGTTACCCAACCGGAGGGCGTGAAGGGATGTAGGATTTCCTCCGGAGTTTCCCGATTGAGTCACCGTTGGACGCGCCAAATTTACAGACACTCACATAATATGTTCCTTTTTGGAGTACCGAGTTCACAGCCTCGATCGTCTGTCCCATGAACCACAGATCCTACTGGAGTCAAAGATCCCGGTTTAAATCTCACGGTGATCGAGTACTATGGTTGCATGCCATTATTTACAACAAACCACTGCCACTTACACTCTCAGGATAGTCGACCATGAACACAGAATCTCATGCTGTCTCTCCAAATTTGTCAGCTCGTTGCCTGTCAATATCCTGCAGATAACCATCGGAAGATGTATGCAGATCACCCTGAATTAGTCTTTAGTGGTTTAACTGAATTTCTTAAACTTAGATCTTCACAAACTAACATCAGCAGGAAAGTGAAGCAAAACACACACACACACACACACACACACGGTGTAATAATTATTCAATCACAGGGACGTGATAGTAACACAGAAGTAGTGCGGATATCTATTTCAAGTTCCTAAGGATCCTGCAACACCCTAGTGAATATATGTACTTGGTGCGCGTCACCAATATTGTCGCTTATCTTTCGACAATTTGAACTGAGACTTTGGACAACAAAGCATGCACTTGAGGTGATAAACTTGGTACAATGGAAGATAAGGTATAGAATGATAACTAGCCATGAGGATTTTTTATCCAAGGAAGGGTTCAAACTCTTTTCAGTCCTCCTTGCCACTTCTCTTGACGCTGGTGACATTTCGTTTTGTTCTGGATCGACTCCCACGATTTCGCAAACCCGTCTCTCTCCCACTCCACTACATGGTTATTTTCTAGAGGGAATTCGATCGTAACGATCGCCTTCCCTCTAGAACTTTGCGTGGGCAGGTCAACCACAGTGTGGTTGAAATCAGTCGCGTTGTGTGGCAAGAAATATTCGAACGACAGCACGTACAGTACTCGCAAATCTCCACGATGCACTGAGTGCGTTCGATTATGCCCGCGAATTGATTCGCGCTATCCACGGTGAATGGGTTCCGAATCGATTCCAGTGCTCATGACGTGAAAATCGAACGACTTGATTCAAGAATCGATTCAAGTGCATAATCGAACGCAGCCACTGGATACTCCCAGCGTTGAGCTGGAGGTGAGGGAACTGCGATCTCAGGTTGGCAAGCGATCCCCGAGGTAAGCGTCTCAGCATGGCAATGTTTGTTGATCCAGCCATGATTGTAAGAGGAAAAAAATGGAACTGATTCCCAGTAACCATATATTTTTTTCTTATGCGTTGTGCTGCTCTTGCCTGTGCAGTATGATAAAATATTCTATTTTGATGCGGCGTGCTATCAATAAGAACCGCCCACCCGTCGCTATTGAATTCCGCTAAAAATCTAGCTAGACCTTTCAAGTAGTAGTAAACGAACTTGCCAACCAAAAATGGGCTACACAGTGACCATTGGCGACATAAAAATCAAGCTGACAGATGCGACAAAATTGATGACTCGGACCAAGTAGAACCACACTACAACAGGAATACATATAATTTCTCATACTCATGCCTACTCGGTAGTGTGAGGTGCAATTTTTATACAACACAAACAACGCAAAAAATTATCCCGCAACTGGCGAGGTTGACCTTGAAACATGAGCTAGAGAACTGAGAAGTCTGGCTCAATAGCTGAGAGTATCTGAGGAGACCCAATGCATCACTCGCCTATGCCTATTTCTGATATTTTAAGGTCTGCGCTGAAAGACAAAAGAAAATGTGATCCATGCATTGAAAAGACCACAAGGTAAGTACCGCCACAACTACCTTGTGCGGCTACTACAACTTCCAGGCCTCATCATTACGGATATTACGGGTGTGGCAATTCAACAGGTGCCATTCTGTCCGCCAATCAATTTTATTGACGCATTTCATTTTGACTACTTCCTCATAACAAACTGCATAATTAATCACAATAGACTACTTCGAAGCATGCTGAATTCATATCAGTTTTGTGGATCTTCTTTGCTTTGCTACAAATCAAAGTTGGCCAATTGTGCAGCACTTTCCCTGCACATAGTAGGAGGCATGTAACTGAGGGGGGGGGGGGGCACTGGCACAGCTAGTTCATTGTTGTGTTAGGTTGCCACTTCCCGTGCATGGCTGACTGGCTGCGAATTGAAACCTGGTCATCCGCGTGCAAATGTTAAACACAACTACAGTTCAATTAGAATCAGTAAAGTAATGGTTTTTGCATTTGAGTAATCTCTAACACTGTAAGTCTACACATTTCAGCCCATTCAAATTTAGGCCTCTCAGGGCTAAAACCCATTTCAGCCGCATCAAATTTTCGGCCTGTACTGCTGTCGCCTGTATACACTGTCACACTGGACCTTGCAAAACAAAATTTCGATCGCAACAAAATTTCGACTAAACATGATCAGGCCGAAAATAGCCAAAAATAGATATGCGCCGAATATTTATTGACTTACAGTACGGTCAAGCTTATGAACACATTTTCATGTGCGAGTTTTTTCAGAAAATCTATGAATAATTATCTGATGTGGTTCATTGAACAATACTAACATTCTCATTTCACATTGTATTTTTCTGCTTTGAAGCACATGCAGCACGCGTCTATCGCTTTTTTATCATTGTTTCGCGATCCTTCACCAATCGCGTGTGCGCAGATAGAATAGATGCTAACGAACATTAAATTTTGGAATTGGTTGATTTCCTTGAAAGCCCGAGGATATGTGCACTGTACTTGGCAGCCTCGTTATTTGCTGCTGCAACACGATGGAGTGCACACACAGGCACACACACACACACACACACACACACACACACACACACACACACACACACACACACACACACGCACATACACACACAGACTTACAGTTCATGAAGTTCTGGTAGCTCAGCGGAGTTGAATGATGTGGCGTTGAGAGAAGTCAGGTGGTTGAATCTTAGGTTTCTGTGTTGTGGAAACCGGAAAAAAACAGAACAAAAGAGATTAGACTTCAAGGTGTCAACAAACACAACAATAGATGATGCCCCCGTGGCACTTTTATGACCTGATATGGCATGGTTCAGATTTCACCCAGCGCAAGCCCCATCACCTGTAAGCATCAGCTGGGGTAGGCCGTCACCCAATCAGTGGGATGTGTATTGCGCCAATCAAGCAATCAAAAATGCAATATTGGTCATTAAAACAGTAATAATAATTATGGACGGCACAGTTATAATGTTTACTGGTCACACAATGAGGTAACAGTAAGGATTTTAAAGTCATCTGATGGAGTCCTGCCATCTCTAGAGACGTATTCAAGCCTCCCAAAATCAGTCAGCAGGTCGAGCAGGTCTTAACAGTGGATCTAAAGAGAGGAAAAATGATTAAAACAAGTTGAAAAGGTGGTCTAACAAATATCACGGCTCTTGTGAGGGACCTTCACACCCATGTCCCAGTATCAGTTGGAATACAAGCATCCGCATGGATGATAACGCTGGATTTAGCGTCTGCAAGAGCAAAGCAGCAGAGCTGGTCTAGATATGCTGGACCTCTCTTCAGCCATACCCGAAGGTGGTGGCATAACTGTAATATTTAGATCAGACGAGCAAATTGTTTGAAGTAAAATCGTTTGAAGTATGTACACTCGAGAGGAAAGCCCGAAATTCTTGCTCCATGATCAGCCTTGGTATGCGTAGGCTTGCATGTCATCATAACAATATCACAATATCGTTATGTACTGTAAAAGCAGAAATTTTCGGTGGTGTAATATTTTCGGTATTCTCCACAATCGGCGGTTCGGCGGAGGGAAATTTTCGGTAAACCCGTTTCCCAGGTAAGTGTGCTAGTACCAGTACCGACATTTCCAGTGTGTTTTATTTAAGTAGAAATTGTCGGCAACAAAGTTACCGAAAATAAAACACCACCGGAAATGTCTGCTTTTACAGTATTCTCGCCGTCAATATGCCCATGTGGTATATTGGTCGGACCACCTTCAGCTGGCGCAGAACCATTTCTGCGCCAGCTGTACGACAGTGGTTGGATAGAGAGAAAACAATTCAAAATGCCGAAAATCTAACCTTCTCCAGCAATGCATCCCTATCTGATGGCCTCATTCATATTGATCCCTGAACCCTTATTCGTTGCGAATTCTGTGTAACTTGCGGGTTAAAGTTTATTAATGAAGTATCCGAGTGTGCCATGTGCCGCTTGTTTCATATTGAAAATACCTATTCTTTCGACGAGCAAAGGAAGGGTGCCCTCCTTCAACACATGCATTTGATTGGAAATGCGGTGCACTGGTTAAAGTTGTATGAATAAGATGCTGTGCATTATGGAAGATCAATGAGAACACAGAGCAACTGTGCTGCAACAGAGATTTCATAGAGCTAAAGGGATTCCCTCCATGGGAAGGGACGGCGGCTTGAAGTCAGGCCCCTACATTGAATAGAACCCGCTGAACCATCCCTTGTTCCCCTTCGTGCCAGGCCTCTGCGCGATGATGCTATTATACTACCTATAATTCTCTCCCTAGCCTCGAGAGTTCAAACCACCAAACAATACAGTCATATCAGGTGAATGTGGAACAGCTTGTTTCACCAGTGAATATATAGCAGCCACACAACTTTGCCTGTTTGGCTTGGTGCCGATGAACTAATAACAACATGTGTATAGTGGTCAATTTCTCTGCTAGTTTGCAAGTTTGCAATGGGTGGCTTGTGTTTCTTGCACTCATATACCTCCCCCCCCCCCCCCACGGAAACATAATACTTTGTAGTCCAAGGCAAAACTTATTTTAATAAGTTTTGCCTTGTTTAAAAACAAATTTCTCCCGAATTATTTGCCAAACACCTGCCCTCGAATATGTTTCCTTCCTGTGAAGAAAGCGATGCAACTTATACACCGGAGGTGAGGCTAATAAGCCGGCAAATTCAGTGCTCGTGTTGACAATGAAAGAAAGGGTGCTAGAAGCTCATCAAGCGTACCGCATCACGCCTGTCTCAACAAATTTATAATGCGAATCACATTGAGGTGGAATTAGTTCACATTACTAGTATAATTGTGAACACAATTTGTTTCGCTCTTGCGCTCCACTTCAATTTGACTTCTACAACAAAACACTACCCTACTGGGTCCCAACATGATTTTTCTACATTACTCTTTGCTAGCGCAAGATGACAGTAGACTTGTGCATTAGAAGACGGGATTTTGAACCCATTGCTGTGTTGCCAGTGCAAATGTGTCTCAGCTGCAAAAACAATAGAAGTGAGAACTAGTTTACACTCACAGTATTGTTGTCTCGTGCCAAATGCTCTCCGGAACTCTGTTCAACTCCTGGAAGGAGCAGTCAGTGAGGATGTCATGGTGCAAGTTAGTGGACGCTCCCAGTACAGGTCGCCTGCTACACACGCACCGTTCAGGACACGGGACGACATCACCATGATGACCCAGTGTTACGGGCATCGTCGTCATTGTCACCAGAAATAACACCAACGGCAGTGCTAGCAAACGACACGCAGTCAAGCCTCCTGCCATAGCAACGAGCATACGAGATAGGTCCTTTCCTTTCTTCTGGCACGGCAGGACACCTCAGACTCCCTGCGAGTATGAAAGTTTCAGGACGGCATTCGTCCGAACTAAGGAAAGCCCACTCAGAAAGTTCCGCTTTTATCCAGAAATGTTCCGTTTGCCGGACACGCCAGGGCAGTGTAAATACTACGGATGTGAGGTTCACCTCCGCCGGTCTAGTAGTCGTCTCGAAGACGTCTCTTCTCCACCCTCCGTCCGTTCGTCTTGCCGCTCCCTTCGTCTCCAGCGCCAGGAACACCTGAACCACAACTTGGGCGCAGTGTAGCAAGCCGAGTACAACACACAAGACAACACATTCGTCCAAGACAGAAGAGCGGCATCTGCTACTGCTGCAGCTACTGGTAATGCAATGTGTGCTGCCAACGTAGAACCTTGCCATGCTTTCGACTTCGCCTAGTACTAGTCGTACTGTACCAATATGCCGCTATCGCTGCGAGCCTGCACTTACCTCTCTGGACATCATTGAACGCAGCGCACCATGCATGGATCAGTAGCAGCGTAGCAGGCGCTCAGCGGTGTTTGAGCCCTCTCGTGGTGCCCCATCGAGTCTGAGTGCCTGAAATTGCAAGAAGCCACTTTCCAACAAAAGGCTAATAACGAGCCAATTTCGACAACGAGAAGAAGCGAAGATGAAACTGGGGTCAAGTGGAGAGCTGCCTTCGTGGCCTTGTCAAGCAGCATGACCCACGCCAGACCAAAGACACTGCACAGCTACAGCTATGTACAATCATGTAGATATACACCATGACATGATGATGAGGGCATGACGGGAACTGCGACTTCGGTCTTCGTGTATGCAATCACTGTACTGGTGGCTCCCCATAGACCTACGGCCGGCTGTAGATCTACGGGGCCATAGCTTACACTGTAACATACAGCAGTTGTTGCTACATTGCCGTCGGTTCCTGCACGTGCGAATATCCGGATCATGGGTCCACAGCGCGCGTAGATCTACGCGTACACACTGAACAGCGCCTGTCTGCGTGCAGTGCCAGGGCAGTGGTCTAGCACCTTACACTGGACCAAAATCAGCAAAGGCAGTACAGTGTCTCTCAGTCTATATGCATGTCCTAGCAGACACACGCGTGGATTCTCCGCGCACGTGCGTTTGTGGACAGTGCAAAGATCCACATTCCACTCCACCTTTTTTTGTTGTGACTGCGCATTCGAAGGAGAAGATAGAAAGACTGCAGTTGCCGGATGAATGTCGAGTCAAGCACGGAATGTCCGGCGTTGTGGGGATGTGCGTGGGATAATCCAGAGCAGCAGGGGTGCCTTCTTTCTTTCACAACTCATCGTATGGATAACCACAACTTTGCGTGCCAGTACATTAATCGGCTATTTCGATCCTTGGAATGATTTCGAAGTCACAGTATTACTCCATTCTTGTTGAAGAGATTCCAGCTCCCCTTACTCCAGGCAGAATTTTCAAGCCGCGGTGTCCAGCGGATGATGACATTCATGACAGCGTGTTCTGTAATTATGGACTTTCTGATCAATAATAGCAACATAGCCACGATGCCTACTATGCGGAATGTAATCAGGCTCTGCACAGGATTCTCCACGCACCTGGCTGTTTCGACCTTGCCGAATCCCTCTCTGTACGGAGTGGCAGTCTAGGCAGTTGACCTCTATACAGTCAACTTCGCTTATAACGACACTCGGCGGGGCATCAAAAAAAGTGTCCTTATTCGCGAAGTGTCGTTATACCCGAAGTCATTATGTACTACAGTTGGAAGGGACTTTGCTCTGGGCATGGAAATGCTGTCGTTATTCGCGAATTGTCGTTATATCCGCAGTCGTTATAAGCGAAGTTGACTGTAACCATAATAACGTTGATATCGGGGGTCACGTGTGAGATATGCTGCGAGCGTTGCACTAAGGATAGGGTTTCTCCCCTGCTCACATGTATTTAGCACACAGCGAGACGTTGCTAATTCCATTGCTAAACTCAGTCAGAAGTAAGGGTGAGGCCTCTGGCAGTTTCATTTAGAAGAAAGGCATTCGAGCTGACAAGCTCGTTCCCTAAAACACTGAACATCGTTTTCACATTAATTTTTTTCAACCTCAGTCAGCTGTCAAAACATTTTCAAAAGCTCTCAGATGATGGACATCATGGGAGTGAAATGTTCTTAGAAACTATTGGGTTATGCAGTTGACTGGGTAGTGAAGTTACCGACGTGGTTCTTGTGTGCACGTGGTCAGATTGACTCCTCAGAAATGACCCCTGTTTGTATTGGCAACTTGAACTGCTGTTGGCTTGTGCATTCCAGACATGATGGAGCTAACTCATGTAAGTAACTGATAGGTCGTCCGTACCATCTACAAGTAAGGTAATTTACTATTAAATTTTGTTGCACCTTATAAATAACCAATATCGGGGTAACAATATCGTGGTTATAAGTAAATGTATTACTATTGTCGGACAACTGAGGATAATGGGGTGATGGCCTTGCGAAACTGATGGCGCTGCGATGAAATTGTTAGCAGTATGTCAGGATATAACTTGGCCGCAGTCGGGGCCAGGGTAAAGGTTTTGCCAGTGAGCTAGGCTACTACTAGCAGTACATGTAGTACATGTAGTGACCTTTGAGGACAGTATGAAAAGGTTTCATGGTGCTAGGCTACAACGTTTGACACCGTGCCGGGGTGCCATCTACATACATGGCTGTGTGCTCAAACTTCTGTGTATTTCTGGAAAATGTGTTCGTGTCTGTCTGTATCCCTTTTTTTACATGTCCAGGTATTGTTAAAAGAAAGGACCAAAATGTTATCAGAGGTTTGTCTACCACTACGCGCAAGATAACGTGGAGTTAGAAGGTGCCACATTTAGCACAATACTGACTGATATGGTACCGACAATGTGACATTCAACGACATGATCATGATGTTACACCACATCTCGAATGCGCAAACCAACGGCCTTAAAACTTGCAAGGTTCTAAGTTATGAAGTAACATTAGAAAGAGGAAGGTAAGCGCACTCAATGCGAACACAAGCATAACATGACAGCCAACTATTAAAGAATGTTGCAAGAAGCTAGATAATTGAGGTCCTCCTTTAGAAGGCAGACGACCTAGCCAAAGACAAGCGCATGACAAGAATTTAGTAAAATCTAGTAGCAGCAGCTTGAAGTTGTTTGAGTGGTCACAGGTGGGTCTAGTCAACTGCCGATGTTGTCAACCCATAACCAACCCAGGACATCTCCAGAGACATCTCCGTGCACAGATTGATGATAGAGAATACAATAGTCTCCGGGGTGTTGTGAATGACCACCAATCTACCAGGACTCAAACGCCGCATACGGAGCAGACTAGAAACGAAACTGGCCTTCAAAATTGAAAGACTGCTGATGAACCCTCCCTTGCCTGCTGTACCCCAAAGCTATTACATGTATGTATAGAGTAGACACACATGTACATGTACATGTACGTACTGTACATCTACTAGTACATCAGATTCTGCAAGTAGACTTTACGCCGGCTTTGAAGCGGGTGTGAGTCTGGCCGTTTCGAAATAGAAAATCTGGGGCTGCGCGACCGGCTCCTTGACCTGAGTTCAAGTAACTGTGCCCTTGTCGAATGATCGCCGCGCCTTTTGCTACGTTCAAGTCCTAATGTCTGGGTTACATTGTCATTGAATACAAAGTCATGATTATACAATTTAGTATTATGTTCGTTTGTTGTGAGATTGCACTTTACTAGTATAATCATGTACATGTACATGTGCATTGTATACAGGGCTTTGTTACAGTACATGATTGTGTCGCTACACCGTTTGCTTGATCCGTTCCCCTAGTCAGTCAGTTCAGCTGCATATTACCATCCCGCAGCAGATCGTGGGACCAGCCCTCTTTGAACTTCAGACATCTACCACTCATGTACATGTATATGTGTGAGCATAATAATAATTATTATAATAATACTGGCGTGCACGATTTAATTGTGACCAAATACATCTACAAGACACAACCAGGTAACAAGGTTAGTTTCCCAGCCCTAACTAGACGACGCATACCCTTAATGGCAGCTCCTTCCTAGGTTACCTATACATGTACATGTACATCATTCTCAAATCATATTTCACGGAGAAGGCGGAGAGCCCGAACGTGCCGGACTTCAAAATTATACCCGTCCAAAGGAATCTCTTTATGTCGTCTAATTATTAGTTTTTACAATGAACCTCTGATTACCATACAACAAAAAGCCTACGTTCCTTTGAGCACCCCTTGTGTCCCTGGAGATACCCAATTTTCATCTTTCTCGTAAATTTACAAAATACTCAGTGCCGGCGAAAACATGCTTCTCTACACCAATCCCTTTAGGGTTTTATACTTTCAAGAATCACACACCCAACTCCCAGGTGAGAGAAGACAAAGGAAAAACAGGTTACGAATATTTGAGCGCCAATCATTTTGACACATTACATACATGTACATGTATACAATGTATACATTGTACAAGTAACCAAAAGGTGTGAATTGACTGGGCCAGTCCTGTACGTTGTACGTGTATCTGATACCGTGGCACTTGCCGGATGAACGCCGGGCCATTGCCGGCAGAAACATGGCAGAATTTGGTAGTTTGTTTTCGTGGTATGTTGCATGCATGTTTGGTATTTGGATAAATAAATGAAGCAGAATTCAAGGAAGTCACAAGGTCTGTATGGTTCTGCCAATTTCACTGCTTTTCGAACAGAATCTGCCAATTGTTCGATCATTATCTGCCATGGGCCACCTGATGTGGGAGCTATGACTATGAGTGTGAGATTACTACAACGTCATCGTGTCAGTATGGTGACGTCATGTGTTATGCGATGAAGGATTTCTGTTCATACAATCCGAAAGGGTATTTTCTACTCCCGGACCTATTAACATGTACATGCACACTGTACATGCTGTGTGGTCAGCGGCTAAAGTCAATTCCTGTGTGTTCCATCCTGCATTATTGCTCCATTACCCAGAGGTCGCCGGGGCAACTTGCCTGAGACAGAATTACTGGCTCGACGTTGTCGACAGATGCATGGCCCTCATTTCATTTTTCACAAGAGCTGTATGGATCACTATCACTTGCATTATTATTTTTACTCTGATGGTAAGCCACTGTAATCATGGAACAAAGGAGAAGGCCAAAATGTCACAAATTATGACTAAACTGCCCGCCAACGTAACCAGATCATTATCCAGTAAGCCAGTGCGACAAAAAGGCAAAAAAAGACAGTGTTAGTCAACAGGGTACATGTATGTCCAAATGTATTATCAGTTTCGTAATCATCCACTAACTTTCGGCATTCTTTGTTGCCGTTGGGCGTAGTAAGCTCGTGCTATTCTTCGTACGGCTGTCCCTCTTGGACCTTTCCGAACCTGAGCGTTCCAACTTGGAAAGTTGGTTTGCGCCTCGTAGACGTGTTGGAGCTGGGTGACGGTCATTGAATGTCTCTGTACTCCCTGTCAGTTTTGTGCCATGTACCTGGTAGTCGCAATCGAAGACTGTATATGATCTGGTTACGTTGTTGGTCGACAGTTAGTCATAACTCGTAACATTTTGTCCTTTTCCTTTCCAGTATCTTTATCATTGCTCTCTTCTTCATGAAACTGGCCAGCAGAGAGTCGTCAAATACCATACATGTATTTGACGACTCTCTGCTGGCCAGCTTGACCTACATGTACATTGTACATGTCGTGCACTGGAATGCGCAAGCTTGACTGTCGAGACATACGGCCCAACGGGTATTTTCCGTACATGTACATCTAATAACTTGAAGATCCCACGCCCCGAAACAATAGATTTTAGTAGATTTAACGCTACGAAGCTTCGCTATACGCAACCTCTCAGGTGCTAGCAACATAAAGTTACCTGCGAGGACAACTTAGCACTGCGCCATCTCTAGGGAAGTTTACGTCAACATTTGTGATCTCTCTCTCTCTCACACACACACATTCTCTCTCTCTCTCACTCTCTCTCACACACACCCATTCTCTCTCTCTCTCACTCACTCTCTCTCTCTCTCTCTCTCTCTCTCTCTCTTTTATCTCACATGAGAGACGGTGACATACAGGTGATGCATTGTACTTTAAATTTCTGCTTGTGCATGTACATGTACATGAGCTCACACCTCCAGGATGCTTAAAAAACCTTTTTAGAGCGCTCGAACGTTCTGGACACTTGTCGATCATGACTGAAGACGTGTCTGTGCAATTTTCTAAGACTCGACTGCATCATACAACTGGCACGAGTCATTGGTAGCGCTAGCGTTCACCTGCACTCTTACTTCTAAAGCCTCTCAATACCTTTGACGTCATTACATGCAGACGAGATACAACTTCATACAAGCCAGTGAAGCTGCACACTTAAGTTAAAAATATAGAGCGCGGACATGGAATCGTTGTCAGACAGAACAATCATGTATGTTCAAGTTTATTACAATCCTCGCCTCAAACGAATCATGTACAGTACTAGTACATCTTTGATTGAGACAGCTGAGGACATGATCAATTCATTTTTGGCGATATCACCTGATGTCACCATTTCTGAGCATCTCCCAGTTCCAGTATCGCAGCTTTGGCTGTTTGCGAATTGCTAAACAAAAACCTTCTCCTTTACTGCCAAATCGTTGTTGTCATTAATTTAAGGATACAATAGCGCAGGTTACATGGCTTCAAGCAAAAGTGGAATACAAAATCAAGATAGATACATCTAGATACATGTAAATAGACGATGTGAATTTCACTGCTGTTGTTCTTGGTGTTATTTCTCCAACTTAGAATTTCTATAATAGTTCAATTTTGTTTCAGTGTCCTTTAGTACAACCACCCGATGATTCCTGATGAGTGTTGTACGAAAACTTGTTTGAATCCTTATTTGAATAAACGCCGCGGAGACAACAATTTCAACAAAGCAATAAATAGAACTTACTCTGACGTCATCACCATGTACAATGTACATGTATCTACGAAGTTAAATGTTATCCAAAATCGATTTTCTTGTCACTATCATCAGTGGATTATCGTGACTGAAGTGAAGGCAAGCCAAGCAAAAAAACAATGATTAAGTATGCATTCCAAAATGTGATAAAATTTACAAGCTAGCAACACAAATGTACCGAACGTACCTTACCAGAGTGGACACAAGATTTCCTCTGCCGAACGGTCACCAGACTTACTGCCACATGATGCCAAGCGTGCTGTCCAGCATGTTACGCCGGGAAGACCTGGCCGAGCAGCAGGATTAGTAAAAAATTACCCTCCGATCTGCGACTCGCGTTTGGCCTCAGCAATAAGCTAGGTGAGATGCAGACCACGATCGTGGACCAACCCATTGATATAGCCATTGTCAAGGAGACCAAGTTCTCAGACCAGACGATCACAGCCAACATTACGTTTCCTGGATACTCCAGTCCTATCCGACACGACTGGAATGCCCATGGTGGCGGGGTGGCAGTATGGACGAAGGAGGGTCTCCCAGCAGTCCACCTGGATCAGATACCGACTGACGGGCATGAAGTGGTTTGGATCACAGTGTGCCCCAGCCCCAACATGAAGTTTGTCCTTGGAGCTGTCTACAGGCTTGGTTCCTGCGATGGGGCTGCCACGCTCATGATCGAGTATCTGGAAACTGTTTTTGACAAAGTGTGGCCTCTCCGCTCTCACATACGCTGAAAAGCTCTCAACGGTTCGGTTCCGCCCTGCCACTGTCAAGAGAGAACTCCGCCGCCTAAATGCATCGAAAGCTACTGGACCGGATTGCATTCCCGCGCGAGTTCTGAAGATGTGTGCCGACCCCCTAAGTAAGCCACTCTCCAAACTGTTCTCCCTTAGCTTCTACAGCATGGTTATGCCGACATCCTGGAAGACAGCTAGAGTCACACCCATTCACAAGAAGAAATCCAAGAACCTGCCTCAACACTACAGACCTGTGTCTCTGCTGTCTATCATATCCAAAGTGATGGAAACAATTGTCAATCGTCAGATAACCAGTTTCGTGGAGTCCCACAATGTCATCTCTGCGAAACAGTTCGGGTTCAGAAAGGGCCTGAGCACAGCCGACGTCTTAACCAAGCTCCACTGTGAATGGTCCCGAGCAGCCGGCCTAGGAGGAGCCGCCCATGTTTTGGCGATAGACATAGCAGGCGCCTTTGATAAAGTCAGCCATGCTGGCCTGCTGCATAAGGCTTCCGTGTACGGTCTAGACGGCCCGCTTCTCGGATGGCTGGAAAGCTACCTGCACAACCGGCGCCTGCAGGCTGTTGTGGGCGGCCAAGAGTCCTCCCTGCACCATATCCAAGCAGGGGTACCACAAGGTAGCATCCTTGGACCAACGTTATTCCTCCTGTACGTGAATGACTGCGAGGACACCTTGCCTGCTGGTGCTGAGCTTGCCACGTATGCAGATGACACGACACTGTATCAGTGCATCTCTGCCACCGCCAGCATATCCGACTCTGCAGCACAACTCCAGGAAGCAGTGGACGCCGTCTCCCACTGGGGTTCCAAGTGGAAGGTCACCTTCGAGCCATCCAAATCTCAGGCCTTCATCATCGACCACCGCAAGCCTCCCCCAGCGTTCCCACCAGTGCTCTTCAATGGAGTGACTGTTCCTGAAGAGAAGGAAATTAAACTTCTGGGCATAGCATTCGACTCGCAACTGTCCTACGCAGCACACCTCCGGGCCGTGGCCTCAAAGGCTGCCCAACGCCTACACTTCCTGAGAAAGGTTGCGCCCCTGTTGGACTCCAGCGGCCGCACGGCAGTCTACAAAGGCTTCGTGCGGCCAACAATGGAATACTGCTGCCTGGTATGGATGGGGTCAGGTACATCCAGACTGGACAAAATCCAGCACAAGGCACTGAAGGTGATTGGCCCAGGCGCCTGGCTCCCCAGCCTGAAACACCACCGACTGGTTGCTGCGCTTTCGTTCACGTTCAAGCGGTCTTACCTTCCTGAACAACAAGCCCCCTGAAGCCCATCCTCCCACCTCCAGCCAATCCCCGCCCAGTGGGTGGTCGATCCACTAGGTTAGCCACGGAGACTGCCCACTGCCACCCACTCCAGCTGAAGTCGACGCTGCCCGTGCGCATTCGTAGCAGCCTCCAGGGTTCCTACCCAGACTGCATTATTCCCTTGTGGAACAGCCTACCAGCGACCATTCTACCAGCACGGCCGCAACCCAGCCAGCTCCAATTATTCAAAGAAAAATGCAACAAGTATCTGCTGCACCTGAACTGGCAAGCAGCCACCGACGCCCTATGAAACGGTTTAGACCAGTGCCTCACTAGCATCCTCCCCCCCCCCCCTTACCACAATGTGACGTTATCTTTCACTCTGCTTCTCTCACGACCATCTACCCATTGTCCTTGTTTCTCACTATTATTCATTTCCCCTCTTCCTCCTCTCTACATGGTTTTACTGCATTATGGCGCGCTTTGTCTGCGTAGACGCCGAAACCTTTGAGGTCGGCAGAGCAGCCTGGCCCCGCCACCACTTCTCGCACATATTCGGGAATATAGTGGACTTTCGTATAAAATAAATAAATAAAAAATAAATAAAAACATCGTGCTGGCGAGGGATTTCAACGCCCACAATTCAGCCTGGCTTGGAGAGATCCGAACCACACGAGCTGGCCAGGCCCTAGAAGACCTTGCCGTGCTCCACAATCTAGACCAGATTGTGGACCAGCCCACCCGCGGCCAGAACACCCTGGACCTAATCTTGACTGATCATCCCGAGCCGCGAGCCCTTACTGTCCACCCACCTCTGTCCACCCACCTCTGGGGCGGTCAAAAAAACTTGCCATATTTTGCGTGTGCATTTTTGCTTCCTTGTTCTTTTATTCCATGGCTGGTAGCCCTCGAGCCTCATTCATATTATTGGTTGACACCATGTCATCCATGAATTGAGAATAATAATACTAATAAAAAATATATAATAATAAGAGGTACGGTGTACGACTCGTACTACTAAAAGCTACGCATTTCAGAAGTGTGTACGGTGTTGCATTCCGTACTCTTATCCCCTGGACTATAAAAATGGGTGCCTTATTATTTTCTCTTTTTTCATCATGCATTCGTCTGGGTTAGAGTCTAAAATCAGTTTACGTAAGAATTTCCGTAGATGGACTACGTTTTTTACTAACGTAAAAAAACTCTTTCATCTGTAGAGAGGTTCCGCACTACGTAAAGTTGAGCAACTTTACGTTACTAGTAGTGGGCGGGGAAAACCCGTGAATTCGCGAGTTTGCACTCCACTTAACGGAAAGTTGTCTACGTAGAGTACGTAGATAGGGCTCTGATAACGTAGCTGGTCCGTAAGTGGATTGGGGCACAAATTTATGACTCTCTCCCCAGGTCGATCTGGTCGTACACTGCCGCGTTCGGAGTTGCCAAGGGCAGCTACGTGATTTGAAAACTCCGTATGGCGGAACACAGATGGGCATGCAGTTTACGTAAGACTTTCCGTAGATCGACTACGTTTTTTACTAACGTAATTACGTTATGCGGAACCTGCCTTGTAACTGCTGTAAGACTCTCCTTTGTCAACAGCTGGCGGAACCCGATAAAAACCGAATATCAAAGTCACTATTGGTATCGAAAAGGAAGGGTCTCTCGAAGCCCCTAAATTGCTCCACAAGCTACATATTTGAAAAAGAATGAAGCTCGCAGTAAGAGCCCAGCATTCCGTTTGCTTCTATTCTACTTTTAGTAGTCCTCAGCGGTGCTGAGTTACCAGAAGATAATATTCTATCATACCAAACCGATTCTCTCTGCACATAAACCACAAACCTACCCAATATAATGGTACACAAGCATAATACAAGTGAGACAAACAGACAATACAAGTAACCTCGTAAGATAGTTGGTGCATGGCAGGGAAGGAAGGCCTTATGGCTTGTTTGTGCCCTGCAGGTTAGCCCTCGGACCTATGGCCCTGAGGCTTACCTGTCGGGCACTAACAAGCCATAAAGCCCTCTCTACCATGCACTAACCTATACATATTGGTAATGATTTGCGGGTAGACAATCTGCAGCAGTACGGGTTGCTTCCTCCCTTGCCAATCGTCCAGTTTGTCGTTCAGAAAGGAATGCCGTCTTCAAGAAATCGAACCAAACGCAAACATGTCATCCGTGCTACGTTTAGCAGACCTCAGCACCTTTCTTACCGCAGAGAATTGCATGGTCGGGCGATAACTTTGGTTTTCCGAGTGTCTTGCCTGGTTTGTATACAGGTACGACCAATCCAATGCGCATATCATCAGGGCAATAGCCAACATGCTGTAATGTGTGGAAGAAAGAGGCCAGCCAGGGATGGAGGAGATCCTTAGCAGCTCGGTAGCATTTATGCACTGACTCCATCGGGTCCCAGGGTCGTTTTATATATAATATGCATATATTTATTTCACCTTCCCTTGGCCAGGGAATAGAGGTCCGAATATGGTGGGAGGGGGGGGGGGAGATAGCCAGCCATGACAGTAGGTAAAACAATACAAATTTGCAAGAGGCTATAACCTACTCAGGGCGAGGCAAAGAGAAGCAAGTATTTATTTTGTTGGTGTCCAAGGACAGTTTATGTGTTGCGGGTTGTACATTCATGAGAAAAATGACAGGGCTACAGCGGAGCCTAACAGGTTTCAACAAATTCGAGGGAAAGCGTGAAAGCTGCCCGCCCGAATGTTGTGCGGAAACAACATTCGGAATATTGAAATGAATTATTATATCAAAGGATTCAAAGAGCCGAAAATACATGTACATGTAAATGCACGGAAAGTTTGGAAACCATGGTAGGTAGGCCATTTCAGGTACCGCTACGGAAACCATAATACATCCAGATGCAAAATACAGACTGATGGCTCGAAGAGAGGACGGGGATGGGGTCATAGAATTTGGGGCAAGATTGTTTGACCGGGTTGCTAATAGAGGCGTACATGACACGTAAAAAAACAATGAGGCCATAACCTACTAAGAACAAAACAGATTCCAGTGACAAGTAGAGCTGGAGGTGCTCAGCACTCATAGATACGGCAGGAACTATCCTTGTTACAGCGCTGGCCGATTACTACCGACTTGATCTTGAGCTCCCAGTGATCGCCAACCTTGGCCAAATAGCTGAACGGGTAAGTGATGTTGATGCACGAGCATGTTATCTCGTAGTGCCAGGTCGAGTCGAATGGAACCATCTCGAAATGGAATCGTGGAAATGTGGCCACATGTCGCTCAAATTCAGTACAGCGCGAAATCTGCATGCAGTTTCCGTGACGCTCCCTGTGAACATCTGTGTGCCCCCTGAAAATGCGGAAAAGATCGATGAACTGGCCACCTTGTTTCTTGCAGTCTGGCAGAAAGACGCGATGAAAGGTGGAATCGTCCGAAAAGATCTCCGTGATGTTGTTGAATATGCGAACATCCTTTAATATCCTCACGTTCGGGTCGTGATGAGCAGGGCCACCAGTGCCAATGGTAGGGTAAGATCCATTTGCAGTGCCAGTTCCTACAAAAGTAGCATACGTGGCATTGGTAGCTGCAAAGAAACTTCCCTCGCCATGGATAGGAAACATCATCATTGTGAGTGCAAGAGTCAGAGCGCTGGCTACAGTCTGTGCAAGGAAGAGAACAGGTGTTCGTTACGTCATGGTAAAGAGGTGAAGACCATAGAACGTCTAGAACAAAATAGCACTCAGTGTACAGAATGATGATCTGTGAGTTTCTACGAAATGTTCCATGTTCAGATGTGTCACTTGGAATTTTTGTACTGGAACACCCAATTCGTAAAAAAATGAAAGAAGGAGGAAGTTTGACAGAACAACAGACTAACAACGCATTGACTGAATGGCAAAGCAGCGGTGGCGATGAGGTGTGGCAGGCTCCGCCGACTAATGGTCTCGGCATCCGCGCCTACTTCACGCATCAGAAAATCGGGAGAGAAAAGGGGAAGAGAAGCAAAAGAAGTTTCGAACTCTGAAGAAAATGACCATTGTGTTGAACGGTCTCTGCTGGGATGACAACTACAACGTAGCTCAGTGGTCACAGCATCGCTGGCCTCCAGGGAAGGTCCCTGGTTCGAGTCCTGTCGGTGACAGTCAATCTTTTCTTTAGACGTTTCCTGTTTGCATCTTTCCCTCAAGGCAAATAAACAAAATCGCTGTAGCTTTCCAAAAAAGGTCTAGATCTAGTGAATTTGAGAATGGATGGCAGAGTTGCAAACTTTTTAGATGTGTGTTTTCAGTAAAAATGACCCTTTTTTGCCGGTCGTTAGTGGACAGGTGGCATTCTTCTGCAGTGGTAAAGGTAAGCAATCATAGCTACAGTATGGTGTGGAGGCAGTACTGTACATTTAAGAAGTATTCTGTATCGGCATGCAACAGATTTACGTGTTGGATTAAGAATTTTACACCTGCACCTACAGAAAAGGTTTAGCTTAAGCTGCCTACCATATTGTTGCTCAGACTAGCCCTCCCCCTAGCTCTCCTCGACCATCCTGTCACCCCTGATACTCGCTGGACTCCAGTTTTTTGCGCGAATTAAAATAAACCAACCAACCAACCTGCCGGCCAGCAATACATGATGCTACTTACCAATAACGTTACACTGCTAGAACGTTGTTTCGCCATTGCCGTTTATTGTTCGAGTCCTGAGAGAAATGTCTACCCGATGTGGCCGGAAGGTGGAAAGATGAAGATCCGTTGCTTAGAGTCTACGGCTATGACTGTTCAGCTTCCTGTAGTTTGATTCTACTATGCGTGCACCGTGCACCCGGATTCTACTATGCGTGCACCCGGATTCTACTATGCGTGCAGCCGGATAGGATGCCTCCAAAGACTTTGTGAATACGTGTGTTGAGGACTTCTAGGCACCCGACGTGGGCTGTCATTATTGAAGTTTCTTTCGACGTAACAAGGATGCCCTGTAATACGGTACAAAGACTCTAGTATGCGCGTTTAAGAGTAGAATTATACGACAAGATTTAATGCATTAGTACCGGTGATTCAGTATCGGCTTCAGACAAGAGTACTCGTACGAGTACTCCTCTTGCTTGGATAGGAGATACTTCCACCGACCTCGAGCACCTTAGCGTTCAGCGGCGGGCCCTGCATATCCTGGGGCCCAACGCTCTGCTGCAGAGCATCGAGGCAAGGTGGGCAGTGGCAGCATTGTCGTTCCTGTACAAGCTGCTGTGCCTGCCAAGTCCCCCTCTGCTCTGATCAGTGATTTCTGAACGCCTCAATGCCCCTATTGAGCCAATAAATCGCAGGCAATTGTCGGTGTCGGTACCTGGTGCACGCTCCCGGCTGCCCTATTCGCTAAATCACAATCCCATGCATCAGCAATGCGAAAAGCATAATTTCACGAAAATATTAGCATAATCCGTCAAGGCCTACCGCCAATGCCAAATTCACGTAGGTCAACACAGATATACATTATTCAAACTGATGGTCTTCGAAATGCAGTACAGTAGTATCTGCCCGATATCCGATTTAAATTCAATGAGTTGAATAGCACGGATCTCGACCTATAATTGTAACACTGTAAAGTAGGTTGTGCGATTTCATCATCATTAATTTTGTAGTTGTTTGGCAAAATTGCGTTACAGCGATGCACTAGCAACTGACTAGTATGCTGAGTACTGTATACAAAGATCACACAGCAATGAAGCAAACAAATCTCATTCCGCTGTTACTCCCCATGGTGCGTGCTGTGCGCCTTGATCTTGAGACCATTGGTCGGGGGACCGCACTTCACCTCACCGGCACAGCTCAATAGCACCTACACGCCCTTTGTAGTCCCCTATGTCTTGATGTTGTTGTTGTTGTTGTTGTTGTTGTTGTTGTTGTTGTTGTTGTTGTTGTTGTTGTTGTTGTAGTTGTTGTTGTTGTTGTTGTTATAAAAATCGAAGTTTCGTGTGAAAACACTCATCAGACAGCATATCTTTATCAATGCGATTAATAGTATTAGTGAAGCGGACATTACAAAATGATGAATGAGAATACATGTATCTAAAATGGTTGTTCCTAATCGATTTTCTTGAGACTATCATCAGGGAAAATCGTCTCACAATAGAGGCTATACGGAGAAACAAACTACTTATAGGTTATTGGATAGTGGGAAGTATACAAGTCTTCTCTCCCACTTTAGTTTTTTCACACCTCACCTTGTATACTTGTATACATTTTAGATACATGTATTCTCATTCATCATTTTGTAATGTCCGCTTCACTAATACTATTAATCGCATTGATAAAGTTATTGTCTCCTCGTCGCCTTTTCATTTACTTCAGACAGCATATGGCCAGACTAACAGTCACTAGAATATAATATGGAGCCTCCGAGGGTCTTGAGAACAGAGTACTGTATACATGTACATAGCGCCAATAAGCGATTCTTCTGCGATTTTGTGCACATACGCGGTCCCGGAATTCGGCTCACTCATCATGTGGCTCACTCATCATTATCACTCCTTTCGCTCATCCTTTAAAAGTCAAGACCAAGCATATCGAGAGCCCTAAGCTGGCGAATCTCCCGTTTCATAAGAAGTCCTTTCGGTTACAAATTGATTTCGATTCTGCAAGGGTGGTACAGTTGGATCCCCAGCGTTCAGCAAGATTCGAAACCTGACTGATGCATTGGATATACACGTACATGTAGACCACTACGGAGGTTTAGCCAGACGTATTTCGCGTTCCAGTTTTCTCTCCAACGCAAGTCGAACTCTGCGACGAACATTTCTTCTTGATGAAGGTACAAGTACACTAAAACATAATTGTGACTGCCCTCCAACTAATCCGCGAATTGTGTTCAGACTGCTTTTCCGAATGAAAGTTTGCATTCCAGAGTGGTGGAAAACCTCCGTATTAGTTAGTTTTAGAAACTCTTGAACGAGAAAGACAACGAGTGGCATTCATGCGTTTCGCGCGCAAGTCGTTATCCACTACGTTTAGTCTCACGCCATCTGTCTCTCAGTCCCTCTTTCTTTTTATATATCTCTCTCTCTCTTTCTCTCTCTCTCTCTCTTTCTCTCTCTCTCTCTTTCTCTCCCTCTCTCTCTCTCTCTCTCTCTCTCTCTCTCTCTCTCTCTCTCTCTCTCTCTCTTTCTCTCTCTCTCTGTCGTATGCCCGAAGAAGGACACGAGCCTCGAAATCATCCATCAGCAAAAGTAACCAATAGCAAAGAGTTGATTATTTGAGGCTTCTCTAGCCCTCTTCTCAAATCAAACTCTTTAAAAGAAATCTCAACACCGCTCTAATTGCAACCTAAAGAAACTACTCCTATGATATAATTATCGAATCCCCTCGAACCGAGGTACTGAACTACCCCAATGACCACAGACTGGTAGCTAAAACGTGCTATCTCGTTTATGTACATGACCAAGTCAATTTGGTATCGCAATCCTTGATTGGCTAGGCTATAGGGTACCCCGTAAGGAGACCATAGGTCTGTGGGGCCCGGGACTGCCCTAGAGAAATATGAATACTATACTATACTACTACCATGTGACAACCCCAGCTATTCGCCGACAACGTTGTGGTACTAGTACATGTATTATTATGTCTCGCACACCGACCGTCATCTAATCGCCAGGCAACTACATGTGTATCAGGAAAGCTACAAGATCTGTGTAAGTGGCTGACCATCACCATAATATTATGCACTGAATACCTGGAGCACCCTGTAAGTCGGTTCGGTCCTCAAGAAAAATAAAAATAATTTACATGTCATCAAACAACAACCCCAAGAGTGTGCAACTCTGACCTCCGAGTTACGGGACCCTGCACAGCTTGCTGCCTTCATTATGACATAATTTTAGTGATTATAACAATCCAGTTGCTTATTATAATTTGGAAGCAGGAAACCGTAAAAGATTAATAATGAAGTAATGTTCAACTCGGATGGCGAGCCAATTAAATTATGGCTCGCCATCCAGTTGCTTATTATAATTTGGAAGCAGGAAACCGTAAAAGATTAATAATGAAGTAATGTTCAACTCGGATGGCGAGCCAATTAAATTATGGTGAAAAAGGAGAAGGAACAATGTTACTAAGTCAGGTCTCCGAATGTCTCAGTACTGCTTGTCAGTTTTGTGCCATTTTGTCGCACTCGCTGACTGTATAAGATCTGGTTACGTTAGTGGACAGTTAGTCATAACTCGTAACATTTTTTCCTTCTCCTTTTTCACCATAATGACGTAATGGGCAACAGTTCGCGGCTATGCAATCAAGCAGGGCGCAACGACGCCATTATGCAGAGTTGCATACTTTGGAGTACGGTACGGGCATGTACGGGGTCGTATATTTACTACTATTTTCCGGAGGCCGCTCGTACGGCAACTCTTGATCGCCAATCATCATGGTCACGCTATTTGTTCCCAACCAGCCACCCACCTACCGCCTGAACCAGAGATTTACGATTCCTTACGACTCCCTACAGTCAACTACGGTGGTGTGAATATTGCTTTGACGATGTCTTGACGTTTCCATGCTTTTGGCCATCTCCCTGTTTTCCAAATCTCCAAACAAAGTTTATGTAGGAGTTTATGTAGGGATAGAACACAGACTGAGGATGCATGCTGAATCAGTTCCGCCACCATCCCATCAAGTCCAGGGGCTTTCCTCTTCTTCAGGGACAATTATGGCTTGCTCAACCTCAGCCAAGAGAGGCCCAGGCTCAGGGGTAATCACTGATCCGTGGCGATGGAAGCTCTTCCTCACCACTATCCGCCGAGGCCGAATACCCTTGATCTCCTGCCGGCTGCCCAAATAGCTGCTGCCTATATTCACACCACCGCAGCAGTATATCTTCCTTCTCCGTTCTCCGTTTTAATTGAACTGGAATGGTCCCCCCCCCCCACACACACACATACCGGTATGTACGAAACTACATGTACATTATTAATTATGCAATGAATATAACTAAATGCGCACTCATATCACAACCATGGGGACGAATCATGTATTCCAGAACGTTTTCTTGTCACAATTATCAATGGAATTCGTGACTAAAGAGAATGATGAAACTACAATAGGATTTATACACTTGCAGTGGAACAGCGAGGATACAAGCATAGTAAGAAAAATAGCACAAACCTAGGAACAATTTGCACAGGTAATAAACTATAGGTGAGGTGAGAAATGATAGGAAATTCAGCAAGTGCAGTGTGACAATGGACATGCATGTGTAAGTGTGTGTGAGTGCGAATTTACTGGAATAGCGTAAGTGCGGTGACATTTTCTTTTTGTTTACAAAGATTTTTGTTCTTACTATGCTTGTATCCTCGCTGTTCCACTGCAAGTGTATAAATCCTATTGTAGTTTCATCATTCTCTTTAGTCACGAATTCCATTGATAATTGTGACAAGAAAACGTTCTGGAATACATGATTCGTCCCCATGGTTGTGATATGAGTGCGCATTTAGTTATATTCATTGCATTATTAAGATTATTGTCTCCACGTCGCCTTTTTACATTATTAATTGAGTGACTATTTTTTCATGTTCGGCCTCACTGCGCTGATGAAAAAAGGACGAAACAGCACGGTGTCGGCGTATGTACGAAACTAGAGACCTACATGTACATGTACATGGCTTTAGAACAGAGAGGTTCCAGGCTGTCCAAGAAACTGCTCAATACCGAGAGGCAGAGCTGGTTCTAACAATAGGAGGACAGAGAAAGTGTTTTACTCCGAGTTTCACGCACTAAGCGATCAGCAGAAAACAGACTTTGATGGTATGTACATGTACATGGATTCGAGCAAGAGTACATAAAAACCAGCGTGCTAGTCGATTGAAACAACACTCGGAACGTTCACACTCCCAGGACCCTACTCGTTCAACGTCCTTCTCCAGATCCAAGTTAGGTGCACGCTTCCTTGCAGCTGCTTGCAATAGTGTGGGTGTCTCGCACTGAACAGTCCTATGGAGACTTTCTGCCGGGCTCTGAGCATTTTCTTTCTGAAGACTTTGCGAAGTAAAACAAAGAATACATACATATTCGCTCTGTACGCACTTGGCGTGGGCGGTACAATATCTCAGCTCCACTTTTTTCCCCGGGGTAACGGCCTCTTTTACGGGCAAGATAAAGTCGTGTAGATGTGAAAAAATAGAGATACATTGAAAAGTAAAATAGAGTTTTATTCCCGTAGCTATGCAGAAGACGTTACTTCAGTAACGCCTGGCGCTAGCCAGGGTGCACACAGCTTTAATTTGGTGTTTGTTTGTTTGTTTGTTTGTGTCACGCCTGGCGCTATCCCGTATCTGTCCCGTACTGTACCGTACCAGCAAAGACAGCTGGCCACCAGGGAGTCGTAAAATAGGTTTTTTACGACTCCCTGCTGGCCACAATATTTTAAAAAACGGGTAGCTAGCTACGGTACGTTGGGTTTTTTAGAGCTCCGGCGGTTGTGCAGTTTCAGTAGCCTGGCAACGCGTGTTCGCACAATGTTTTGACGGAATGGCAGACAGAATGACGGGGCCACCAGGTGGTCAGACTGCTGCTAAGGGCCAATGCTGCCGGTGTAATGGCAGCGGCACTTGTCGAAATTGTAGGTGTGTGAAGGAGAAACGCCCGTGCACGAATTGCACACCAAGCCGGAATTCGAAATGTCAGAATTCCGTTACCGTAGCTGTAGCTGTACCACCCAGGAGTGATCGTACCGCACCGACGGGAGCAGCCACGGCCGAGGAACTCACCGCGAGGGTGTCACGAGTCGACGCTGATCCCTCAGCGCGTGTTTCCGACTCGCAACAGCTAGCGTGGGACATGCTCGAAGCTGCTGGTAATCAGGACACGGCTAGGAGCGGCCCTGGGATGGACCCGCAACACTCAGGCCATGGTGAAGCTCAGGCGGATGCGGACCTCAGTGACTCCATGCAAGCTGATGTCCGTTTGTTGACCACACTCACGAACACTCAAGCTACCCCGCCGCGGGACACTCAGGGGGATTCGGTGGCCGCTTTAGACCCGCCGGAATTCATCCCAATGTCCACCACGCCTTTCAAATGGGCTGAGGTTTGTGGGGAAGAGTTTTGCAGAGAGATAGCGGGTGCCTATGAGAAACAAACACAATGGCGGAAGAACACGTTTTCCCCTCCAAGTGGCCACGCTGGTACTGAGTATGTGAAGGAGCACACCCGATTGTTGAGAGCGTACAAGGATAGAACCCCCCTGGAGCGAGTGGCTCTTCAAGCACTAATGGTAATGCCTGGTCTTCTGCTGCAAAAGCCGCACGGGAAAGCGGGCGCAAAGGAGTTCAATCACCACCTGACGCGGCGTATGGCCCTATGGAGAGCGGGTAACATCAGAGAGCTCCTTGATGAAGCCAGCACCATTCAAGCCAGGTTGCCGGAACGCGACAAACAACGAGGCACTACAGATCACAACCTCAGTCGACGCTTCTCCGCACTCATCAGCAAAGGAGACATCCATGCTGCCATTTCGCTCATCACGGAGCACGGCAAAGGTGGCGTTCTAGCTCTTAGTCCAGAAGTGCGTGAGACTCTCCAGTCGAAGCACCCAGCAGCACGGCCAGCAGATCCTGAAGTACTGATACAAGGAGAGATCCCTGCCGTCAATCCCATCATGTTCGCAGGCCTCACAGGGGAAGTAGTGCGCAAGACTGCGCTGGCTACCCAGGGTGCGGCGGGTCCATCTATGGGTGATGCGTATGTATGGCGGCGCATGCTGGTCTCTTTCAAGGCGGCATCAACCGAGTTGTGCGAGGCAGTTGCAGGCGTCGCTCGACACCTAGCCACACAGGCCGTTGACCCACGAGGACTCCAGCCAATCCTCAACAATCGCCTGATACCACTCGACAAAAACCCAGGAGTTCGACCCGTGGGGATAGGAGAAGTTCTGAGGCGCATCATTGGTAAATCTATGATGACACTCCTCAAGGATGACATCACTACCGCTGCTGGGGCTTCCCAACTTTGTGCAGGACACCCCGCAGGATGTGAAGCGGCTATCCATGCCCTGAGACAAGTGTTCACCTCAATGGCAACAGAAGCGGTGATGCTGGTCGACGCCGACAATGCGTTCAACCGGCTGAATAGGGCAGCAGCGCTACACAACATCCGTCACACTTGCCCTGCCCTTGCTACCATTGTGAGGAATTTCTACCGGGCGCCCGCACGTCTATTTGTCACAGGAGGTATGGAGCTGTCGTCAGACGAGGGTACCACCCAAGGATGCCCACTGTCTATGGCACTGTACGCACTAAGTGTGGTGCCGCTGATCGCTAAGTGCAACGAAGCAATGGGAACGACCCAAGATGTATCAGAGCTAATCAGAGCAATCCAAGTTTGGTTTGCTGATGATGCAGCAGCAGGCGGGAAATTGAAGGCGCTACGACAGTTCTGGGATCTGCTTGTGCAACACGGGCCGGCCTATGGATACTTTCCGAAGCCATCAAAAACCCACCTCGTTGTCAAACCAGAGAGCAGAGCAGAAGCAGAGAGGGTGTTTGGAGGCACTGGCATCCAGCTGTCGGAGGAGGGCGAAAACTTGGCCCACAAGGCCGGTCAACGTCATCTTGGAGCTGCTGTCGGGTCTACGGACTACATCGCTGCCTACCTGAATGAGAAGGCTACAGCATGGGCCGGAGAGGTGACCCGTCTCTCCGATCTTGCTGCCACTCACCCGCATGCCGCGTACGCTGGATATGTCTTCGGGCTACGCCATCGCTGGACGTTCATCCAGCGCACGATGCCGACAGCCGGGGACCACTTGCACCCTCTGAAGGAGGCCATCGACAGCAAACTGATCCCTGCTTTGATGAAGCATCAACTGAATGATGTGGAGATGGATTTGGTCAAGCTCCCGACTCGGTTAGGAGGTATGTCCTTTGATGATCCAATGGCCGAAGCAGAACGCAAGCATGCGGACTCACTGCAATGCACAGCGCACCTCACAGAGCAGATTGTGAAGAACGAACCAGACGCTGATGTCATGGATAGTGTTGCGCACGACCGAGAGCAAAAGGCAGTTGTTCACCAGCGTAACCGAGCATCCGCAACAACCAGAGCTAATGAGGTGCAGAGCAGGCTGCCGCCACTCCAACAACGAGCCATGTCATTAGCCAGAGAGAAGGGAGGCTCTAGTACGCTCACGTCCATCCCAGTATCGGAACATGGGCTGTGTTTCGACGCGAAAGCCGATTTCCATGATCATGTCCACCTGCGCTATGGCTGGCCCTTGGATAGGCTGCCGGATACCTGTCCCTGTGGAGAGCGGTTCACTGTGGACCATGCCCAGATATGTAAGCTGTCGGGCTTCATTCACATGCGCCATGATGAGGTCACCAATTTCCTAGCCTCATGCATGAAAGAGATCCACAACGATGTGGAAGTTGAGCCGACACTCCAACCCATCACCGGTGAAGCCTTTCGCTATCGTACTGCCAATGTTGAGCCCGATGCGCGAGCGGACATCCGGGTGCGGGGCTTTTGGAACCATAGCCGCAATGCATTTTTCGATACGAGGGTGTTCTATCCCCACGCAGCGAGCTATCGGTCCCAGCCCATTGCATCTATTTATCGCAAGTTGGAAGGTGCCAAGAAGCGGGAGTATGGCGAAAGAGTTAACCAAGTTGAACATGGCTCGTTCACACCACTGGTCTTCTCCTCTTGCGGCGGAATGGGTCCAGAGGCAGCCATCGTCGTCAAGCGGATTGCTGATGCTCTGGCTTCTAAGCGCAAGGAGAGCTACAGCAAAGTCGTTTGCTGGATGCGCTGCTGCTTGGCTTTCTCTCTTGCTAGGTCTGCGATCCGGTGCGTTCGAGGATCACGCTCCGTTCGCCGCCGTCACATCAACCTTGTGCCTGTCGACCTCGTCCAGGCTGAGGCTCGCCTTGCTACGCATTAGACTGTCTTCACAGCCATTTTAGCTTCCTCCTTATTGGACTGTTTTCACAGCCATTGTAGCTTCCTCCGTATAAGACTGTTTTCACAGCCATTTCAGCTCATTTTCTCTCGGTACTAAGCTGTTGACCTTGCACTTGTGTTTATTTTGCCCGTACAAGAGGCTTGGAACCCATATTTTTGTTTGTTTGTGCCATCGACATGTCTGGCGCTATCCCGTACCTGGCCCGTACCATCATTAGTACGGTACCATCAAGAGAATGAGTATATATGCGAAGTATATCGGGGGAATGCGTTCAGTGCAGTAACATTTTGTATGGATTTGTGTGCGAGGCCGAGATCCCGCTAGCAGGCTGGCTGGGCCGCCTGTCGACCAGCCCGGGAATCGCATGTAGGCCGATAGCATAATAATTATAACGTGTATACAGTCATGAAGATGTATAGCAGGGAGTCATATTATGTAAACGACTTCCTGCTGTATGGGGAGATTTTCTGGAAAGAAATACGAAGTAGGGAGACGAGTAAATGCAATCAGAATGGATGTTAGTTGCCGTCAGTATAATAATAATAAGAAGAAGAAGAACGCCCGTGATCGGCAGAGTCAGCGCCGGTCCCAGGAAACGTCAGGACAGACATTCCGTCGACTCCAGAGCGCCCGTGATCGGCAGAGTCAGCGCCGGTGTACTATAGTAGAATGACCCCCCAGCAGATGGACCCCCGGGCATTGTACTACCGGTATATAGTAGAGTGACCCCGGGGTCACTCTACTATAATATAGTACAATGCCCGGGGGGTCGTTCTACTATTATAGTAGATTGCCCCCTGTCATTCTACTACAGAGTCCACCAGACTTGTCGTTTCGCACGTGCAGGTAGAAAGGGATGGAGTTTACACCACAGATTCCACGTGGACATTATGGATTGTGGCAAGAGTCCGGGGTTATGTACTCTTGATTGTGGGAATATGTGGTGAAAAGTCCACAACATTTGTACATAGGTCGCGCACTTTTCCTCTTTAGGAGACATGAACATCCCACCTTGTGTTGGATTGTTTTTGTTTTGGAGTTGGAAGAAAGTTTGCAAGTTCAGTGTTCCTTTGCGTTTTCTGTGTGCTCCTTGCTCCTTTTGGATTATTGTGTGTGTGTGATAGGTGCATTGATATTAAAACAGAGAGGAGTTCACGGACCTCTACTAGAATAGCGGCCGAGGGGGGTCGTTGTTATAGTAGAGTGACCCCGGGGGCAATCTACTATATAGTACAATGACCGGGGGGGGGCCTTCCACTACGGGGGTCATTCTACTATATGACACCGGTCCCATAGCTATGCAGAAGACGTTACTTCAGTATCTCATTGAAACGTTTTTGCAATACAATGGTGTAGCTAATCAAAGGAAAAAGCATTTCCATCAGTTCTAACAACATGCACGATGAGCTAGGCAACAAAGCATAGCGCGGGGCCCTGAGCTTCCAAGCTCTCTCGTTCCAGTACAGTACATTGGAAAACTCAAAGATATTCCACGTAAAACAGACGAAATTCAGTTCTCAATGACCGATGCCTACCCAAGCACCGTCCTGCGTCGACATGCCTGTCAGGCGCCTTCTGGACCCGCGTAGCCGGAGGTCACTGAAGGTCACTGTCACTGCTGTGGCAGGTCACTGAAAATAGATTGGCTGATTTCAGCGGAAATCACGTCCCGTTCCCTGCTGATTTGGCTTGCGATGCGACGACAGTGAGCGCTGTGATCGGGGTTACCAGATTGGATGGAGTTGCGCAGGGTGTCAGTTGCGCTTCTCGAGTTCTGGTAAGCCTGGGGTGCTGTGTGGACATGATCGGCCAAAGCGACCATACTTGACTGGCAGGGTGAGGAGCTGGTGTTCCCAAGGAAGAACCTCCCGTCCATGGATGGCAGGGGCAAATTGCTCCAGGATGACGTCTCGAAGCGGAGCAAACTCCTCTTCAAGACCCTGGACAACACGCTGAAGGTATGACCACTCACATGATAGAGATCGATTCAACGCACAATACGCGGACTGGGGACATTTCCTGGCAGCAGCGGCAAGGCAATTGAGACTGCTCACCCACATCTCCACTCTCCCCTTGACAAACGATTTCACTCCGTCAGGTTCACCGATACAGCCTCCTAGGAAACGGGCGGAAATGGCTACTTTGATGCTCAGGTCCCCGAAGATATCATTAGCTTGCTGAACGAGGTCCGGGGATACAATAATGATACTCTTTTTCGGCTTAACTTGGTAGCCGAAAGCTTCACCCTGATCGATAAGGCGGTCAAGCCACTTCCTGATGTTGCGCAACCGTCCCGCACAAGAAGAATCATCGGTATCAGCTCCACTGCCTACAGTACGACTCGTACAGTACTCGTACTGGTGCTAGATGTATCCCCTCCACGACCAGCGTGGGCGGGGCTCTTTGCACAACGTAAAACTTGCTATTAATCTACAATTGACATTGCAATTTTTCTTTTTCTTTTACAAGACAGAATGAACACATGGATCGAGCCATCCATGGCCATTTGCTTTGTCTTGTAATGAGGGGATCGAACCTGTGGGACAGCTAAAGGTGACAATCATTATAGCGAACTTTTTTCTGCAAACGAATTATCTCTTATTCGGACCTGAATGTACGACTGCCAAATTCTTTCTGTCAGGGAGATTTTGGATCGTTCTCTCCCAATGAGGTTCATCTTGCGTCGTGTTAACGATGATCACAGACCTGTAGGTGGGTAGCAAGTTAGGAGCCAGTGCAAATGGTATCTTGTGGAAGAAAATCTTGAGAACCTTGTTGTTATTGGACAAAGTTTGAAGAGCTTTCCATAAAAGAGAGGTGCAGGCGCAAAGGCCTACGAACATGTAGGTCGCCATATGAGCTACTCAAGCTGTCAAACTGATCGCAGGGCTAGCATTACATGTACGATATTCGTCAGTACAATTGCAGTGTATTGTAATGAAGAGGTTGGTTGCGACTTCGGCGATTCGGCGATACTTGGGGAATTGTGTTGCTCCTACTTCGAAGTACGTGGGAGCTCGCGCATTTTCTGCCAACTTGAATTCACACTTGACTGATTCCCGACTGCCATCCAGAGCACACGAAACGTCCATCAAACCTTCTACTGGGCTAACCTGCAAGAAAGCACTACTCCCTGCTCAATACACAGTGCTTCGGAGAATTCATCCCCCATCAGTTGAGCTGGAGTAGGCTGAGGAAGATTGTGCCTGAAGAGCACCACTTTTATAGTGCTCTCTAGGCACAACCGTCACCAGGTATACAAACTTACAGAGACGCTCCGTTTCCAGCGCGACAAACACCTCGTGAACACCAGATAGCAGCGTGAGTCAGAGTCGCTCATAGAGTTGGTGAACAAACACTGACGACCGTTGGCCATTCACAACGGTGTTGCCTCCAAAACTATCTACAGTCAACCCTGGTTTAAGCGACCACCCCACGGTACAAGGAAACGTGGTCTTTAAAGACAGGTGGTCTTTAGAACCAGGTACCACAGTGAACTGTCCGTGCATGGAAAAACGGTCGTTAAAGGGGAAGTATACCCTAAAATCAAATTTTCACCAGTTGTAGTCTTCGGGGTGCTGAGTCGAATGGTCTTGGTCCGAGGAAGCTGAGACGCTCCCTTCCTCCTTTATTCCCAATCGAACTCGCGCACTTCCACCGAAACTGGGTGACTGCGCCCTACTAGATGGGGATTTGTATGCAAAATCTCACTAAAAGCGCCATTTCGTTCTTATAAAATCACGGATGACCGCGATTGGCCCATATGTTGTAGTCTTTTGGACGCTGGGTCCTCTGGTTTTGGTCCGAAAAGGCTGCGATGCAGCGTTCCTCCTTTATTCCCAATCGAACATGGTTGAACAAGCGGTCACGTGCTCCTGCGTACACCAGTCACGTGGTCACCGTGCCTGCAGGGTACAACTTACTAGCCTGTTTGACCTTTTTTGGGTACAGTCCTGTCACTCGAGTTGAACTCGAGTTGAACCTTGGTGTGAAAGTTGTCGCCTGCTGGCGCGGTGACCAGGTGATTTGGGCCCCCAGGAGCACGTGACCGCTTGTTCAACCATGTTCGATTGGGAATAAAGGAGGAACGCTGCATCGCAGCCTTTTCGGACCAAAACCAGTGGACTCAGCGTCCAAAAGACTACAACATATGGGCCAATCGTGGTCATCCGTGCTTTTATAAGAACGAAATGGCGCTTTTAGTGACATTTTGCATACAAATCCCCATCTAGTAGGGCGCAGTCACCCAGTTTCGGTGGAAGTGCGCGAGTTCGATTGGGATTCAAGTAGGAAGTGAGCGTCGCCGCTTCCTCGGACCAAGACCATTCGACTCAGCACCCAGAAGACTACAACTGGTGAAAATTTGATTTTAGGGTATACTTCCCCTTTAAGAGCAGATGTCGCTAAAACGAGAGGTCGCTTATTAAACCAGGTTTTACTGGAATTCACAAGCCCGCGCTGAGCACAACAATGTGAAGAAGAGGTTGGTGCGACTTCGGCGATACTTGGGGAATTGTGTTGCTCCTACGTGGGAGCTCGCGCTTTTTCTGCCAACTTGAATTCACACTTGACTGACTCACGACTGCCATCCAGAGCACATGAGAAGTCCATCGAACCTTCCACTCGGCAAACCTGCAAGAAAGCATCACTCCCTGCTCAAAATACAGTGTTTCGGGGCATTCACCCCTCTTCAGTTGGGTTTGAGTAGGCTGAAGAAGATTGACCAAACCATCACCAACCTCTACTTCGCATTGTTGTCCCCTGCTCGGGCTTACAAATTAGATGGTTAGCAGGTTTACCGAGTTGAAGGTTCGATGAACTGCTCGTGTGCTCTAGACGGCTGTCGTGAGTCAGTTAAATGAGAATTCAAGTTGGTACTTATTATTATTATTATCATCAAAATTTTGATAGGGAAATCCCCACAGGCCTAAGGCCTTCTTACAGGGTACCCTTGACAATCAGTGTCAGTGTAAAGTAACTGTAATTGTTAGTGGACAGTATAGCGACACTTGTACTAGTTAGTAGTTCCTGGACTCTTTTCTTTCCTATAAATTTATCTTTGGCTCTCCATCCGAGTCCATCCTAAAGGTAAGTAAAAGGTAGGGGTGAAACAATTATTTCGAATACTCAATTAAATTTTTCAAATACTACTAGTATTATAGCAATAAAAACTGCTTTATGGCATTTTTCTAAAAAAAGTTATTGTGTTCTAGTCCATGGACCCCGTCTAAAAAGTAAGAAATTAACGAAATGTGATAGCTGAAAATTAAAATTTCACCCAAAACCTCACAATAATCACAACACTTGAAATGCTGCTTTCAACACTAAACTAATACTTGTACTGCACCAACAATTGGCAACATGCATGCATAGGAAAGAGGATCACGAGGGGAAAAGGTCTTCTACATGTAGCTTTTCATTCTGTGTGTGATTATTGTGAGGTTTTGTGTGAAATTTTAATTTTCAGCTATCACATTTCGTTAATTTCTTACTTTTTAGACGGGGTCCATGGACTAGAACACAATAACTTTTTTTAGAAAAATGCCATAAAGCAGTTTTTATTGCTATAATTTCTTTTGTTTTTTCTGTCACCAATCAATGGAATGCCCTATATCAATATGTAAATGATGGCCTTCACATCATATCAAGAGGTTTATGTACTCTTGATCATATCAATACCGTATTATACGCATTGATGTCCAAGCCTTTTCTTGCAGAAAATGGCAATAGCATAATGCAAGTCCTTCTGCGGGGAAACATGTGAGTAGTGGTCTGGTGGTGGTGATACTTATTTTATACGGAGATCATTCTGTGCATGTTGCTGTTGCAGAATTTCATGACTGTCATAAATTTGTCTTGCCTTTCAGATATTTAGATTTCCCCACCCTCGATCAGATTTATTTGAGAAATGTAGCCATGCGCCAAGTGCGTGTCGCAGATGTTTTTGTTGATTCTGTGTTTATATTGGTTTATAATCATGGGTTATCGTGATAAGGTCATCCAGCATCATATTGCACTGAAATCGTAATCCTGTTGATACAACTTTTGGAAGTAGTTCAATGACTTCAAACTGTTAGTCCACGATTTTCTAAAACAACACAGCAAAGGAGGAACAATAAACATGTATTAAAATGTAAACAAATACATTGCTGAGTCCGACACCTCGTTCCAACAACTACACTGACCCTGAGGATAACAGGGACAAGGCTATGGTTGGAGGTACTGATACTGAGAGATAAACAAGGCACTCCATGATAATACAATCTTACACATCTTTTGGTGAGTATGAATGATATCCAGTGGAACCTCTTTAGGACGAACACCAAGGGATCGATGGTATTTATTCTGTGAGTTTGTCTTAACCTACATGTATCTTATAACCAGTGAATACAATTATTTCTCCAATAGACATACGAATAGATTTCTTCTACGGCGAAAGATTCTAAGCCACACCGACTCATTGACTCGTCTCGTATGAAACAAAAGAGTCACTGGAGAGGTTCTGCAAAACGAAAATGCGTACAAACTTTCGCTCTACATCATGAAGTGCGAAACTACGCACGAACTTTCGCAACTTTGGACGCGAAACTTGCAGGGAACGCGAAATGAACTGTCGTAGGAAATTTCGTGAGATCGGGTCATGGGTGCACTTGGCCCGCGCAAACTACGAAAAATGTGCAGAACGCAAAGTTCGTGCAAAAATTCGTACACACTTTCGCAAGGACTGTCGCGAAACTTCGTTCGAATTTTCGTTTTGCAGAACCTCTCTACTGAACCTTTCTTTAGCAACATGACGGCAACTGAAACAGCAACAGAGAAAGTATGATACATGTACTGCACATTCTTGCAGGTACTACAGGTACTACAAACAGATTGCAGATCGTAATTCTTGCTTTGGCGGCACGAAATTTTATTTGGGGCAGAGCATTCTCGGCGGTACTCACAAATCAAATAGCCCAGACTCGAGTAAACAAATCCAATCATACAAGTACGAGATTTTCACGAGACGAGACTGCACCCATTGGCTTGTTTCGTATTAAGCAAACAAGTTACTGAACCTATCCAAAATGGAGATTTTCCCTGATATGCGAATTTATTTGGCAAACTCGGTCAATGAGTTCTTGAACCTTTCCCTCCAGATTGGGAACTGCCAACGATAGTATGCCACTGACCAGTGCCTTACTTGTAACGTACTAATGTGCAATGAATATGAGTATTTCGACAACACATCTAACATAAGCCTTACCGTCAAGAAGGTGAACTCGCGTTCTTCGCACACTGTAGGCAAGGGCAAAGAGATAAAAATGGATCTAAATCCGAATAAAATCAGCACACGTTTCCGTAAATGAAAGGGTGAGCATAACCAAATGAATCGAAGGAAACTGGTCAACTCATTGATCACCTGTCATTGAGTACATGTATTCCGTAAAAGGAGGCCTCGGCAGCGGAAAAGCTAAATTTAGAAAGGAGATCCTGTCAGCTTTTCCATTATTTATTGCATTCCGCCCAAAATCAGCACACTTTTCGTAAATGAAAGAGTCAACACAAGCAAATGAATCAAAGGGAACTGGTCAACTCACCTGTCATTGAGTAATATTCCGCGAAAGGAGGTCTCAGCAGCGCCGAAACGAAATAAGCCAGGCCAGGAGACGAAATATCCGAAACAGCTCATGCAAGAAGCAGTTCCAAAGAAGGAAGTTCCTCGTGCATGCACATCCAAAAAGGCAACAACACAAAGTCTGCAATGCACACGCATGCGGCCAACCGGCCGCGCGATGGTAGGAGCCATGGAGTAGCTCCCTGGTCCAGGACCAGGTACCGAGCATCTTACGTAGAAACTTACGTAGCTACGTAGACAACGTGTCTGAATAGCGGTGTCGTTAGGTAGCGCCATGTGAACACAATAATAGAAAAGCTGACAGGATCGCTTTTCTAAATAATCGCGTGAAAAAATCGGAGTAAACGCTCATACATGGTACATGCATTTACCATAGATGCCTGCAGTTTCGGGGCACCAGCCTGCAGATAATTATTATTATTACTATTTGTGCTCCCTTGTCAATGGGCTCGCCCAAATTCGCTTGCACCGAAAAATGCGAAAAAAGGCCGCCAGCAGGCAGGCAGGCAAAGAAAAATAGAAAATGGTGTCACATAAACTAATACAAACAAGAATATCATTATTGATGACATTAATATACTGAATGAATGGCAAAGGCCATGTGAATACGGATAATACGGATAATCAGAGTACCAACAACAAAGAATGTAGCTCAAACCATTGCAGTGCCAACTTCCTTCACCAGTTCTCTGCCTTGTACGCATCTGTAACTGCGTTGCACAGATATGTCCATTCACGGCGATCCAGTGCTCGCTGAGCCATCAGCTGCAAGTCCCTTGGAGTCCTCAGACGGCAGCCGACTCGCTCCGCGTCTTGATTCAGCAGGACCGGTAGCGTGATCCGCGGCCGCCCACGGTATCCCGGCACGGAGCAGCCAAAGAATCCACTCATGGCCTCCCTAGCCGGTGTGTGCTCATCTGATCGCAGGATGTGGCCAAACAACCGCCATCTTGCATTCACCAGAATGTTGCCAAGTGGAGCAGCACTGCAGCGCTCGTAAACCAAATCGTTCGACAGTCGGTTGGGCCACCTGATACCCAAGATATGCCGAAGTTGCCGCCGATGATACGATTCCAGCGCTTCAATTGTCTGTCGAGTGATGCCCCATGTGGAGCAGTTGTAAAGCAAGACAGGTAACACGAAGCAGTTATACAGCCGGACGCGCACCTCCAGACTCACTTGGTCTCTTCTCTTCCATAACTGGCAGAGGGACTGCAGATAATGCCAGATAATAATGTGCAGACTGTGTGGTGAACATGTGGACACGAGTAGAGAGAGAGCCCAAATGACCCGCCAACCAATACCCCGAGAAAAGGACTGCCAATCGGTTCGATCAGGGTTGTGTCATGTGGTTGTTAAGGCCCTTGGTGTGCGATTGTTTTAGCATATGAAGAATACTTGAATATCGATCGGAGAAAATCAGAGTACTCGACCTCAGGATCTCAGTTCCAAAGTTCACCCCTGGTAAAAGGTGTAAAGCCTCCAATGTCGGATGGCGTTTACCACGCCAACCCGTACGCCAATGTCCTCTAGGGGCAGGGTACAGATTTGGCCACGGTTGGAATCCATTGTATCCATACATCTGCGTCAGGTCCACCCTATTCTAATCAAACTATGGCATGATTGCAAATGCTTGTGCACAAAAGGCACTGTCTAGAACCGAAGAACAGTGTTGACAGGTGAATGATTCCTTCGGGATGTGGAAAACTTTACTTGTGACTTTTCTTTATTAATTTTCTAAGTCAGGAATCGATAACAGAGATGCGAGTTTTCAAATGGTATCATGATTGTAAAGTAAAATGTCGGCAGGCACACTGTTTGGTTTACGTAAAAGATTTTTGTGCAGAATTACATGTACTATATCGTGTGGAAATATACAAAATGGTCTATTTAATAGACCAAGGGAACATAAAAGGTAGTGTATGCACCAAAATAATAATGATGAAGGCTTCATGTGGGTCGAGATAAATATTCATGGGAAAAGTAGTATAGGAAGCAGGGAGTCGTAAAATACGACTCCCTGCTAGGAAGCCATCCTTCATAATACTAGTATCGCAGGTTGCACCATAAAAAGGCTGTGTAGACCCTGGTGAGCGCCATACATTACGGACGTAACGTCTTTTCATAGCTACGGGAATAATCTTGAACTGAGTACTGACGTCTATGTAATGGAGATGGGTTGCAGAGAGGATGGAGATAATCCACTTATTGTAGAGATATAATTATGATTGTATAGTTTACTGCTTGGCTCTTGCTATGATAAAATGTAATAATATTGTGGTAACAAGTGCAGAACGCCCGCAAAATATCTATCGAACGAATTCTGCTAAATAATTATGATCTCGACTTTGCATCACTTAGCATTCATACCTGCGACATGATTCTTTCCTGTTGCAGCGCTGCCCGACCAGAACTGCCTTAAACTGCATCTCCCAGTGCTCATCAACCTTCTTCAGATAACTAAATGGGTACTTAATGTCAAGGCAATTGCAGTCTTCAAAATGGGGAGTTCTGTTGTGTGGTGTTAACTCATAGTGGAGTCGTGGAAATGTAACCACCGCTGGCACGAATTCGGCACACCGGACCTCCTGGCTGCAATTTCCGTGGCGTTTCCTCTGACGGAGCGTGGCTGACTTGGGTAGATGACTCGATGAACGTCGGCCATGCTTCTTGCAATCAATCAAGTAGAGTCCGTAGTTCTTCCATCCGTCTCCAAGATCTGCCGTGACGTTACTATAAATTCGAACATCCGTTAGATTTCTCATGCCCGCCTCAGCATGGTTAGCAAACATCATGATTGTCAAGGCAACCGACAGAGCACTGAATAGGGCCTGTGCAGGGACAAGGGGAAAACAGGAAATGATCATGTCAAGACAAGGAAAGGTGCCTTACGAGTGGAAGTATAAATCTGTCTGTCAATGGTTGCGTCCCTGGGTTTCCACGTGTATTATCTGTATGTTGGCAAGCCATCAGCATTTGCGTCATGTCCATTTTAAATTGTAGAGTCTATAATCTCGCACTGCAGCGCCGCATTACCGGTACCTTAGTTTGTTTCACAACGTTCATAGTCAATTACAGCGCACACGGGCGCAAAAAGTCTTTGGCTGCACAAAAAAGGTCAATCCTTCCAACTATTCGCACCAGAAGCATCATCAAAGAAATGAAGTTACGCTAGACATGTACACGTATACTGTAGTTCTCAATTGTATAATAAATATTAATAATATTACGATAATACGTACCACGGAAGGTAGACAGTTGTATCCTTGCTTTGCCATTGTCGTTAAAATTTTCGGTCCTTGCCTTATCAAATCAGGAAGGAAATTGTCTAGAGAAAGTATCCCGAAACACAGAGTGTGATCTGTAGTGTTTTTTAGCGCGGCGACTGTTCTGCCCAAACTCTACTGCTGTTGCAAGCTCGCCGGATTCTGTGATGTTTTCATCCCGATCTCATTCCGGTTTTATACAAAATCCGAGGCCGTGCGGGCATGATAAGCCATGGATGTCTCGAGTCGAGCATCATTACTACCCTAACGATATGTAGTCGGATCCTGTGCGCGCTCACACTGGTCGAAGGCAATAGATAACGTCCGCGCACCAAAACGCTGAAGGCAGGGAAGGGGAGCCACGATTGGCAGAAGGGAATGCGCCGAGCCTATTCGGTTCGTCTTCGTACCATATAGATTAACTATCTGCAAGAATCCAGCAATCGCAAACGATGTTACATAGCCGGATGTGCGGGCAGGAAAGGTTACTTTGACGTGAATGCAATCCATTCACCCTATACAATGCCACGCTACATACCGCTACAGGATACAATAGTATACTGTAAGCACGAGTTCGTCTGGTATGCCATTGTAAAGTCAGTGTATGACCAAGGCTGACACAAGCACAATATACATGTATGTGCGAAGGGGAGTTTCGCTTCTACTGTATGCCATGTAGTGTCTGGTAGTGGTAGGACTTGGCGCCGGACAGTGAGACTGGCGCGTCTGGTGAGATCGGAATCCAACTGCTATGCCGGAAACACCTGTGGATGTTGCTAAGCCACCAGTGGACAACCCCGGTGACATGCTCCACAGTATATACATGTACAGTCAACTTCGCTTATAAGTATAATATAACGACACTCGGCGGGGCATCAAAAAGGTGTCCTTATTCGCGAAGTGTCGTTATACCCGAAGTCTCATTATAATTATGTATTACAATAGGATGGGACTTTGCTCTGGGCATGGAAATTCTGTCGCTATTCGCGAATTGTCGTTATAGCGCAGTCGTTATTAGCGAAGTTGACTGTACATGATTGTACATAACCTTCTGATGCTGTCGTAGCATGACACCCAAACGCCATAAGGCGTGTGTGTGTGTGTGTGTGTGTGTGTGTGCGAGCGAGCGCGCGTGTGTGTGTGTATATGCGTGCGTGGGGAGGAGTTTGGGTTTTTTCACTTGATTCAAGCCTCTTGTACCGGCAAAAGTACCGTCTTGCTCAAAAATAGAAATGCAACAGGAGGGGTTTGGGTGGGTGCAAATGTAAACTAAACATCTCACATGTGACGGGCTGGGAAAGCCGAGTACAGTACTCCCGTGAATCAGGAAAGGATAAGTATAACGTGCTGCTATTTAGGTGCTGCAGAACATAATTATTTGGGACTGGGCACTTGTACTGGTACATACATGTACATGTAGATTGTACTCGTGTATGCATACTAGTAGCAAGGTATATGTATGTAGAATCTTACAGGATATTGTCCAAGTTGGTGCAGTGTCCCACTTGTTATCAACCCTGGAGGAAAAAAACATACAAGGTGGATCACGTTCCTGCACACATCGACATTGTAGTTTTCTCGAGATACCATCCACACGCAGCAGAGTTTTCCCCGTGTAAAGGGGATGCAGCATGGCCAAATACAATGTAGATGCCGGAGGACTCCGCTTTGAACATAATGAGACGTATAAAGTGCACGAGGCACGTGTAAGCCGCGGAGGGAGCGCCTCGCCTTCAACAGTGCGTTGTTATGGTATGAACACACAAGGTCGAGTGCATTATGTCTGTATTCTTATTATAGGGTACATCATTACAACGTTACTGTAGAGTGTCCCGTTTCACACATTTGAAAACAATTGATCTCAGGTGCTCATTTTCCAACCACGCGTGACAACTTCCCACTTTGTTATAATATCAATCCACGAAAGACAGACATCCCGCCCGAGGACCTGACGTTTGCCTGAAAACTGCACTCGTCGATGTGGGTCTAGCGCCTGTATACTCGACAATGTCCAGGTTAACTGGGGTTGAATAATGTAAAAATGCTGAATTCATAACTATGTCAATTGACGACGAACGTACATGTACATGTACATGTACATGACATAACTATGCACAGGCGTACTGTAGGGATGTTCGTACATGTGCTCTTGTGTCTGCATGTCTGATGCATTGCGATCTTGTACGATTCTGAAGTGCCTGAGTCAGTGCTCCCTAGTGCCTCTGGGTTTGTGACACACAGAAAACGTTTTAACTATTGTTTAATCAAGATGTACATATTGCATTCCCAACTCATCACAACCACGCGCTCTTCAGCCGAACCATACAGACACCAGCAAGTACACTTCCCTTGAGAGATAATAATTATTGTTCCACGCCTCTAGACAGCTGTTTCGCTCCCTGTCGGAGCTCATCAGTAGAAGATGATAATGATGATAATGGAGGAATGATCATTCTTATACACCAGAAATGGCGCAAGTGCGCGCTTTCCACATTATAACAATGGCATATGCAAGCTGCTAAAATGGTAAAGTGTGAGAACAGCGATAAATATTCATACGCGCTCATTGGTGGAGGAGCACAGCACACAGGCGACGAAAATCTTACTCGGAATAATGACGCCAATGGAAAGTACATGTATGTTGTGCATTATTATGATGTTTCAATGTCCATGTATGGAGGCGAGGCGAGACTAACCTCAAAGGCATTTCGAACATACAATCATGTACATGTAGATCTACAATGTACGTATCCGTACTATATTATGCATGTTCCATGTACATGTACATGTGCATGCACGCGGTCAGGCGACATGTACGTGTACATGTACATGTACATATATACATATACGTGTACTTGCAAGTACATGTAAACCCCACAGGCAACTGTAGCCAAGACAACATCCATCCACACTCCCACACATATGCGACTCATCCTTTTCCTCCTTCCTTTTATCCCCCTCTCACCACCCATTTTTTCACGACCCCTCTATAATTCGAAATCTTGTCATTGAGCATCTCTGCTCGTTTGGTCCTGCGAATTCAAATAAAACAATCAAACAACTTAAGAAAGGAGAAGGAAAAATGTTTGGTCCTGCGAATTCAAATAAAACAATCAAACAATTTAAGAAAGGAGAAGGAAAAATGTTACGAGTTATGACTAACTGTCCACCAACGAAACCAGGTCATACACAGTCAGCGAGTGCGACAAACGGCACAAAACTGACAAGGAGTAGTGAGACATTCAGCAACCTGCCACCTACACTGTACATATAGCTCCAACAATTCTCCACTTCTCCTTTTTCTTTTTTTGCCGCCTGTTAGAGGACGATGACGAGACCAGTTAATAACATGACAAAGCGGTCCAACTACAATTCGAAGCAGCAAAGCAACACACCACCCAACTTGGGTGGGTCCCCTTCCCCTCTTTGGTCCTACCCAACGTGTTGGTTTACTGGAGATGTGTTGGAGCTAGGTCTTAGGTCGCTGAATGTCTCAGTAGCCTGTCAGTTTTTTGCCCTGTTATCGCATGTACGGATCGCTTATTATCTTGTTACATTTGTGGATAGTTGCTTCATAACTTGTTTCCATGTGTTTTCTTCTTCGATTTTATTACTATCAATCCACAATCACGATGAAATAGTGCCAATAAACATGTGATGCGGGCGAATTTAACCTGTCATGGTGTGAAAACTGAGAAAAAGAAGGAAAAAGGATAACAACGAAAAAAACCCAAAAATAGTACTTAATGAACTAGTGGATTATAGTAAAGATGTACATGTCTAATTCATTCATGTACATGCACAATGTCGTAATTATAGCAATCTTGAGACAACTGATGCACAATGTCATGTAAGTGACTGTGTATTAATAAGTTGCACCCAAATTGTAGTGCCTTGCAAGTCCATCATCTGTCCGGTGTGCGGAAACCAACTTGTTCGACACACTGCCTTTTGCTGAGCTGGGCAACTCCCTACTGAGTTTCTCAGTTCTTGGAACATCGTATTCCTAAATTCCTATAATGGTGGAGTTCATTGGTTGTAATGTACCTGTACGGAAGATAAGCAACATTGTGGAACATGGGTGGCCTACTATCCGCATAGCTTATGACAGAGTGTAGCGCCTGTCCATCTCCCACACAAACCACAGACATTATTATACTATGTACACTAACAGATATGCATGTACGCATAACCACCACCAGACCTTGCACAGTCATAGAGTGTATCATCAGAGGCTGTATCATCATAGAGTGTATAGCCAGAGCGCTATCACAGGCCATGCATGCAAGACATCATACAGAAGATACAATGTAGGGGTGCCACTGCCACTGATGGCGACCACCGGAACAAGGTCATGTTGGCACGCAGGACCTTTGGATGAGGAGTGATGACAGGAACAGCTGCGCCCTGCTGGTGAGAGGCAGTGTGGACACCGGGAGCTTCAATAGTCAAGAGGGAAGATTGGAGATTTCAAGAGGGGCACTGAAGTACAATAGCATACACTGGGCACCGTGGCTTTGGCAAAGGGATAAGGACTTTCCAGCCTTAGATGCATGCTGGGTTGGAATTTATGAATCAAAGTTTGTTTTCTATGAATATGATGCTCGTGACACGCGTCATCTTCATTGCATTCATGATGCTCGTGAATCTATCGCCCTTGCATGTACATGTACATGTAAACTGGGCATATCGCATCAACGTAACACTTCCCACCGGTCCAATGTGCCTGCATTTCGTATGTAAGAAGTAAGTAAAACTAAGTGGCAACACATAATTTGCATAGAGACAATAATGTAATAAGAGCTACATGTACATGTATGAGACATTCCTGGATGTTTAACCTGTTTATTCACTTGAACAGTTCCGTTCTGTATTTCTGCTGGTGATCGGAGCTAGAAAATCTATTCCGGACACAAACTTACTACAACATCTAACATGTTTTCGATTTCGACGGCATGTTACAAGACTCTGCGAAACGGGTTATGGGTGTAGTCAGGAAGGAGGACTGTGCGTCCTCGCCTTGTAACATGCTGTCGAAGTGGAAAACATGTTAAGCTATCAAGCAAGACTTCTATGTATTAAACATTTAACATGTTGTCATGTTGTTTAACATGTTGTAATGTTTCGTGGTTATGTCTGAGGTATTCATACATGTATGTTTCATAACTCGTTTTAAAGTAGAAACAGCTTGTAGAATCGTGCACACTTCACACTCATGGAAGAAAACCCCTTTCAGGAAAAGATTGATTAGATTGATACTCTGAGATCTTGCCTTTGGCAATTTTTGGGCGTGCGTCTTGTCCCCCATGTATGCGTGTAAAAGATACAGACGTAATTTATGTACTCAATCTCCGGATAGCTAGCTGTTTCGATCTTGTTAGATCTCGTCAGCGGAGCTCAGAGACAATGGCTGAATCGCGATCGCAATGAAGTCTAATGTATTTAACTTGCACGTACAAGTACATGAACATGTACATGTATGTACAGTGATTTGCTTCGAGAACACCACAAGGACCTGACATGTACATTGTATAACGTTCACCATACAGCGAATAACAAAGCACTCAGACACATTCACACCACAATCACACGCATGTCCATCACCATAACATGTATCCACAGAGGAAGGAGCAGCTGTTTTTTCGTAACTCTGAGTTTCACGAACTGAATCGATCATCCAACGAAAATAGATACAGACCCTGCCCTGAAAGTACTGCTATCAACATGTACATGTACATCTGTACCATTACTGTGGCAAGCCCAGCATAACAAAATGACCATGTGACACGTAGCGCGATAGGGAGTGGGTGAGAAAGTGTTAGTTATCTGTGCATTGCTACGATCCATTTATGGAATCATGTAACAAAGATTCCACGGCAAGGAAGTGAGTTTGAGAACTGTTCGATAGCGCTAACCACCATCCTTCCAACCTGGAAGGGTCAAGGATATTAGTGATATTTCCAAAGAGGGAAAGGTAAGCGCCATCAAGCCGAACACAAGCTACATTCCAAGGCACCGTGGAATGCTGGCTTGGTACGATAACGGGACGGTAAGACCATTGGACAATTCGGTCTAACCACAATTCGACAACGCACAGCAGCAACCACCCAACTTGGAAGGCTCAACTTTATCAAGGATAAGAAATGAAAGGGAAGCTTCGCGAGGATGTATTATAACCAGGGAGTCGTAAAAGCCCGGGAGAGGACACGGCACACATTCCCAGAAAACATCTTTGCCTCGCGCTGCCGGGGAACGCTGCCAGGGAACGGTGTTGCGAGGCAAGGAAATTATTTTTCGAAAATTGTGATGTCTTCTTGAAATACTAATTGGGACATTCTCCGATTTCTCTTAGAGCACGGAGACGATTGCTCCGTCGAGTCTTCTGATCTCTATTTTCATCCTCATCTTCCAGCTGCCTCACTCATTCTCTCTCAGTTTATCGAAGTTAATTTATTCTGAGGCGATGTCAATGCAAGACAAATCCCTAATTGTACTTCACTTTTATTTGAGTTGGGGTGAACGAAATGAGATTTGTGGAAAATGACGCCACTTCCCGTGTTAGCCGCTGGTCGTATCATACAGCCCATATTCCATTGCAGGTGATGGGCCAACGTTCGTGTTGAGATCCGCTGAGTTTCCTCGTACTCGTGGAGTTGAATTTGTGGCAGAAATTGCACTGAATTGCAGTCAAATGGTTGTGAATGAAACGAGATTTGTGGAAAATGACGCCACTTCCCGTGTTAGCCGCTGGTCGTAGCATACAGCCCATATTCCATTGCAGGTGATGGGCCAACGTTCGTGTTGAGATCCGCTGAGTTTCCTCGTACTCGTGGAGTTGAATTTGTGGCAGAAATTGCACTGAATTGCAGTCAAATGGTTGTGAATGAAACGAGATTTGTGGAAAATGACGCCACTTCCCTTGTTAGCCGCTGGTCGTAGCATACAGCCCATATTCCATTGCAGGTGATGGGCCAACGTTCGTGTTGAGATCCGCTGAGTTTCCTCGTACTCGTGGAGTTGAATTTGTGGCAGAAATTGCACTGAATTGCAGTCAAATGGTTGTGAATGAAACGAGATTTGTGGAAAATGACGCCACTTCCCGTGTTAGCCGCTGGTCGTAGCATACAGCCCATATTCCATTGCAGGTGATGGGCCAACGTTCGTGTTGAGATCCGCTGAGTTTCCTCGTACTCGTGGAGTTGAATTTGTGGCAGAAATTGCACTGAATTGCAGTCAAATGGTTGTGAATGAAACGAGATTTGTGGAAAATGACGCCACTTCCCGTGTTAGCCGCTGGTCGTAGCATACAGCCCATATTCCATTGCAGGTGATGGGCCAACGTTCGTGTTGAGATCCGCTGAGTTTCCTCGTACTCGTGGAGTTGAATTTGTGGCAGAAATTGCACTGAATTGCAGTCAAATGGTTGTGAATGAAACGAGATTTGTGGAAAATGACGCCACTTCCCGTGTTAGCCGCTGGTCGTAGCATACAGCCCATATTCCATTGCAGGTGATGGGCGAACGTTCGTGTTGAGATCCGCTGAGCTTCCTCGTACTCGTGGAGTTGAATTTGCGGCAGAAATTGCACTGAATTGCAGTCAAATGGTTGTGAATGAAACGAGATTTGTGGAAAATGACGCCACTTCCCGTGTTAACCACTGGTCGTATCATACAGCCCATATTCCATTGCAGGTGATGGGCGAAAGTTCTTGTGGAGATCCGCTGAGCTTCCTCGGCGTACTCGTGGATTTATGAATTTGTGTCAGAAATTGCAGTCGAGTGGACTTCTGTGCGTGTGTTGTGAGTAAATCGCGACGGCTCCCTTCCTTCAGCATCGTCAAAACGCAACATAGAGCATTATTACGCACTCGTTCCATGATTCATGATAATGCCTGGATTCTTTTAAAAACAATCAATGTGTGTTCCCTATCTATCTACATTGTACATGGTTGCAGGTCGTTATTTATAAATCTTGATAATTTCAACACTTTTCTACTCGTATACTGAGTACGCGGTGACTTGAGCCGTTTAGGAAACGGAAGTCTTGGCGAGTGTTCAAAAGGTAAACCTATCATTTGTACTTCATAACGGAATTGTGCACAAAAATGCACACACACGTTCGCGCGCACACACACAAGCACACACACAAACACTGTACAAACACACACAAAAGTACAAGCACATGTGCACATACACACGCCTCCCCCCCCCCCCCCCCCACACACACACACTCAACTCCCCACCCCTGTACTGAGTCTGACAGACATACAATCATGTTTATCCTTCCTTCGCCACCAGTTTCGGATAATGGTGTCAACAACGAGTTGTAAAATATTGGTATTTTAGGACTCCCTGCCCTGAAGACAAGCACAGCGCCGTGGATCGAGCAGATCCGGCCGCGCCGGCCTAGCGTGCTTCACTTTCTGGCCGAGGCAAACATCGTCCGCGTGCGCGCATCCCGTGTCCTCTCCCGGGCTTTTACGACTCCCTGATTATAACAAACCGAATGCCGATATCCTACAGTACTGTACTTGGTTAACGACTATGAAGTATGATGAACCAACTAACTACAATAACATGCATAGTATCACACGACGATCGTTTAGCCGTATGGATCATGATAAAGCATAACTTAAAAAAAAATAAAAAAGCATAACTTGTGCCCCGCCGTTTTCCTTGTTTCAATTTAATCTTTTCCTTGGCTCACCGTCTGAGTACTTAATGTACATATGTCATCATCAAATACGTGACCGCATGTTCCAGAACGCTGTATGTTGCTGCCGGGGGGTCATGAAGGGGTGGGGAAGGGTGAGACAGAAAAAAAAACACTTCTCTTCGTAACAACAAAACAGAAACATATCAAAATAATCATGCCTCTGGATTGTTCAATATCATCACGTGCTCCGGAGGATATAACAAATGCACGTTATAATAATAGCAGTAACCAGGTAACAGTGTATAATAGCAGTAACCAGGTAACAGTGTAACCGTATGCTGTAAACGGAGAAGGTGAATATGTGCGGGGCAGCATGACAGAACCTAAATGCGTGCACCTTCCAGGTCCGCGGAGAGGACCAAGATTGAACTGCACGTACACACCACCCCCATAAGCACGCAAACAGGTTTGCGTACACGTACCGGTGTGGTGCATTATTCGTTCTTAGGAGGAACCGGAGGTTTTCCTCTGGTGAGAAGGCAGAATTGCCTGTGCGCTCTAAACGAATTCAAATAAAAGAAAAAGAAAACATACGTTGTACGTACAAGCGCACCCTAAGCTAGTGAGTTCCCTTGAAATCAAAGGTTCATCCGAGAAGCTTCCTTCTGTGCTTATCTGTTTTCCACCGGATCAAAGGTTTAGTTCTCAATAGCATGTCGAAAGTGTCACAGCTGAAATGTTTGCAAGGCACTTACTAACATCAAGAGGCATACCGGAACTTACATGATATGTTCAATGTACATGTACGTGTACATGTACATGTACATGACATGAATGTTGGAGATACTCCCTGCAAAGGTCCTTCGTCTACAATGTACATGTATGTGACTTCTCTTTACAGAATACAGCCTGTGCAAGATTTTTCTCCAGGATTTGGAGCTGGCCCCAACTATATATATCCTCAGGCTGTGGAACACGTGAAACTAGGACAGGGTGTAACTGAATTGTTGTTTTATTGTCTCGGTTGTGATTAAATTAGGTGATGAATACTAGAGTCTACGTATCGAGAGAGGGATGTCACATTGATTTGATACAGTCATGTGAGAACCGAACACACTCTAGGTCTCCATTGTAGGAATGACCAAGCCCTGTAAGGGTTCAGTGCCCAGAATGTAACATAATCTGCCAGCAAAGACCCGTTTACGTTCAGGATTCTTGCCATACATGGACATAATATTATACTTGTAAATCGTGTAATGTTAATAAAAGAGTGTTCGGTGCCTGAGGCATTGCATGGACTAACTACAACAATGGCCTGTACTGTCGCCAAACTGTGGATCGTGTCCATGCACACCCCTCGTTTCATCTTCACTACCGGAATGACTCGTGATAGTTGCTCAAGTACATGTACAATGTTCGCCTTTGAAGATCATGTGCACTGTACAATTTATCGTATACAGCGTGTGCCTAAACATCACAGGGAACAGGAATTCTGTAGCAATTACATTTTCTTAAAGCCACACAACTGTTACCTGCCCACGTACCAGGTGTCCTCTGATATCCTTGTATTTTTGTAGATGTGCCAGGCGACAAGGATCTGCCTGATGGAGGTTCCTCCAGTGCTGATACGGGCACGATACTTGCTAGCTGTACGCGAGGAATTTGACAACCGTCATGAAATACACACAGTGTTCATGAGATTTACTACAGCATGCTTCGGAGGGCAATTCCCACTACTTTTTCACCATATTTCTTAGGCAACAGAGGGATTAGAGAGTGCACGTGGCTATTCAGGTCTCTAGGTAAGAGAACAGCTCACTAGTATTATACATGTACATGTACATATAATTATTCATCATCTATATGTATACTACTTCAAATAGTACACTGCACCTTGTCTTACTATTACAACAAACCACATATTCAGAACTAAATATTGCGACAGAGCTTTCGGCCATATTTTCAATTTATTGCATTCCCAACTCATCACAACCACGCTCTTCAGCCGAACCATACAGACACCAGCAAGGCCACTTCCGTTGAGAGATAATATTGTTCCACGCCTCTAGACAGCTGTTTCGCTCCCTGTTGGAGCTCATCAGTAGAAGATGATAATGATGATAATGGAGGAATGATCATTCTTATACACCAGAAATGGCGCAAGTGCGCGCTTTCCACATAATTATAACAATGGCATATGCAAGCTGCTAAAATGGTAAAGTGTGAGAACAGCGATAAATATTCATAGTACGCGCTCATTGGTGGAGGAACACACCACAAAGGCGACGAAAATCTTACGCGGAATACTGATGCCAATGGAAAGTACATGTATGTTGTTTATTATTATTATTATGTTGCAATGTCCATGTATGCAGGCTAGGCGAGACTCACCGCCGAGATCCCCCAACGCGACAGGCTCGGTTGCCGTTCAGGATTCACACTGACCTGTCCGCCCGTCAACAGGATCGACAGCGAGAGGCCCCACTGATGGCGATGTCGATGCGTACCTGGAAACTTGTAGTCGTGAGTGTGATACTAGCAGGTCTAGTAGCAACCACTGACAAACGAGAGGCCAGCTGGGGCATTCACTCCAGTCAGGGCTGCTTGGTCGACGCTTCGTATCAGCAGCTCAGCTCAGTTTGATCAAACATAGATGTTGCAGATGTGTCTTGCTTTTCTCCTTCCTTCTTCACCGACTCGTCTTGTCATCTCTCCTTCTTTCTTCACCGACTCGTCGTGTCCACTCTGCTCTGCCGCTAACGGCGCATTAAAACTTCAGAACTAAATATTGCGACAGAGCTTTCGGCCATATTTTCAATTTATTGCATTCCCAACTCATCACAACCACGCGCTCTTCAGCCGAACCATACAGACACCAGCAAGGCCACTTCCGTTGAGAGATAATATATTTTCAACATGGTGATAATCTAGGCGCGCAGTGGCTTTACTTGTACAATACATGTAGAAAGGAGTGCATTTTTTTGTACATGTAGAGGTGAGTAGAGACACTATAGCCAAGGTTGCGAAAAATCTTGTTTTCTTGTTTCGTCATCTAGAGATATCGCGCTTGTCTGATAGTGATTATAATTATCGAATGCTTTTCAGCTTAGTTACATGTACGTTAAATTAAGCACAGTAAACGTATGATCATTGACTAACAGTGACACGAGCGTGCTCAAATGCGAACCAATGAGTAATGTCAAGATCCATCACAGAGGAACAATTGACTGGGTGATCAGTGATCGTCTGGTCTGGTCTAAATATATATTTAGAGAAGCATCATAATTATAAGATGGGTCAAAGATGGGTGTGAACGTAACGTACTCGTAGCATGCACCGATGTCCTCCGCAGAGTGATCTCTGAATCACCCACAGCATCAGATAATAATCACTGGCTTGCGCTGACTGTGGACAAGTACCTAGCCCGGCCAAGTGGAGTCCTCACATCCTCTGCAACAGAAACGAAACTGGGGCCCTCTTGACAGGCTGCAGCTATTGTGCTGTCAGCTTTGAGAGTACAATTTCGATGACTTCACAATGGCATACCAGCTGAACTGGTGACTATAGAACAGTGTATGCATCACAAGATTAGACAATTGTTTACTATTCAGGTTGAAATAACTGACAGGGGTTCTCCAGGTTGAATAACAAGACGATCCTGTAGCATTGTTTTCGTGTTCAGGTGTCCCCGATCCCGGCCGACATGGGCCCGTAACACCGAGAAACGCACTCCAGCCGTCCAGGTTGGATTTGGGAGATTTTATCTGACAAGGCGGAGTGCAACGTTACTTGTCGAGAATCTACCTACATGTATATGTATTTCCCTGGACTGTCGCTGGCAAAGAATGATGTCCGGACCGCCTTCGAATTACTATAAAAATCAGCGTGGTTGAGGAGAGAAAAGCATAAGAGAGTCGACGAACTAGGAGATAATTTGTTGAAGTCAAAGTTCTGAGAAACGTACAAGTGATACGTACATCTATATTACCGACAGTGTGTTAGTTGAGTAGATAGTTGCTTCGGGACTATTATCAATAGGAAGAAACAATGGCAAGACAAGGATACAGCAGTCTAACATATCCAGTAAGTAATGTCATGAGCGCATTTCTGAGCGACATCATTTGTACCGCAACCCCTTCAATTAGGATTTGATATACGAATGATTAATGGCATCTCGGTAATACATGTACAGATTTTGTTAAACGCCCCTCCCCGCCCCCGGCTCATGATTCGCCAAACCTTACCGATTTCCTTGTTTCTTGTCCATGTCCCTGCACAGACCCTATTCAGTGCTCTGTCGGTTGCCTTGACAATCATGATGTTTGCTAACCATGCTGAGGCGGGCATGAGAAATCTAACGGATGTTCGAATTTATAGTAACGTCACGGCAGATCTTGGAGACGGATGGAAGAACTACGGACTCTACTTGATTGATTGCAAGAAACATGGCCGACGTTCATCGAGTCATCTACCCAAGTCAGCCACGCTCCGTCAGAGGAAACGCCACGGAAATTGCAGCCAGGAGGTCCGGTGTGCCGAATTCGTGCCAGCGGTGGTTACATTTCCACGACTCCACTATGAGTTAACACCACACAACAGAACTCCCCATTTTGAAGACTGCAATTGCCTTGACATTAAGTACCCATTTAGTTATCTGAAGAAGGTTGATGAGCACTGGGAGATGCAGTTTAAGGCAGTTCTGGTCGGGCAGCGCTGCAACAGGGAAGTATCATGTCGTAGGTATGAATGCTGATGTAGCATCATTTTTTTGAAATGATTTTGCACCAACTTTTGCTGAGAGATTTACGACGGCGTAATGTAGTGTATACGTTTCCATTTTGCTAGTGTAATTAACTTGGTCTGCACAAATCAGATTCTATGAGCGTAGATCTACGCCTCAAATACAGCTAAATATTTCTTTCCCTTCATAATCTCTAACGTTACAATCCGCCTGCTATTTATCCAAGTATTAATTTGAATTATTTCCGTGCAATCAGCGCTATTTTGATAAAGTCTCTTTGGAAAACAACGGCCCTATGTTTGCTGGTCCCTATCCGTCAAATATGTCGATGAGTTTATGATATCACGACCTCTATGATATTTCATTCGGACAGTATCTTGTTGCCGTAGTGGATAGTTACTTCACAACTCATGCCCATGTGTTACCTTTCGCTCTCTGACCCCTTCGATATTACTGGGTATATCCTTTTTGATTATCCCCATCTACATGTACCATCATTATTATTACCACCATTTCCAAACCATATTCATAACACAAAGACAATTCCTTACAGCCATGATCTACTTGAAAGAATCGAGCTCTCTGGTTTCGATGCTTCAGCAATCAGTCAAGTTTGCAAAACCAAATCTGTGACTTTGGTTGCCCAAACAACGCCTAGAGCAACGCCTAGAAGAAATTTTATTTGCGCCTAGAAATTCTGTCATAGATACTGCGTACTGTAGTGGCGAAACATCACCATTGAGCCCAGCCGAGACGGCGAAATAAAAACTGGGTAGTGTATGATTGTTTAAAAGGTTTCCCGCTGACCTTCTCGCACCGGTTTCTTAAAAGACGGATCACGGAAGCTATTTATATCTGCCAATCCAATGTACGATCCTGACTAACTGCATGACTATTGTACTAGTAAGTTCTTGCAATGTTTTCCGTGAATGGGGCAGCTGCGCCGGCATCCACGGCCTTCCTCAGGCGCCTTTGCCTGCTCACATCTCAATCTTCGGGAGGTACATGTAGCTATTCGTCGTTGATGGGATACTATCGCTGTCGGGTGTCTTTCGCGCTGCTACGTTCCGCTGTATTGTGTGTCAGGGGTGTTCGGTCGGCCCGTCACCGTCCAGTTCACATGCTTCGTGAGTTGGCGATGGTGGAGGGTCGGGTTCCCCTGCCGTGATTAGTGCTGCACCGAGCTTGTTTTATGTGAAAGTATAATATTCTTATGTTTATACTTCAAGTATGTATATAATAAATGTAGAGCCGAAGCATACCAGTATAAAAACCGAGGTCCTCCGAGATTTTTAAACTGGTATGTAATTGCAAGAAATCCTGAGGCTCCTACATTTATTATACATAGGTTGACCTTCACTTTCCCTAAAAAGGAGTATTTTATAAACAGTGTTTATTGGCCTTAGTGGTATTTTATAAACAGTATTTTTTTCCCCAAAAGCCAATAAAATCTATTTCATCCCTACGAGACACACCCAGCATGTACACTGTGCATCATAGGGTACAGTGAAAAATCAACATACATCGCAGTTTTATGCGACACAAGTCTGAAGTTGCTTCGCACCTCAGAAGAATTGTATAGCAAACTGCGATGCGATACAAGTTAAATTATTCCCCGCATGTAGGTGGCCTTTCCCCATCAAAATGTGTGTGATTCGGAGTTACGGACATATTGAAGTAATGGGCCCGGCCCTAGACTGCCCGGATAAACAAGGTATAAAGCGCATGTGCTTCTACCCGGACATCTTTACACAGCAAAAACTCTTTTTGCAGCAAATGTTCGGTGTTACATGTACATAATAATATCAAGAATACATAACCCCATTATGTACTATAAAACCGGAAAGTCTAACGAGTCACAAAGTCTAACGTTTTTAACGACCAATAATATTATTTTTCGTTATTTGAAAAAACCGTTATCACTAGGTGTCTGTGTGAAGATGCGCATACAGATGGGTTGCCAGCTAGCCATCGTTAAACTTTCTGCACGTAATCATGCCAAAATTATAAAAACGTTAAACTTTTTGGTCGTTAGACTTTCCGGTTTTACAGTACGACTCGTACTCTTGATAATTATGTACATGCGCTTTTATGTGGAGAAGTACGGTATGAGAGCCAAGGCCCATTCTCAATACAACTTTTTTTGCGACGCGACACGCGATTTGCAACAGTTGCGACAAGAAAATGCCTGATGCGAGCTGTCGCATACAGTCGCAAGGTACCTGTCGCAGAAGTTGAAAGAAGTTCAACTGTTGCGACATGCGCTACTTCGCAAAAAAGGTGTATAATGTGAATCGGTATTGAAGCGTGATGAACAATATTTAGAAAAGCGATTCTGCCAGCTTTTCTTACTCATATTTTTATTCCTGTTGATCCATGTAAATGCAAAACAACAAAACAAACCAATGAGAAATAAAGCGGGATTCACAGAAGCTTTTTTGCGATGCGACGGGATCTGCGATGGACGCGTGCGATGCGAACTCGCGAAATACCATTCACAGAAGAAGTCAGCGATGCGACAAAGTCTTGCTGATTTGGGTACGTCACCATGACATTCGCGTGGTTTGGTACAACTTGAATAAGTACATGTATATGCAACTCTTGAACCTTTGTACAACTTTGCTGTAGAAAAGGTCAAAATCGTACGCCAAATTGCTTGTCGCATCGCAAAAGTTGAGCCAAGCTCAACTCCTGCGATGGCCCAGTTGCGGCAGTTGTGTGGGGTGCGAGATGGCTGCGGTTTGGGGCTTTCCCGGTTTCGCGTCAGTCGCATCGCGTGTCGCATCGCAAAAAAGCTTCTGTGAATCCCGCTTAACTTCAGGATTGGGCCCAAGTCCTAAAGCGTGTAAAGGGCGATTCACAACAGGGAGTCGTAAAATACGACTCCCTGATTCACAATACAACTTTCTGCGAGGCGACGCGCGATTTGCGAAAGCCTCGGCCACCGAGGCTTTCGTGTTGGGACGCCTCCCTAGTGCACTAAATACCCACCCACAGTCTCCATGTGGGCCCGAGTGTATCTGCTGCGGATGCGAGCTGCCTGGTAAGTGGTTTACCCAACCATGTGTTCTCGATGACTGGGAATACATCAAGAATACACCAAGGGCATTTGGAAACCTATCCAGTCGCATCCACATAAGAACACACTGCCTGTATCTGTTGGAGATGCATAAAGGCATTCCGTCGAAATGTTAACACACAAAAAAAGGAAGAAAAAAGATGTAACGGAAATGAAAGAACGTAACACAGAAGACGATTCCGAACAAGTAGTAGAAGGTATGGGGAAGAAGAACGCTGTGGCTGGTATAGAAAGAATTTCCGCAATTACGAGGCTAAGTATGGACTCGGATGGAGAGCCAAGGATAAATTTATAGAAAAGAAAAAGTTGTAGTTGTAGTTAGTTGTAGAACGTCAGTAAAGTCGGTCAGTGCCGTGCAATGTTATCGCATGAGCTCATTGTTTAGTAACTAGTGGTGTTAGTGGACATTATAGCGTAACTTGTAGTTTCTTGGTCCGTTTTTCTTTACTAAATGGAAGTGAAGTTGGTTGCTCCAACGAGGAGCACACGCTTCTTGCCGAACTTGACACTTGACTGACTCACGACTGCCATCCTGGGGCTTCACGAGGTGTTTGTCGCGCTGGAAACAAAGCGTCTCTGTAAGTTTGTATCCCTGGTGATGGTTTGGCCTGGAGAGCAGTATATAAGTGGTGCTTTTCAGGCACAATCTTCCTCAGCCTACTCAAGCTCAACTGATGAGGGGTGAATTCCCCGAAACACTGTGTATTGAGCAGGGAGTGGTGCTTTCTTTCAGGTTTGCCGAGCGGAAGGTGCGACGTGCTCCTGGTATGCTCCGGATGGCAGTCGTGAGTCAGTCAAGTGTCAAGTTCGGCAAGAAGCGTGTGCTCCTCGTTGGAGCAACCAACTTCATGACATTACCGCCGAAGTCGCAACTTCTAAGTTCGTAAATGGAAGTGTCCAAATTAAATGGTTGTTGAGCATTTCCTCCGAGTCGACAAAGGGATAAGAATCAGAGACACGGACAAATTTTGTCGAAGCTGCTAGTTCAAGCTGCTGATGATGGTTGAAGAGGAAGGCAGTTACACCACAGACCATCAGCTCCGGGTAATAATTGCACGCTTGAAACATTCTGCAGCCCAAGAAAGCAAAACCGCGAACAAATCAGTTCAATGCCAGGCAGAAGGTGAAGTGCTTGCCGAAGCAGATAAACTGTTACACAATGGAGCAATGCTATTTGTCAATTGTTTTACTAAGTCCACTATGCTATGCTCCCGAATGAATGCAGAAAGTGGTGGCGGGGCCCTGCTGCTCAGCCGACCTTGGTGGTCTCGGCGTCTGCACAGACAAAGCGCGCCAAGAAAAATAGAGAAGGACATAAAAGAAAAAGAAAGAAAAAAGATAGATAAGAGAGAGGGGAAAACAAGATAAGAGCCAGACATGACTGTATAGAGAATTGCTGCGCCCATTATTAGCGCCCACACATCCACTGCGTCACTAGCGTGTATTCTCACATGACAACGTCATACGGACAAGATCCGCTGTGTGAACGAGTTGGTCATAGCAAATTTGGGACACTAGGAAAATCAAAGAGCGTCGGTTGCTCTCTGCCAGTCAAGGCGCAGCCTTAATTTAATGGTATGAATACTATATTCATCAATGCCAGACACACGACATTCCCCCAACAAAAAAAAAACAAGCAATATCTCTGGTGTTACTGATCCAGGAGGAGCTAGAAGCACACATTAAATGTAAACCCCAAAGCTAAGAAGGGTGGCATCACGCTCATGCAAACCGGCTGTGACACCGCCCAAGCTCTGCGCCAGGCGCTGTCCAGCAGGGAGCAATCCCGGTGCCTGCACACAGTCCCAAAGGACGAATACAACGCAAACACAAACGGCGTACGCAGGGCGTCCACAGGTACAGCTGCCCAAGCTACCCACCAAATTTTCATGGAGCAGGTAGGTGCATACGCTGGACGAGAGTACCAGAGTTCCGAGGAGCTAAGGAATTTTAAAATTGGATTTGCTATCGGTCTGTCAGACTACAGACACCAACCTATGGCCATGGGCTTAGGCAATGTTGTATGGTGACAATTCCAGCTCACTCTCATTCGATTCCCAGTATAAAGCTTCACACACACAAAGTACCTGTGCTGCCTGCTAGTGGTGCCGACAGTCCTTCATATAAGTCATCCAGCTTGCACTTACCCGCTTCAGTTGGTGCTTGCAGACGTGTTAGACACATACAGCCAGTCAAGTACACTTGCAGGGATCTTTTCTCAACTGGGAATAACGGCGGGCCGTGATACCTACAGTAGATACAGGATGACAATAGTGGACATAGCAAAAGAGAATGGCATTCAGAGCCCACAACTAGACAAGCTGAGTGTGGTATCTGTGGACAATAGAGAGGTTAAGATCAACGTAATTTTTGACGTGACGTGAAAGTTCAGCTTGCATTATTTGGCTCGCGCGTCGAAAAACAACGATAAAGTTGACGTGAAATTATGCGTCACGTCGGAAATAACGTGCATCTTAGCCTCTCTAATATCGACAAAGACGTACCCTGGAAACGTATGTATTGCCAGGATGCTAGCAGAGGGCTACATGGCACATCGGTCCAGCATGTGAACCCACTGCCATTGAGTGGTGACGTCATCAGTCCACTAGATGCAAATGCTACAGACGGAGTTTCACAGCCATTTGTCTGCCATGCTGCAACCACGACAAGCACTGGTGAGGAAACTTAGGTGAAGCGGCGTCGAAGTAGAACACTGCACGAACAGACAGGTCCCACTCACATAACGCCAATAGATTGGAGTGGAAAGTGAAACTGACCAACTGGCCGACTTGTGTATTTGCGACGAAATCACACTATGGCAGGAAGACACAGAAGGTGGTACTCACTTTAGTGGGACTACGGAATCTGTCGCCGAGCAGTCAGGACGACAAGCTGCAGCAGGTGCACTGTCCGACACACTGCAGAAACAAGTGGACGATACAGAACCAACGGTTGGCACAGAAGCAGAAATCACCTAGCCTTTTTGTGCAGAGGCCAGAGAAGAAACCACACCTGCATGCGATCGTGGGTATGATCACACACACGCAACAATAAAACACTTCCTACCAACTGCCAAAGACGAAGAGCTATTCAACACACTGAGAATGGATCTGCATGAAATACATACAGGCTGGGATGGCAAGAGTGACTTGAGAAATCACTTGAAGGACGGGCAAGATCTCTGCAACCCAGAGGTGGCCAACGTTGTTTACCTCGGTTTGTTGGACAAGCTGGCAGACAGCAAAGAGACTATCAGCTTGGTATTGGACCAACTGTATGTTACCTATGGAATAGGCAAACAGCTACAATTGCTTCTGGTTGTGGGTGATGGAAAAGCCTATAACGTGTTGAAGTTGCAGGATGAATATGGCAGTGCGTTTGCATGGCTTGTACCCTTTCCTGGCAATTGGCACACCCTGAAAGCCATACAGCCTTGCCTACTGAATGTATACTGGGATGCTGGTTTGAAACGGATGGCAAAGGCCACGGGGTACAAGGGTGAAGGACTGACATCTCGAGAATGCTGTTCAAACTTTCGTAAATGCCACGAATTCCGCTTGCTCGCGCATGAAGCCAATGGAAGAGAAAGATGAACCCACTACAGAGCCTAGTAGAAAGGACAGCACAAAAGACAGGATTCGAAAGGAGAATGTCGAGGCAATAATGGCATTAGTCCAAAAGGCTGGCGTGTTCAACATCACAAGTAACAACCGAGATCTCCAAAACATCTTTACTGGAACAGTGGCAACCAATGAGCAGCACGTAGACATCCTATCATTCAATGAAACAGGTACAACAGAACTGACAGCATACGTGAAGTCTCGAATAATGCACATACCTATGGCAGCACCTCCTCGTAGACAGCAGAGCCTTCGAACCTTCGCGCCGGCTACCAAACGGAAATGACCTACCAGCCAGAAAGAGAGGGAACAAAAAGTGGTGACTAAAACGCAGACTGGCATGGTCACAGTTTCAAAGCCAGTACGCAAGTGGTGTCAGAGAACAATTGTTACTCACGCCACGCGCACTGACGGAAGACAGCACCACTCCTAGAAAAGGTGTCAAGAGTACAATCACAAAGGTGCATGAAGAACGTTGGGCTGGTGTTACAAGCAATGCTCTCCCACAGGACATCTGCAAGGCAACTTCTGTGGTAGCTATGATGCAATGTTTCTAATAAACACTTCACCAGTAGCGTCACAGCGGACCTTCGGTGACTACACGGCCTTTCTAGTGCATCAATGGGTAGCACCATGGTTTATACGGCAGGTCGGAACCATCCACTTCGTATTTTCATTTCCCTAATGTTGATGGCCCTAGCCCAAAAGACCTACTGTGGGCAAGCAGGGATGAGTGTGTCGAAACTGAAGAGTGCCATCAGCACATTGTGATTACAAATACAACGCACCTACCAAATGGATGGCGCAAGTTTTTGGCCTGCAGAGAGTGCAAGAAATCTCTGATTGAGTTTTTATGCAGTTCATGCTTGGCACTTTCCAGGAATGTCATGGTAACAGATTATCAGTGGTTCGTCACTGCAGGCGTACACTGTAACAGGCCTAATGCTGCAAGTCGCGTGCAGGATCCCATCAACCAGGCATACCTAATACCAAATCTGCAGTCGAATGCAGAGGAAGCAGATTCACGGATATGGCAGCATGCCAGACGTTTCGTACAACATACCATGCCTGCATGACCCAGCCGGAAATAATGATGGATCTCGGAGTGTTTTTGTAGAGCTGAGCATACTAGGCTCAGCATAGCATCGCTATCAGGACCGTAGCCAGATCATAGAGTCCATCATAAATGATCCTGATCTTGCAAAGGTCCCGGAGTTACGGCGACTTGCTGCAGTTCAAGCCATGTACGTCTCAACCGGATGTTATTACATCTCCTTTTTCTGTGGGGTTGGCAAGACCACGTTCCTTAAACCGTTCCTGCAATGTGCCAGTTTTATACCCGGCGGCAGCAATGCTGCAGGTAGTCTGGTCTCAGTGATGGTGATGTCCTCAGCGCAGAGCGCATTACACCGAAGAAGCGAAGTAAGGCTACTGGCAGCATTGGGAGCACCCGCACTGGCCCAAGACTGGTCAGAGTAAAGCTCACGGTGAAGGAAAGAGAGTGTTGATGTACAGCAAACGTACTGCTAAATATGGCACACATGATGTTTTCATCAACCACGACTTAACATCACAAGAGCAGGCCAGACATCACGAGGTGCTTCCACAGTTTAAGGCCCTCTGAGAAAAGAAGTTTTGCGTGCACCCTCCCTCGAGACGTGGTCCTAAGCAAGGGCCGTCCCGTGAGCACCGATGAAATCACCCGCATTCTGTCCCCTCCGTAGAAATAGGATGTGCATGGGAACCCCTCATCAGTTGCTGTAACACGCCCTATACCAGAATCAGAACTGAATACTGTAAGGAAAAGGACGCACTTCAGGCTCTTGAACATCTTGAAAGTGTATGCGAGTATACTTTTGAGAGGCGTCTGGAGGTATTCAACATTGGTGTGCCTATGGAGAGGTGGGGGTCCTGTGGACGTCCTCAGCGGGAATTTTTGGGAAAATGGCCTCAAACTGCTCATATTTTCAGCGAGTGCGACAAAATGGCCCAAAACTGACAAGGAGCACTGAGACATTCAGTGAGCTGACACCTAGCTGCAACACTTATCCAAGGTTGATAAGGTTGCTGGTTTGCGCCTTGGAGAAGTGTTGGAGCTAGGTGTCAGGTCGCTGAATATCTCAGTACTCCTTGTGGGGTCGGCAATGTTATTTCTTCAAAAAGAACAATATGAAATGACTGTAATTATTACACAAATTTTCGGTGTACTTTTATTTTTGGTACTTTCGATGCATCTGTTTCATATAGGGCTGAAACAATTATACCGATAACTCGCATATCGATCGTTCAGAGTGCAGTCGATAATCGTTAGTGTTCAAAACGAGTGCTAACGATTTTGATGCATGCACATCAGTGACAGCATTCTAGCCCTTGGACTCCATCCGATAGTGAATACGAGTACAATCAGTGTATATATAATAGAAGCCTTGCTTGATACTCTGCCAACCGGGTTATGGTTGTAGTCAGGAGCACTATGCGTCCCCGCCTTGTAACATGCTGTCGAAATCGAAAACATGAGTACAATCATGTACTTTCAAGCACAATAAAATTCATTTGTGGCTTTGAAAGAGATCGGGAGAGAAGATAAGAGCAGTTGCCAGAGGGTGATGACAAGATTCAAATGTCAACAGTGCGGTGCCAAACATCTCTAATGTAGCGAAGGTTTTATGCAATTTCTTCCTAAACAGGTGTTCAACGTACACGGGTAGAGCCAACAAGAATCGATAAAACCAATAAATCGATCGTTAACGATATCGGTTGATCGCTAGGAGTTATCGAATGATCATTTCAGCCCTAGACTTTCCTACCTAAAATGTCTATACACCGAACAAACACTTACACACATAATCCAATAGGGAACTGCTTCTCTGTACCTAAAAATTCTGTTCACCTAACCTGGCCTTTTGTCCTCATACCGAAAATATTGAGCACCGAAAATTTCTGAATTTAGAGTATTGAGGAAGGAAAGGAACATAATGGTTACGAGTTAACAGTAACTGTCCACAACTGTAACTAGATACTATAGTACAGTTAGAAAGTGCGACAACTAGGCACAAAACTGACAGAGTACTGAGACATTCGACGACCTGACAATTACCTTCAACACATCTCTGAAGCGCTGACCAAACAGCCTTCGAACTCGAAAGGTTCTAGGTTAAGGAGAGCCCCAAGAGGGGTCAGGTCGTCGAATGTCTCAGTACTCTGTCAGTTTGGTGCCTAGTTGTTGCACTTTCTGACAGTAGACACCCTTAGCAAAAACGCTATGTTGTAAACGGTGTTACCGTAAGGGGGAAAATAACGTGATTTTGGTTCCACCTTTAGCAAGATGCACGCAATTTTTAGTACGCTGTTGCCACGAGAATAGGGAGATTTCGCTTCACGTTGTTCTGCACTACACCATGAAATTTCACGTCGGTGTGGCAAATGTTGGCGTCGAAACTCCCGTTCATGACGTGAGCTGAGGTCAACTCACGTTCGACGTGAACGCGAGTTTCACGGTGTAGTGCAGAACAACGTGAAGCGAAACCTCTCTAACAGCTTTTATTTCGCGCGGCACAACCATTTATGTCACCATATACGCAATGCAAGGTGAAATGCGTACAGACTATGCAATATTTGGGCAAAACACGTACCGCTGGTCACAACGATAAATCAGCCCCTATAACGTTTTACGCTGCAGCTTCAACGCTATTAGGGTGATCAAGGTACGAGTACCGTAAAAAATTAGCGTTACCGTTGTTTGCTAAGGGTGTCTACTGTCTAGTACTAGTATAATAGTATCTAGTTACACATATGTTCCTTTTCCTGCTCTAAATTATGCTATTGGCTCAACATCCGAGTTTAATGAAATTATCTCCTTTCCGGAGTCAACCTGAGGGTCATGGGCATAGGTACAACACGAACGACACGAACGAAGTCAAACACGACAAACAGAAAGCAGCTGAAAGCACTCGTTCTGAGAAGAGCATTTTTCGTACCGTATCTTTTGAATTTTTCAGTCATTTTCTTCAGGCATTGAACACGTAAAAGCAGGTCCCTTGTCAGTGTGCAACTGCACTTGAACAGGCTTGCGCATACTGTAAAAGCAGAAATTTCCGGTGGTGTTTTATTTTTGGTAACTTCGGTGCCGACAGTTTTTACCAAAAATAAAACGCACGGAAAATTTCGGTACTGCCGGTACGTATACATGTAGTACAAGTACACTTAGCTGGAAAACAGGTTTTACCGAAAATTTCCCTCTACCGAACCGCCGATTTTGGAGAATACCGAAAATATTACACCACCGAAAATTTCTGCTTTTACAGCATGCAACGTATGCACAAGTTGGTTGCGTTTTACATGTACCGTAAAGTACCGCCAGAGCGCCCCACCATCTCATCCTTTCGTGGTCGTATTGTGGAGGTGGTCTGCTGTCTGTAGGTCATACGACACGAACCTTGTACACATATTCCACATTTTGCGGTCAATCCGTACCTTCGAGTGGACACAAGCTCTACACAAAAACCTGCCAAGTGTGCCCTTAGTACACTAAGGGTCTCACATCGCACAAACTTCGTTTCACTCTGCCATACGATTTTCCTTTCCCTGGCTGTAAAATCAAGGTGGGGCGCTCTCGCAAGACGGGGCGCTCTCGCGGTACTTTACGGTACTACTAGTACCTAGTGTGCAAGAGGCCTTTAAATAATACAACGGCTATATGTTTAGTATTTATCTCGAATGGTTCCTCACTGTCTGCTTTGTGGACATAACTATTTTCAATTTTCCATGCCAGGGAAGGCTGAAGGACACCCATGAACGCAGTGCCAAACAAAAATACGAAGTTGAAAAGCAAGCGCAATTGTGCAGCATGCATGGTGGGGAAGAGGAGCCAAGGAAAGTGTGTTGATTTTTTGGTGGAAAGGACAAGAATTCAAAGAAAGCTGGCTGCTTCCTCTATTTCCATGATCGGCCAGAGCCTGCATCACGAACAGTACAATGTATTTCAAGTATGTGAATAGACAGACAAATACACACTAACCTGAGCATGGGTACCGCTCGCTTGTATTCGTGGTCAGGAAAGTGAAAGGACGAACAAAGGGGAAGAACACCTGCATATCCAGAGGGCACACGGCTTGCCAGACCGGGTTTGGCCACATCTTCGCTAATCTTCACTCCTAACAGCATTCGGCTTTGAGGTCGAGGACGACAGCATGTTCGGAAGGAAATTTCAAATTTTCAAATTTTGGAGAAGAAGTTTGCTTTTTGAAAAGCTATCCTTTCACGCAAGGAATCATGCCATGCATGCCCCCATGCTCCAGGCGTGTGTCGGCAGATCTTTCCATGATCATGAAAGACAATCATGATGATGATCCAGGCCTACAATTTTTGCTCCGATACTGAGACGTAGACTACTCTTGCTCTCTGAGCTCATGAGTCTGACGAGAGTAATGTTGCAGCAGCAGTGCCCTGCCACAGTACCAGTGTGGCGCCCACTGCCACTGGCGCCAGTCTGGCGCCCTGTAGCTGTGTGGTCATGTGAAGCAGCTGCAAAGACTAGACATAGCCCGATTTTGCCAGCAAAATCTCGAAGAATTAATTTTAATTTGACAAGAATATTTGCTGGCAAAAACGGAGCAATAATATCGGTATGTTCGCGCTGGAAATAATTCATTGGGGACTGCACTGGGCCATATTATGGGGGGCCGGGGGGGGGGGGGTTGTACCGTATTTCCACAAATAGTAGGCCGGTCTACTATTTTTTCAACCTCGTCCTAACCCGGCCTTATAATCGAGGACGGTCTTGTATTCGAGGACGGTCTTTTATTCTTTCAACCCAGTTTGACCCCGGTCTTCTATTTCTCGCCACACAGTTTTACCCCCGCTCTTCCATTTTCTTCTACACAGTTTGAGCACGGTCTTCTATTTTTTCCCACAGTTTGAGCACGGTCTTCTATTTTTAACACAAGAACAAAGACTCATTTAGTAGGCCCGGTCTTCTAATCGGAGACGGTCTTTTATTTTTTCAATCGCCCCCTGCCCCGGCCTTGTATACGAGGAAGGCGTTGTAAACGAGGACGGCCTTTTATTTGCGGAAATACGGTATGTTATAATTTCCACGGATTCCAGTTTTTCTCCCTTCATTAAAATTTACCGCAGTTTAGCGGGTATTGGCTTATGATTTCTTTTTCTTCTGTTTGTATTTAGCGCTTGACCGGTTATTATTTTCCTTCTCTTTATTTTGCGCTACATATTATTATGTTTCTGGTTATCATGGTTGTGCACAAGTGAAAAAAAGGACTGGGGGGGGGGGGGGGGGGTCGCGCGCCGGGGCCCGGGGGAGACTTTAGTCTTACACGGTGCACGTGACTCATCTTCGCATAGTACTAGACGGCTACTAGACGCATACCGGGTATTTTTCGAACACGTGGCTCACTTTCTCTCAGTTTGCCAACACGTGACCCACTTTCAGTCAGTTTTCCCACACGTGACACTAATTCTGCCCCATACCGGAGCAAAATAAAAGCAGAATATGGAAGATGAGCCAGCAAAATATCGAAGCTTCACTGGCAAAAGCGGGCTTCATGACTCATATTGCTCTTTTTCTCTCCGAAATTCAACACATGCCATGGGCATCTACACACACACACACACACACACACACACACACACACACACACACACACACACACACACACACACACACACACACACACACACACACACCTTGACCTTGCCCATTGTGTACGGAATGATAGCGAATGTCGGAAAGTTCAAGTGAGAACACGAGCGCAGAATTTGGCATGTCGTTTCAGGTCACCTCGTCAGCGAAACGGGCGTCCACAGACACAGAGAAGAGGATCAGGAGCGGGCCGTGGCGGTGGAGTGCTACACACAACCCGTCTCCAACAGGGACGATCTTGACAACTCTCAAGCCAGGTGGTCACGCTTAGGTCCGCCAGGTCAGTCGACACCACATCTCGCCACCTCTTCTTCGGGCCGTGAGGAGGACGGGGGCAGGCACCTCGCCAAACAGCAATTGTTTCGGCACACACACACACACACACACACACACACACACACACCCATCCTTCCTTCCTTCGCCCACTGCCACGATTGGCTATGTGCCCCCAAACGGGGCGACTTGAAGGAGTGCTGTCTTCGGTACGCGGCATGAGGCAGTCCGGCAGGACGTGAACGGCTGTTTCCACACACACACACACACACACACACACACACATGCGCACACACACACACACACACACACACACACACACATGCGCACACACACACACACACACACACACACACACACACACTCACTCCTACACGCTCATACGCATACTCCCACATACGCATACTCCCACATTCCACCACAGGACAAACAACTGCGGGGGCAGCCATGGCAAAACTGGTTGCACTCTTGTATCCAGAACATAAACAGAAACATCCAGCAGAAAAAACACCCCAGAAGGTAACAGCATGGTGCAAGGCACACCATAAATAGAATCGCGCTACAATCAACAGAGCACACACACGTTTCACTCCTTTGACTTATAAACTACATATGGCAGCAGCAACAGCGACAAATCTTTCAGCGACAAATCTTTCAGACAAAAGAACCGAACACTGTTACTACCACGACCAGCTTGAGAAAACGTACAAAGCTCCTCACAGGGAGGGAAAGAAACCAGCTTGCAAAGCAAGAAAACAAAATATGAGGCACTGCGGCATACCAGTACACCCAAACTGTACTACCTCTATCCCAGACATGTTCTTTCGAAAAGAACAACGTTTCTTGTTTATTTCGTAAAACAACTCAGCCGACAAGAAATGAATTTTTCTCCACATGCTCGTACGACATACACAACTGCACACAAGCATGCCTACACATACACACTCCTACACACACTCACATCACATCACACACACACACACAAACGCGCCTCCATGTTCTTACACACACACAAACGCCTCACCACAGAGCAGACAATTGGGACAGGGGCAGCCAAAACAAGGAAGATAAAGCACAACAGTTAGCACTTGGAACACCTGCGGTAGATTGGGTAGGGACTCCTGAATGTAAGCCTGCATAGCATCACTTCGCCTTCCTTCCTGTCGCTGAACGGGCCTATCTGGTACTCCTGCTGCAGCAGCCATAGGTACACCTCCCAACCTCAAACTGTGTAAACCATACTCGTCCGGGTTTACGCCGATACACTTCAGAGCTTCATGCACTAGCTCTCTTGCTCTGCGGTAGGATAGCGAGTGCTAGATAGCGGTCCTGCCCTTCACACAAGTTACACAACCGAACAGTTTGACATGACCTTGGTGCCCTCCTTTGTCAATCCGATGCTCAACTAGCGATACCGGGCACAGGTCACTCCCCCACCGGCTGATGAACACCCAGCTACCTTGCCTCAGTGGGTGGTTCTTGCGAACTTGCAGGAAGACAACCGTATGCGATGACTTGATGACAATCTCCTCCATGAAGATATTGGCCAAGTCATACCACCTCATCTTATCAGAATAACCCAGTACTATGAGGGTTAGGGTCGGCAGGTCTTGCAGTGATGAGCTTGACAGCTTCCGATGGAGGTGCTCCAGAAGCGGTGTGGATAGTGGCACTTTTCTATCCGTCGGTCGAGCAAGTGAGCATTTGGCTGCCTGCATCGCATTCTTCACTACACCGCTAGAACATGTACCTGGCACAGTGTGCGTCCATGACTAGATATAGGGCTACATGAAACTGGTCTGTTGGGAAGTGAGGCACCTTCTAACGTGCTGCCCACTTACTCCATCGGCAGAAAGCCGATTTGCACTTCTTCACAGTTCTTGGTGCACGACTCATAGTCATAATGGATGGCAGACATTGTTCCAGCGCCTTCATGTTCTCTGAGAAGTTGTCCTTAGCTGGGTCTGAGTAGGGAATAGAATAGTATCTGTCAATGTATATCGCTGACTATGTCGGCGCTGTAAACTCGACAGCGTCCGTCTTCACCCAGGGGGTTGTCGTCGCTACATGGCTATCTTCCACCACTTCAGCAATTCACCCATATCCACAGCTTTCCACTGCCAGGCAGTTGATCACATGCTCAGAGCACAATCGCCTCCCCACAGTGGGGACATCCTGCAGCAGGACCTCCCAGACACCGCATGCATTCTCGCTCATCACCGCATGCTCCACAAACACAGATCCTTCCGTCAGAGAAAATTCCAGCAGCCAGGTAATTACAGCATCCCTCTTCTAAAACACATAGTGTGTCACTGTACAAATGCGTAGTGCATACACTTCACAAGGACTCACACTGCCACCAAGGAAATTATATGGACAAGTACCCTCCAGGAAGGTATCAGGTGACATTGGTAGGCTGATCGCCTCCGTAACAAAGGCTGGCTACTTTGGGCCACTACGCGTTACTTTGGCCACCGTGGTGCCGATAGCCACTGAAATGACCAAAGCTGCACAATACTTTTCGGAATATAAGGCGGTACGATGGCATTTTGACAGGATCTCCATATCCACCAAACGCCTTATCAGGTACATTGGTGGCACCAGCCAAACTCTTTCTCCGCTCCATATCATAGCAAATGCATCAATACCCGAGCACCCTGGGTTCCACCACCTTGAGCAGAATCTACTCATTTGCCTTGTTCTGCTGCTTGCAAAGCAATGATCAATGCTGTGAGGGCTCCACACTGAATCCAGCAAATGGTACAATTTCAGATTAGCTGCATGATGGCTGTCATCCATATCAGGCACCTTTGAAAGGTAATCAGCCCGTTAATTTTCTGTGCACGGCTTGTGAATCTCAAGTGCTTTTCTCTGCAAATGAGGTTTAGAACTGCCTGCTTGTATGATGCGCACAGCTGCCTGGTTATCGGTTCTTTGAATGCAAACGCCATCTTCAATCTCTTTCGACAGCGAAATCAGAATTACTAAAATGGCTCGCAGCTCCCGCCATGTGGAGCTGGCACTGGCACTGGCTTGCAAAATTGATTTGGCCCATTCTCCTTTAGTGAATTGAGCTCCTTTGGCTGTGTGGTGCCTTGTCTTGGCCTCAAGCCACAGCTCCAAAAATCTAACTGAGAAACCTCCCCAGCCAGAGTCGCCCGTGTCGGACCAGGAGAGCTCTGTCACCCTGGTGGGTCTTTTCCTCCAGAATGGTTGACCGTGGTATTGACCAAACGAACCCGACCAAAATTCCAGATCTTCAAGCGCCGTTCGAAACCAGCTGAGCTTTGCATGCCATAACTCATGGCTCATAATCAGTGCAACAAATGACCTCCTACTCAACCTGCAAACGGGACCTAATGACAGCGACATAGATAGCAAATACCCTGTAAGCCTGGCTAACTGTCTGGCAGTTGGATATTAAACCTGTGACATCCCTTTTACAAAACTCTTCAGCTTTTCCACCCGTCCCTTAGTGACCCGAATGATCCCCTCCCTCATGTTCACCTCCCGGTGGCACTTCTGTTCGTTTATGGAACAAACCAAGCCTGAATCAGATCTTATTTCAATCTTTTGAATTATTTTCACTATTGCCAGTGCACCCTCGACCGTAGAGTGTTCACCCGACCCTTCATCCATGGAGAGCTGGCATCTGATATTGTCTTTCCGCCAATGTCTGAGTAAAACACGGGTCACGATTATGAAAATGTATCGAGCAGTGGATAGACCGAAGGGCAGAACACAGAAAACAAACCAGCTGTGATCCCCACCCTTCCCCACCCAGGAAAACCTAAGTACAGTCTGTATCGGCTATAGAGTGACCGGATATAAGAATATATCGGCTACAGTGATATTGGTACGAAATATCAAAAACAAAACGTATTTTGTCCAATACAAATATCACTATAACCAATATTATCGGATGTAATTATATCGGATATTATGATGGCAACAAAGAATCAAAACATGCATAACACACTATATTATTATCGGCTATAGTGATAACTTTAAAATACATGTAGCAATGATATCAAAGGCCCTATTTTTTTTCTTTCTTCACGTTGCTTATTTTTATAGTGATACATGTACATGTACATAACAGAATACTTTTATGGAAATGCGGGCACTGTCAACTATGCAGCATGCTCATTTGTCAAAACGCCATGCTAGCTGGAAGTATTTCCTTGCCTTTCATGCGTCGATCGAAAAAAGAAAAAAAATTGATCGTATCGCATATAGTGATGCATCGGTTATAGTGATAAAATCACGGAAATCAAAAGGGTACGCTATAGCCGATACAGACTGTACTTCCAATACGTAAATATTCTAGTCGGAGACAAGATAGCAATTCTTGATACAAACACAACCAATCGACAACCAACGGACACCGATTCGTTTGGACAGAAAGGTTTTTCTCCGGAATTCATCAGTGACTACTTCTGGTAGATGGTAGAGAATAAAGGAAACAGGTCATGGTACGAAATAGTGGTTGCGACTTCGACGATGATTTTGGAATCTGGTGGAGGTGGCTGGGACACCAGCTCGAAAGGGCTGCCTTGCAACGGGGGCTTTTTGGTCAGTATTCTGAATGGCAGCATTTAGCTTTTCGCATAATATTATTTGTGATGACATGATGTCGACCAGCTCTCTCTCTCTCTCTCTCTCTCTCTCTCTCTCTCTCTCTCTCTCTCTCTCTCTCTCTCTCTCTCTCTCTCTCTCTCTCTCTCTCTCTCTCTCTCTCTCTCTCTCTCTCTCTCCCCCCCCCCTGGAATCTGCTGGCCGTTTCATGACCATGCCCATCTGCCACCACCAACCATTCTTGTCTAGCAGACAGCAACAACTTACCTCTCTTTAGCTTTTGGAGAGACGCCGGCCGCCCTTCAGCTTTCCCAGGTGCAGCCTGGTCTTCCTCAGATTTCGTTGCAGGTGGCAACCAGGGTCGAGGAACTAACTTCTGGATTTTTTTCGATTTTTGAATTTTTCAGTTTTTCTATGACGGCGCGAGCTGGAGTCGTCCGACGAGTCTGGGCCTGACGACAACGATGAAGATGATGGAGATGATGATGAAGACGATGAAAGAGGGCCTGGAACTTCTTTCTTTGAGTCATAATCATGATGGAAGGGACACAATAGCTAACTCAAGGGAGTCCAAATTAGGCATGCAACCAACTACATGTACTTGCATTTGTAAAGCAAGAAAACGAAAAATTCTTATTTTAAATATTTCGTAAAAATAATGTGTAAAATTTGCTTTTCTTCTTGTGGCTGTTTGCATGCATGCTCCGGATCCGCGGATGGCTGTATCAAAACATGGGTGCATGGGTACGGTGGTGGCAACAGGCAAATGAGAGCCAGTTTATCGTAGGTCAACATTGACCAAGGGCATGATCGATTGGGACATTTGGTGCATATAATTTAATTCTCCCTACCACGTCGGTATAAATAGTGGTGGGTGCTTTGCCATGTTGTGTAAAATCTGTAAAATAAGCCCTGAATGGACAATGAGGGCAGTGAATTGCTTCCGCAGGGAGTTTTGGACTAGGTCAGGCTGTCTTGCCATCACTAAAGACAATAATAAAGAACAGTGGGTCACGGAATAAACTCTGTGAGAACGAAAATATACCTGAGGACGGTGCTATGCTACCTATCCAATTCCACCGTATGCCACAGCCACTAATTACAAATTCTAAAACACAGCTTTCGCAGCATACAATGCAGTTGACAAGTTAATTTTCATCCACTAGCAATCCTTGAAGTGATATCTATCAATTTCAGAACATTGATGATCGAATCTCCCGGTTTGTGATGCCATTTTACAAATTTGTTAATTCCTGAAAATGACACACCAATTATTTGAATACTATTCTGCTGAGAATACTATGAAAGTAGGACATGATTGAAGACACTTTACAAAGTGAGCTCATTCCCATTTTTTGACAGAACGGGCATGAAGGATAGCACTTCCACTTGCAACAATTCGTGTGGACGTAGCTTTCCTAGAAGTGGATGAAAAAGCGACAACCATGTAATTGTTTAAAAAAGCCAAATCACCTCGTACCTAACGACGCGTCGGCGGGAGAGCATGGTCAGAAAGCACATGACATGTCTCCACATTTTATCAGTTTGTTATGCGCGTGTATTTTTTGTACATGATTGTATGTGCATGCGTGTGTGCGTGCAGGTGCGCATTGCGGTAACATAACGTAAGGTGGAAGGATCTCAGTAACGCTATAATAGAGTCTAGACTGAGTATATAATAGGGGGTATGCGAACGATTTCAGCAAGATACATGTAATCTGATTTTCAAATGGACAGTGGGCATGATTGCCCGTTTGACTTGCGCTGTAAAAATAGAAAACAAAATTCAATAGGCCTTATGCACATTGTACAGATGCACGAAATCCCGTATAATCTTGTAGAATCCCGTAGACCCGGTTGGGTGTTGAATGTGCAGGACCCTATTGTGTTTACTGCTATTTCCACTATGAAATGGGCCATGAAGGCATTTCATACGAAATCTTTTTCCGGCAGAGATCTAGCTAGTCGTTAGTTCAATCCCAAAGTGAAGAAGGCTTGAAAAGTGATCGTTTGCCATGAATTGTGAGGCTAAATGGGTCAAACGCGCATGTATAGCACACAATGAACACCCAACCGGGTATGTACACACCTACGGCCATAGTACAGAACTTCGTACATCTGTACAATGTGCATAAGGACTATACAGTACACCATGGTACACAAGCATAGGATCGTACTAGCGTGAGTCTCCAGTTTTTCGAATGAGTACGCAGCGTGAGTCGCTAGTGCAAGTGCAGCGGCGCAGGTCTGCGACTTCGCCCAAGCACCTCAACTAGAAATAGAATAGTAGTAGCAGTAGAATTTATTATTTTGGGAAGGCCCTACAGACGTTGCCATCTTGTTACATACTGATGATGTAATCGCTTAACCTCTATCGCGTATGCGCTGCTGTATTTCATCGCTGATAAAATACATCATGTAGATGAAGATAGAAGCAGGATGGCGTGGGGCTACAGGTATTGGTTATCTTTTCAAAGTGTTCCTGCATATACTGTGGACCCAAGAAGTAAGTAGTTCTTCCGCAGAGCCAGGCAGCATGGATGGTGATTATAGTTACTCCCCCCCCCCCCTCTCTCTCTCTCTCTCTCTCTCTCTCTCTCTCTCCTTACATCAGCCACTGCCCACTGGCATCAAGCCTGTCAGGTCTGTTCTCAGAACCATGTACACTGTACGTATTATCGCAGAATGCAACGTATCCCCCCCAAAAAAATAAACGTATCCCCACTGCAGCAGGATGCCAGGGTCTCAGAACCTTGTGCATGGCTACCAATACTCAGTAGTTGCAGGTATTTACAAGAGCAGAAGTACATAGCACCCCTGAGCTCTTGGTATTAATATACGAACGCAAGTAAGTTTTTGTGAAAAGAAGAAGGACAAAATGTTACGAGTTATGACTAACTTTTCACAATAATTTGATTGGCTCACCATCCGAGTTGCAAGTACGTTTACGCGGCTTTTTGACCATCTCTGTCGTGTAATAGCGTTGCGCAGCCGGCTAGGCCAACACTTGCGAACACTGGACTGCGAAATGGTGCAAGAGTGGATTTCATTGAGCAGCACTGTACTGTACTGTACTGTAAGGCACACATCACGAGGTCTTGACTTACCGCAAACCCTTCTATCTGACTTTACGTCGCTTGCAACCCCCTCAAGCTCGCTCTCTTATTCGCCAATCTTGATCGCTTTCTAGGTAGACCTTCTCCACCCATCCTACATTATCTCTTCCAACACAGAGCTAAAGGCTATTCCACGCAAAATACATGACACCGCTTTACCTGCCTTCTCGACTTCGCCTCAATTCTCAGAGTTCTGCAACAAGGCAATAAAACGAGCTCCTGGTTTGCTACTTACCCATTCGCTTTCTTGTTCAATAGAGGATAAATGTAGTTTGAGTGATAATAATTATTGTGCCGTACGATCTGACTCCCTTACCACTGCCGAGAGTGTGAAGAAAACCGATCTCTACACGAAAGTCTGACGGTAAGTTCTGGGATCGACCTGGCACTAGGTTTTACGGCTCAATATTGCCAGCTAACTGAGCACCGGTTAAATTATTTTTAAATTAATCTCCTCCTTTGTTCTCAGTCTACTGAATGACACGGCCAGAGGTATTTCAAAGTACAACAACCCAATACGACAACTATATCGGAGACTTCCGAGTCACGAGATATCTGCGTCCGAGACTGATTTCAACATCCGAGGAAAGAAGTGACTACAGCTTGTTACTTTTTTATTAAGAAAAGTTTCTTCCCGCAAGTTAACCGTTGACTCCCACAGTAAAAAAATCAGCTATGCTATCAAAAGAATAGACCATCAAAACCTATCCGAAATGTTTGGAAAATGAGGTATTGAATTCAATCACACTTATCAATTGTCCTTTTTGGCGTGACGCCATAGTGGAATAAAAGTATAATAAACAAAACCTTTGAAGATGGAGTAGTAGGGCGTTATCGGGATCCTTAATGAAGCGTCAGATTCTGAAGAGATTCACTGAAGAGATAGTTCTGTTTTCAGTGCAACTTTTCACCCTCATGATGTGCCATGCCTGAAAATTTGGTGAGCATATTAATTTTGGTGACGTATGCAGCCAGGAAACTGTTGAGTGTTTAGTTGAAGATCCCCGAATTCATGATGTAGAAAACAGCCAAATAAAGTGGACAAACCAGGAATAACGCAGACATGTCCGCAGGCCAGATGATTATCGATTACAATTGCAGGGAGGACATTATCGACACGAGACAGACATCCAACAATGAACAAAATACTCAGCTGATACCATAGACTTCCAGTACAAACAAGACATACAATGTACATGATTGTACATGAGTAAATATTCGCGGCGCCAGAGCTTTCGGCAACACTCCAATTCACTACATGTTCAACCCGTCACCACCACGCGCTCTCAGTCGAACCAATGCACAAAACATAAACACCAGCACACCAAGGGCACTTCCGTTGACAGATATTTGTTACCCCTCTGGACAGCTGCTTCCGAGGCTCCTTGGAGCTCATCAGTTAGAGGATGATACTGAGGATAATGGAGTGTAAAGGAATGATATACAGCAGAAATGGCGCAAATGCGCGCTTTCCACATACATGTCCGGAACATTGGCACATGCAAGCAGCTAAATGTGAGAATAGCGTGAAGAGCTATTGGTCGCGCTCATTGCTGTAGGAATACGCCACGTACATGATTGATTTTTTAATTTTTTTGTGAAGACCCCGGAGTATTGAGGATCCACCGGGGGCAGACCCCACACAGTTCAAATGATCCCAAAACCGGGGCTCTACCAAATGGCTCATGATTATAACAAGAGTACATAATCCACCCGGGGCTCTGGGAGGGGGGGGGGGTATGTACTCTTGGTATTCATATTGTAATTTGTAGTGTTAATGACTTTACAATAATATACAGGTATCAGGAATGCTGGTGACTACAGGGCACTGTACACCAGGAGCAAAATAGAATTTAGCATTACGCTTAGCACTCAGGTGAAGGAGTTTACAAGGGGAGGGGGGGGGGAGAGATTCATGTTCTTCTGAGTTCAAACCGGTAACATACTTTGTCTGGCTTGGTTTCCTGATCACAGTCTTTCAACCCCTCTTGTGAAGCTGAAGCGAAGTGCTGGCACGGCACTAACGACTAACGTAACAATGACACCTGTAAGTAACGTCATGTGCGTACAGGCATGTCTGTGTGACATCATTATTAAACAAAAAATAACATAAGTTTATAGTTGAACTCGGATGCTGCTCGCTGTCTGTATAAGATCTGGTTACGTTCGTGGACAGTTAGTCATAACTCCTAACATTTTGTCCTTCTCTTTATCACCATAAAAACAAGAGTACATGTACTCTTACGAAGTAGTGGTTGCGACTTCGGCGATGATTTGTAAGAAAGTGTGGGGAGCAAACCCTTTCTTACATGTACTCTTGATAATAGTAATATTAACTTTATTAGGACGACCCAAAGGCTGACCGCCTGTCGTGGGGTCCGTTGCGTTGAAGGATGATGATGGTACATGGAGTACAGATTGGGAAGGGGGGGGGGGGCTGTTATGCACAGGGTAGCGGCATGCCAGAGAGTATACCTGAATACTTAAAGGAATGTTTGGGCAGCTCTTTCTTGAATACATGGACAGAAGATTCCGAAGTCAATGTGGCTGGGAGAAAATTCCATAAAAGGGAGGTTTTGAATAAAAAAAAAGTGATTCGGATGTTGCCTGGGCCTTGGGGTAGATAGTGTCATGAGCATCACAACCCCTTTATTAAATTTTAGGATTTGATGATAATACGGATGATTGAAAGGCATCCCTGTGATAGGTGTTTCAGACGTGCTCCCAGGCGAATGATTCGCCTTACCTTACAGATGTCCTTATTTTTTTGTTGTCCTTGTCCATGCGCAGGCTCTGTCACTCCTTGCACTCACCATCACCGTGTGTATTGTGCACAGTGAGGCAAGCGTGAGAAATCTAACGGATGTTAGAATTGACAGTGACGTCACAGCCGATCTTGGAGACAATTGGAAGGCAATCGAACTCTACTTGATCGACTGTAGGGACCACGGGCGGAAGTTTAGCCAACATATGCAAATGGGTCCCACGCACCGTCAAAAGGCACGCCACGGAAATTGCAAACAGAAGGTCCGGTGTGCCGAATTCGTGCCCGGCGTGGTTACATTTCCACGACTCCACTATGAGCAAATACCGCCCACACGTACTCACCATTTTTATGGTTGCAACTGCCTTCCAATCAAATATCCTTTTTCTTATTTAAAGAAAGTTGGCAATCACTGGGAAATGCAGATAAAGGCAATTCTGGTCGGGCAGCGCTGCAACAAGAACCCCACCTGCCGTAGATATGAATGCTGAGGCATCTATTCTTCAATCAAATTGAATGATGTTGCATAGAACTAAGTGGAAATATTTACGACGGCGTAATGCATGCGTTCGCATTTCACTAGTGTAGTAAACTCGCTCTGCACGAATCTAGAAGTGTACGCCTAAACGTAGATCACTATTATTTGCTTCATGTGTTTCATGATCTCTAACGTTACAATCCGTCCAAATTACATGTATATCCAGATAACACAAGAGAGAGAGAGAGAGAGAGAGAGAGAGAGAGAGAGAGAGAGAGAGAGGTAGAGAGGGAAGCTGTGTTGTGTTTTAGTCACGATCACCAGGCAACATGCATATCCAAATACATGTATTAATCCGAATCATTTCCGTGCAATCAGCTCAAACAAACGGCCTACTATTATGGTCCCTACCAACCAAAAGTTCCCATGTTGTCTCCTCTACATGTATTATCCTTCTGCAATATCTTCGATATTTTATCCTTTTGATTATTCCGATTTAACATCATATTACCACTATTTCAAACCATATCATAACACAAAGACAATTCCTTTCAATCATGATCTACTTGTGGAAGAATAAAGCTCTCTGCTTTCGACGCTTGAGCAATAACAGAAGTTTGCAAAGCCAAATCTGTGACTTTGGGTGCCCCAGCAACAATATTCTAACGTAGACATTCTGTGGGAGACAGTACTGTGGGTTGGGGGGTGAAAACATCACCATCACGATTTGAACATAGGCGAAGACAACACTCTCATGTCCATTGACATCTCATTCATATCGCACCACGAATTACTGCACATGCATACAACCTCATGGTGTTGAGATACAGATATACAGATAAGAATGGCAAGAGACCAGTGAAGTACGTGTGACGTTGCATGTGCTTTGGCAGTGTCAGTACGGTCATCTAGCAAACCCACCGGCTGATGGGTGGCCCACGAATCACAAGTAAACATATAGTGGGATATGGTCAGTTTGGATTTTGGAAGGTGGAGTTATACATTAGGCCTTTGATAATGAAGTTAGTACTGAGATGGTGAGCAAAGGAAACTATTAATTTTCCAAGGAAAACGGCGGGGCACAAGTTATGCGTTAGAGTCCACCAACTAAACCAGGTTTTGAACAGTCGGATGTGCACAAGGTAGCACCAGAATGAGTGTAAACCATTGTGTTGAACAGTCAGACGTGCACAAGGTAGCCCCGGACTGAGTCAGGTGCTACCTTGTGCACGTCCGACTGTTCAAAACCTGGTTTAGTTGGTGGACTCTAACGCATAACTTGTAGTCCTAGGGCCCATTTGAAATTTCTCACTTTTACTTGACACATGTTTGCTAACATGGATTTTATGATCATTCCTGGATGGTTTTTGCCTCCTGAATACGATGGCATAGGTTTCGATTGCCGAATTGTGTCCGAACATGGTGAAAAGCATCAAAATAGAAAAGGCCGTCATTACCATGGCAACCTAACTAGAATTGCTCCTATATATCCATTTCTACTGACACGTATATGGCCAAGTAGCACCTCATTTTGCTCAGAATAAGCAGTAGATACAGTACGGCGACAAGTACTGTACTTCTACAGTGTCAAAACAAAATGTCCAAAGTGCAGTGAAACTTGGATATTGTACATGTACATGTACGTACATGTACATTACATGTCACGTCGAATGTTAGCATTGAGGTACGTGTACATGTATGTGCAGCTAGCAGGTACATGATACTATTTACATGCATGCAATACTATAATTACCAGACTGCGAACACGAGAGAGAGAGAGAGAGAGAGAGAGAGAGAGAGAGAGAGAGAGAGAGAGAGAGAGAGAGAGAGAGAGAGAGAGAGAGAGAGAGAGAAGCGTCAGACGGTTGGGCGTTCCACTTCAACTGAGAGAATAGGTATTGTAAACCAAGTACTGACAGTAGAAGGTAAAGGTGGGTAAGACACTGTCAGAGTCTAAGGAAAGAAATGCTATAGGACAGTTGCAACCTGAACTAATTTACTCGAAGTACGTGTAGATAATACGATAGATCTCGCAGCAATGTAAGAATGAGAGCACTACTTGTATGCGATGGCAGTGCTGTAACAAAGAAATGATGAAAATGAAAATACCAAAATCCTTTGCATAGATAAACAGTCCAAACATTGGCTAGCTTGTCACTATTCTTAAATGCTTTGAAAAGACTTCAAGGCTGCAGTTGGACAACACTCACATGTGAATACCTGGAGTTTAAAAAGCTGATCAATCCGAACATTGTGATACAAATACTGTCGCTTCCATATGTTTCACTTTAACTGAAGTTGTTCTTCCGTCTGAGCGTTGGGAACTCAACTCTACGCCGTACAACACATCCCTGCTCCATCACCTACACCATCACTCTTTGCTCTGCAGTCATGGACAATAATTCTTTAGCCACTAGTACATGAGGTATTATATAAACATGGTTTCCCTCTTCACCGCCGCTCTTGAATCGCATCAACTACATGCCGTGATCAGTTTAGGAGAGACAAGCCATGGCATTGGACATCGGACTCTTTCTTGCAGTTAGTGTTTTATAAGTATAACTGTAGTTTCACACTGCCTAGGCCCAGCCATCAAATTCTGTGACAGGGAAAGGATTCTTCTACTGCTGGTGTTGAATATTGGTATAGGTTACCTCAAGGTACTCGGATTTCGTTTTTGTAACACTTAGCTACTCCCTCTCGCCGCAGCATGCCACTCCTAAGGCAGTAGTCCTAGAGCTGTTGAGCTGGTAAATAGGCTTTGTGCAAATGGTAGCTGTCAAACTGTTGGGTTCTCGTCTAGGGTCAGCGGAGGACATTGATGCACGTATCATAGCAGCGAACCGGGCATTTTCCAGTGTATCATGGAAACGCCATACCCAGCAGTCCCGCTTAAGCATGTTCAACTGTCTCATTTTGCCAGTTCTCCTATATAACGGCGCGCTATGGACTCTAACAAAAGCCTTAGAAAGCAAAATTGATGTATGGCACCGCCGTAAACTCAGATACATACTTGGAATCATCTTTCCCAATAAAATTTCGAATAATGCTCTTTATGCTAAAACTGCTCAATGCCCAATAAGTGCAGTCTGTAGACGCCGGCGCTTATTATGGTTTGGACATGTCATTCGTGAAGGGAAGGACGCTGTGTCCTACAAAGCCCTTCACATGGCAATGAATATAACAGATATAAAGAAGCCCAGAGGTCGCCCAGTGACCAGATGGGTAGACAACATTAGGAATGACCTTTTACTTCTCAATATGTCTCTTTTGGAAGCGGAGCAACTTGCCTCAGACAGAACGCACTGGCTCGACGTTGTCGACAGATGCATGACCCTCATTTGATTTTTCATATGAGCTATATGCGTGCTGTATTATTAAATGGTAGCTGATCACCACGGTTGGTGTGTTCAAATCATGGTACTAACACTAGCTGCTCTTGGAGATTCGAATCAAATGCTCGTCCACTGTAACACATCCTGTACTCACAAAGTAAATGCCTTCATTCCAGCCCGATGAAGTAAACCAGGTCTGAAACTTTCCACGGTAGTAGAGTCGTCCTATGAATAGTTTACAACTGGCTTGGCAAGCTATGATGACCTTTCCCCTGCTTTCCACACAATATAATTGTTGTGCTGCTCCTTGTTGGAATCATGCCTACTTTTCGGGGAGCCAAGATGTAATGAAGGTTCTGCTGAACTTAGCATCGATCCATTCGTGGACGTTCCGACAGCTAAAGCGCCAGCGAGTCAATGCAAAACTTTGAAGAAAATGTCGAAATGAGGTAACACCGTTCTGGTATAATCACAATTACAATGTACACTACTTGATGCTCAAAGTTTCCGACTCTCGCACAAAATCCGTGGACGCGTCGGTTCGCATTCTGTGTATGTACGGTGTTACTAGCTCCTGGCACCTAAAAGGGTAAAAACTCCCAGGTCCAGTCGATATAGTACCGAGAAAGTCTTGAAAATGCTTGAATATAGCCGATGAGAACTTAGCTTTTCGGCAATTTTGTATTCCTATCGAGGGTGATTTCGGGACCTTTGGACGCGATTGGACACACCATACTTGGCGAAGATGCTCTTGAAGACATTATCTATCAAATAACACCGAAAAATCCTTGTTAGCCAACATGTGTCAAGGCATGTATTTTAGAGGTCGATTTTTTGAATTGGCCCCAGTACTATTGTGCCCCGCACTGGCACCACCAGTTACGTGACAATCAGCTGATGTGATAATATTGCACGACACTGACCGACCGTACTGACGTTCTACAACTAACGTCAATCATCTCTTTCATGTCTTGGATGCGCACTCCAACAGCTTTCAAACTTGGAAGGTTTTAAGTAGTTATAGGAGTACCATAGGAGGGGACGGTGCGCACAAGCTGTAAGTCTTAGTTGTGAAGGATGTTGGCGGGATGTACATGCATGTCGATGACGATGCTGGCAAGACCATCGGACAATACGATCAAACCACGATCTTCAGAGCCACGCAAATTGCGTGGTATGTTGCTTTGCATCCTTGATTCGTTGTTTGACCGTATTGACCAATGGTTTTCCCAGAGTCGTCATCGACATGCATGTACACACGTACACCCGCCAACGTCCTTCACAACTGCACTTTGTGCTTGTTTTGGTTGCGCACACCTACCCTTTCTATGTTATTTCTAACATTTTGAACCTTCCAAGTGGGAAGGCTGTTGCAGTGCGCATCCAAGACGGGCTGGAGCTGATTGGCAGTTGATTGTAGAACGTCAGTACCGTCGGTCAGTGTCGTGCAATATTATCGCATGAGCCGATTGTCAAGTATCTGTCGGTGTTAGTGGACACTATAGCGTAACTTGTAGTTCCTGGTTCCTTTTCTTTGCTAGAAAGTATTAATACATACTTGGCTCTCCATCCGAGTCCATCCATGCACATCGGATGAGCCTTCCTTATATATATACGGCGAAACGATCGTCGTGTGAAACTGTTGCTTGTTACTGCTGCTTATTGTCCATCTAAATTGTCATAGGTGAAGTACAATACTGTTTTACTGAGGCCCTTCGGTTATACATGATTCTTGTTTTTGGCTTAGCGTTCTCTTCAATTGTATTTCGAATCTTCAAAGCCACGCAAGTTGTGTGGTATGCTGCTGTGCGTCCTTGAATCGTGCTTTGACCGTTATTTTTCCAATGGCCTTGCCAGGACCGTCATTGACATGCATGTACATTCGCCAAAGTCCTTCACGACTTAGACTTACAGCTGCTTGCTCGCACCTTCCCCTCCTATGTTATTCCTATAACTTAGAACGTTCCAAGTCGGAAGGCAGTTGGAATGCGCATCCACTACGTGCTAGAGTTGATTGTAGTTAGTTGTAGAACGTCAGTACTGTCGGTCCGGGTCGTCCTTTGTTATCGGCTTTTTTTGAATTCTTTATTCTCACTTCTTGTTATCGCCAATCAGGGCTTATCGCATGAGCTGATTTTCAAGCAACTGGTGATGTTTGTGGACACTATAGCGTAACTTGTAGTTCCTTGGTCCTTTTATTTACTAAAAACTGTAGTTGGTTAATTTAAATTACAGTTTCTTTGCAAGGCCAGGGGGACCAAGTAATCCCTCGCTCCCATTACCTTGTAAAGCGCGCCCCTTTTCATCCACCAATGCACATTTACACAGCACTAGTACCGGCTAAAAATCGTGCGAGCTTTAAGAGCGCACACCATCCGAAAGTGTGTCTCACCTTTCAACATAATGCCAGCTATATCATCCCTTTTTCATGGAAATATGAGCAATCATCCGACAACATGAATTGTTGATTAATCATAATTACCATAGTACAGTGTATCGGAGGTTGCAACAAAACAAAGTTCCGGACATTGTGAACTTGTGTTGCAAGCTTCTCTTAGTGGGTTGAGTAGGTCTACGTTCGCTAGTTAGCGGCCACCCCGTGGTACTTGTACAACATTTAATGTACAGTCATGTATATGTACATGACTGTACATCCATGTACATGATTGTACATGACACTTTAGAGTTAAAGCATACACATGTACACATGTACACAGATCAGAGACCGGAGATTATTGAATGACAACAGGTGTGACACTGATTTGTTGATCTGGGTTTGACACGAACGTCGCGACGGCAATGAAGCCTGACAAGATCAACAATCGTGTCATCAGGGAGAGGCGTCACGTACCTGTAGATGTACAACGCATAACTTCTATAGCGACGCAGGGATATCAGATCCCCGCACTAACATGATGTGTCAAAGTGTCACACGCGCAGGCAGCGGACACCACTATTTCCTGGTACATACATGTACATGTGCATGCCCCAGTTTCTCTGCGATGATGATTCCACAACGGACGAAACAGTTCTGTCCACAGATCGAGTATTTCGCTCCTGCTCGTGTAGCAGTTGAGCACTCCTACTGTGGGGTAGTGACTTTGCTGTTTGCGTTACGCAGAGCTCACTGACTTGGCAGTTTGAGCACTCTGGGCCTGGCAAGGTACATGTAAGTTTGGGCCTGGTTTGAATCTGGCTTTGGAAATTCGCCTTTGGAAATTGTTTTTTTCATTGCTATCAGGTTCGGCCTCATTTTCTCTGTGCTGCGCTGATGAGTCCAAAAAGGACGAAACAGTTCTGTCCGCAGATTGAGCATGTACATTACATGTACAATCGTCATGTAGTTCTGTACGCAGATTGAGTACTTGACACAATCTTTATTAGGAAACTTGAAATGGAGATGTGAAACACAAATACACCCATGTAGATGGAGCAGCAATGCAATACAATGTCCAAAAACTCAAAAATTCACTATCATGGGACAATGTTCGGCAAATGTCTGTGAGGTACCATCACGCTCAGGCTGCCCTCAGCCGGCACAAGTCGTGAAGTTCATCCTGTTGCAGCGCTACTAGTACATGACATTGTACATTTACATGTGTTCTGTGCACGGTCGACTGGTCCTGCCACCACATGTACGTCCGAATTCATGAGAGGTCAGACGTGGGGCCCTCTGCCTCTGGATAAGAAGTCTCCAAACTGACTGCTTGGATGCCAACTTTGCGAATCCCCGGGCCTCTATATGCGTTGGTAACATGGAACCCTTGTCTGATGACACGATTAATTAAATTGAGGACGATGGTTATGGAGATATTTGCTTGCCCCTGTCCCGCTCCGGTTTTTGCAAGTGAAAAAGATGTTTGTAGTGTGTTCTACTGGCAGATTACAGAACACAATAGCTACATGTAGATGCGATTTGGATTTGCACGAGTTTGTTTTACCTGCCGGTCTACGCTTCGAAACCGGATGGCGGCTGAGAATGGCTGAAGGCAAACATTTCAGCAGTTTCCTTAGCAATGGTGACGTGAAAAAGCTCTTTTCCGATAAATGGCTGAATCGCGTTTGGTGTGACCACAGCCTCATTCAAGACCTTTAAGGCTTTATACAAGCTGCGAATTCGGCATCTCGTTTGGGTCTTCTGACCCACTATGAAATAGATACAATTCCAATGCGGCCTACATGTAATACTAGCAGTGTCGACACAAGGCTGAGTTGCCAATGTCCTGCAACCATGATCACTACTGCAAGACGTGCTGTGTGATCAGTACTAGCAAGAATAGATAAACAGTGAACATGAGCTCTCGGTTATAGTAGTATGGTGATTAAGTGATGTCCATTTAGCTCACCAGGACCATATCAGTATCATTATCACTAGTGGTACTTTTTGGGAACTGACACTCTGTAAGTGCGCTCAGCTAGAAGGCAGAAGTTGGCTGTGCCCATGCCATGGTGAAGTACAATAAGACTAAACAAGCAACACACACTTCCTACCGAAGCTGACACTTGACTGAATCACGACGACCACCTCGAGCACAGGAGGACCACGTTGGCACTCGGCCCTGCAAAACGTCCTAGGCAGGAAGAGTGTGTTCTACGTAGGGGCAACCAAATTCATTCGCACAATTACCGTCGAAGTCGCTACTTCTACGTTGAAAGAAATATGAGTTGAATTACCTACAGCATGTCGAATATCTAACTGTCCAGGGTTCTTACCGAACAGTTCCACTAAATTCTGCATTCATTCTCGCACTGAGAAAACCTTAATATTCTCTAACTGCCATACCAGCTGAACAATTTGCGTACCGCTCACATCACAGCTGTGAGGATGCCCTGACACTTTGCACAGACAGGTGGAAGAACTTTCTACTTGTCAATTATTATACAATCAACTCCAGAATATGCATGCAAGTAATGTGTATGCGTACTGTTTGAAAACTACCCTATATAACAGGCTTGTAACGGTCAGCCATAGTGCGATGAAGAAGGCATTTTGGTTTAGGTAGAATGACCCCAACTGCATTAGCTTTACGACAGTGTCATCTGTATTCGTTTGAGCAAAGAGTTAATTTTAAACTATACGTTTTGGTCTATCGCTGCGTGTCATCAATTGCTACCCCCTCCTTAAATCACTGTTTCTCCTGCGTTCAGCTGGCCCGCACACAAATGCTCGTACTCGTCGCCAGGATACAGCTGCCTTATTATTACCTACTGCATATCGGGTATGGACTTCGCTCAGTTTCTTTTCTGGCGGCAGGTCGGTGAAACGCTCTTCCTTCAAACCGTCGTCAAGCACAATCTGTTGGTACTTTTGCTGTTGTTGTTGTTGTTGTTACTTTATTTTACTTCTCCAGAATTACAGCTCACCTCACAAAGATTCGCCTGGGGTTCCCTGTAACAAGACCATGCTTGTTGTGACTCCCCTAGTCAACTAATAAATACTACTACATACTATTAACAGCGCTCCCGCCTAGTGCTCCCGATCGGCAATTATTGTTCACATAACCTTTGAAAATAATTATTAATACGAGGCACACTCAATGATAATAATTATCAACATTGGCCATGACACGTCCGTGCGAACAAAGCGGCATAGAGCGATGGGCTTTCGTAATGAAATAGTGAAAGAGCTAGAAGTAGCAGAGATGGAAGAATGTGAAAAAACTAGAGGAATAGGAATAGACGGATAATGTTTCGTGCGGAGTAGCGGAGTAGCATACATGTATGGCAGGCTTAGGTGTAGAGATATATCAACGTGTATAGAATAATATATTACCATTGCATGCAGCTTTGCTTTCTATTCAGGAGGTTACAAGGAGGAGGATTCTTCTGCTGCTTTTTTACAACTTTCCTTCAAATTTACGAATAAATTAGAAATAGAAATGTTCATTAGTTGAGGGAATGGAAACGGGACATATAAATGTATTCATCTTGGGCATCCTGCAAGAAGACTTCACGGTCTGTTGGGAATGCGCAAGTAAAAAAATAAAATACAATACAAAAAATACAAATGTATGGAGAAGGAAGAGCACCGAGCTATACAAGTATGTCTGGAATTGAAGGAGAGAAAAGAAGACTACTCGATCGAGTGGAGTATTTCGGAACGAGCAGGAGCCTACAACATCAGCAAGAGGTGCCAACTTTGCCTCTCGGAGAAGTTCCGGATCATACCCGCGGATAGAGCAACATGCCTCAACAAGAGAAGCGAGCTCACCTCGAAGTGTAGACATGCCAACAAATTCTCGCTAACGCTATTATAACCTATATAAAGTCGAGTAATCAGAGAGAAGATATAAATGTAATTTACCTTGTGTGCGAGATCATTTGAAGTCCGTTAAAACACTCCTTATAACACTGGAGATAGGCTGTCAACATTCCAACCGGCGACAATGGCGATGGGATTTCTCGCAGCGTACTCCGGCTCTGACCTTCTTCCATTCCACACTCCACGCTTTTAAGGTGTCGTCGTCCTCTATCAACTGTTGACTCGCATTATGATTAGCACTGTGATTGGCACTGGCATTGCCACTACTATTGGCATTATGACTGGAGCTACGTAAGTATAGGTGGTTCTGATGAAACTCTACACAAGCACATTCTTGGAAGTCCATGCGATCGTCATAGCTATCGAAGTCCTCCATCTCCAGGAAGTGAGTAGGATAGGTCAGTGCGTCGATCCTCACTGGATTGCAGCTCCACTGCTGCCGACAACTCTTAAACTGAGGCGGTAGTACTTGCCTAGAACAAGCGGAGCTCTCCACGTTCAGCTTCTTTCTTGGATAGGGCAAGCGTGGAACGTTCTCAATGGCCGGGTTGAGGTCTCCCGTGGCGGATGTCGACGATGCATTGTTGCAGCTGTTGTTGCGGCTTCGTGTATATGCCTTTAAGCGCTCTAGGAACGTGGGGCCAGTAGTCAACGGAGCTGCATAGGTCAGTTGCGGAGAACCAATCTGGCCGAAATAGAAAAACACCAAGGATAGGAGGACGGCACGAGGGCCTGAAAATTCCGAAATTGAACACATCTTTCCTGTTCTAAGAGACCGCTCTGGAGAGGCACAACCCATTCTAGGATGTTTGTCCGTCCTAAATGGTCGTCTCTCTGTCTGAGATTTACAAAGTCCAGCTTGGCGGAACTCAGTATTTATACTTGGCTCCCAGTGTGTAGGGAACGGGAATATTTATCGGGAATATTCTTACACTGTAGATTAGGATTATAACCTTTTGATTCACTGCTGCCGCTCTCCACCGCCATTCACAAGTGACGCTGCATGGTGTCGGGACCTAGACACCGCCGCATGTTGCTATCCAAACGTGTACATGTACGTGCACGTGCCGTAGGAAAGCGATCATGTGTTCGCCGTTTTCTCCTTGGAACCTCCTATTGCCAGATGCAAGGTAACCATGCAGCCGATGAATCTATAGGTACATGTACATGTATCTTTCCTAGTACATTCGTCCGTTACAAGACTTTCTTTCGTGCGAGAGGTAGGTTTACTGGCTCTCCGCATCCGAAGGCCTGTATTTCCTGAAATGGTGTCAATGTTATTTGAAGGAGAGGTGTCTAGCTTTCGAGGTACATGTACTGGGTCAGTGTGGACGTGGCTAGTTTGCAGGGAGCCTACGATTCCCGGACGTCCCACACCAAGAGACGGTGAACCTGGGGAAGTTTTCCTCTTCTGACAACCTGAGCTTAGCTGCCACGTTTCAGGTAGCCAAGTACATATACTTGTCTATGATAAAAAAAGTCTCAGAAATCTCATCTCTCGCTTGGCACTCCCATTTCTCTGCTCTCTCGAAAGCGTCGAAGTCTTCAAAGTAGATCACTTTTTTATCTGTTCAACAATGGTCAATCCTTTCCAATTTTGTGTGTGATTTTATCTGATCAAATCCTATCCTATTGCTACCTAATGTTCTGCAAGGATGTTAGGAAATGAAATTCTCGTCATCATATCGGTCAGTTACACTCCGTGTTTTCGGGTTTTCAACAAGGGACTTTTTTCCGCAGCTCTGTCTGTAACATATTCAGCTACCTTCGGTGACTTCTTTCACTTGTGATTGTTCTCCTCCCCTCCCCATTACTATTAATATTAAATTTTTCATGTCGCTCACATGTTTAAAAGGAGGCGCCATCGCCTGTTTGTGTTGCGACTATAAATAAAATTCAACAACATTCAACAACAACCTAGCACCAACACCTGTCCAAGGCGCAAACCAACAACCTTCTAATTTGGAACGCTCAGGTTAGGAATAGTCCAAGAGGGATATTAATAAAAGGTTAAATAATCACACATTTTGCTTTAATCAAATCTTGTTCCGCCATAGTCAATAAAATTGTTGTGAAAGGAAAATTTAGTTGGTCTCGATGATTACTAACTGTCCACCACTGTAACTAGATACAATATACAAAATGGGAATTAGACGTTACGGTGATACATTCACTAGATTTTTAGCTCCCAAAATTCCCAAATGGAAACATCAGTCATCAGCACATGACGAGGAAGCACCAGCTACAGTCAACTTCGCTAATAACGACTGCGGATATAACGAAAATTCGCGAATAACGACAGAATTTCCATACCCAGAACAAAGTCCCATCCCACTGTAATACATATAATGAGACCGTTCGGGTATAACGACACTTCGCCAATAAGGACACCTTTTTGACGCCCTACCGAGTGTCGTTATAAGCGAAGTTGACTGTACTTCAAAAGGGAAAGCAAGGCGTACATGTGTATTAATACCATTATGCAAGAAAAGGAATAGAATGATTGATGTCTAGTAGAGGATGTTACGGTGATCAAGTTATAAGACTTATCTTTAAAACAAAAGAACACTTATCTCAAGCAGCGTGAGTCTGGCTCAGACATAAATAAAGCCATGTTACGTGAAGAAATTGAAATGGGTGAAACTAAAAGGTAAAGTAAAGAGGTCGCTACTGGGCAACAGTAAAGCCAGATAATGAACTTTACAGGGCCAATAACGTTCTCCAGTATTGTCTTCTTGCCCCAAATCAGTTTCTCGAATAGCGAAGTATTATTCTCACTATAGTCGGCTGACATCAGGCATTACGCCTGTTGGCTTTCCATATGGAGTGGGTGAAGTGGGTACCAGCGGGAAAACTGGTGGCACCGACACTATCAATGGCTTGGCCCCCGTCGAAGAAAGAATTTTGAAATTATTTGTGTCCTCAACACCCCAGACTGCTGTAAAAATGCAAGGCGCACCGTTCACTTGCCAAGACTTCTAGCAAAGGTACTGCAGCTGGACTCTGCTCTCAAACAAATGCACGTACATGTACGCTGTCGTGTTAATGAAATAGAAACGCTGGATAGTTTCTGAGCACAATGAAAGAAATCGTAATTCTTATTTCAATCAGTTACGAAACAGAACAATCGCTCTGTTACAGGGGTTGACTATTAGTATTATCTCCAAAGGAGAATGTACCAAGCACAATCAGAGTGCCATTGAGAAATGGATATGACACTGACACTCACAGTGTCCCAGAACAAGAGAATACATGACACATTGACAGGGCGGCCATGCCAGCAATCTCTTCCCCTGAGCTTGTGTCATGGAGAACCGGGGAAAACGCATGCAGGGCGAGAAAGCGCGTGCAAGACACTTGAAATCTGAGTTGCATACGTGATAGTGCACGTTTTGCGCCCACTCGAATGAATCGCAAATGAGCGAAACTAACGCGAGTTCACAATTTCAGTCGAGGCATACTTTACGGTGTTTTCTTCGAACACATGTGGCACGTTATCAAAGCCACGTATAGACGCCATGAGTATAACCAGAGTGGAACAATCACTGACAGTACAAGGCCACACTGCAAATAGACCACCTTACAAAGTTTAGATTTCGCTCTTAGAATGAATGCGTCTCAAGGCGCACTTGGCACCAGATTATCACCTCGCGGCGCTCTTCAGCAGGCAACGACGTTGCCTGCTGAAGAGCGCCGTATTTGACAGGGGTATGTACTAGTATTTGTTTCATCATCATCTCTTGTCCCAAAAATTCAACATATAGTGTAGTAGTAGACTTGAGTAGTTAGTGCGGGGCAGGTTCTGGCACACTTTTTGACCTTTGACCTTTGGGCCAAATAAGGCACACTGTGTCGGTCGTGCTTGGTCTGGCCCCAGGACTTCCCCCAGGGTTTGACCTTTGACCTTTGGGTTAAATAAGGCACACTGTATCGGGCGCGCTTGGTCTGGCCTCGGGACCCCCTAGGGTTTGACCTTTGGCCCTGCCATGTCATAAATGTCATCATGTTCTTTTCCGTGACGACCGTGCACTTGTGCACGTTCGGTGCATTCACACCGGGGAGTAGTAAAATACGTACTACTCCCTGATTTGCACATCGTAGATGTGCAGTGACATATTGCGCATGCGCGCATAAGCACGCGGAGCGTGCGACCTTCAGTGGCCCTGCGGAAAAGACGTATACACAAGGTGGACTAGTATAGCTGAGGACTTTCCAATGAGTCATACCGTGCGGCCTATGAGGATTCGGGCCAAAGATCATCGAGTTCACCACCGATCACCGGACTTGAAACGGAGCTTGGGTGGCAAAAAAAGAAGACTGCACTGGAAGGAAACAGTGTTTTTCGAAAGCAGTTCCATTTTGCATACTGTAGTTTGAGAATACCAAAGGGCTGCTCGCGATCGGATGTTCCCACACCTGGATCGTCTTTGAGTTGTTATCGTTTTCCCTACGATGGAGAACGACGGAACCAGTGGATGACGGACACACGACTCGAGAAATTCGCTCCTGATGCAAATACTTCGAAGTACACGAATATTGTTCCATCGCTTCGTTGGCGAAGAGAAAAGTCATGATCATCCCCTGTCACCCCAGTACGTATCGAACTAACTAACCAACTTGTTCAGCTCATTTGTGGCAGCACCAGTAAAGGCGGAAACACGAAGATGATTCCGAACACTATCAACTTACTTAGTTTGTTGGGGTGCAAGGTATAGCTGGAGTTTGATGATTGATAGGGCTGATGCTGATGGTAATGACTAATGTACCCAGCTCTATGCACGTACCTCTACATGAGTAGTTAGTGCGGGGCAGGTTCTGGCACACTTTTTGACCTTTGACCTTTGGGCCAAATAAGGCACACTGTGTCGGTCGTGCTTGGTCTGGCCCCAGGACTTCCCCCAGGGTTTGACCTTTGACCTTTGGGTTAAATAAGGCACACTGTATCGGGCGCGCTTGGTCTGGCCTCGGGACCCCCTAGGGTTTGACCTTTGGCCCTGCCATGTCATAAATGTCATCATGTTCTTTTCCGTGACGACCGTGCACTTGTGCACGTTCGGTGCATTCACACCGGGGAGTAGTAAAATACGTACTACTCCCTGATTTGCACATCGTAGATGTGCAGTGACATATTGCGCATGCGCGCATAAGCACGCGGAGCGTGCGACCTTCAGTGGCCCTGCGGAAAAGACGTATACACAAGGTGGACTAGTATAGCTGAGGACTTTCCAATGAGTCATACCGTGCGGCCTATGAGGATTCGGGCCAAAGATCATCGAGTTCACCACCGATCACCGGACTTGAAACGGAGCTTGGGTGGCAAAAAAAGAAGACTGCACTGGAAGGAAACAGTGTTTTTCGAAAGCAGTTCCATTTTGCATACTGTAGTTTGAGAATACCAAAGGGCTGCTCGCGATCGGATGTTCCCACACCTGGATCGTCTTTGAGTTGTTATCGTTTTCCCTACGATGGAGAACGACGGAACCAGTGGATGACGGACACACGACTCGAGAAATTCGCTCCTGATGCAAATACTTCGAAGTACACGAATATTGTTCCATCGCTTCGTTGGCGAAGAGAAAAGTCATGATCATCCCCTGTCACCCCAGTACGTATCGAACTAACTAACCAACTTGTTCAGCTCATTTGTGGCAGCACCAGTAAAGGCGGAAACACGAAGATGATTCCGAACACTATCAACTTACTTAGTTTGTTGGGGTGCAAGGTATAGCTGGAGTTTGATGATTGATAGGGCTGATGCTGATGGTAATGACTAATGTACCCAGCTCTATGCACGTACCTCTACATGAGTAGTTAGTGCGGGGCAGGTTCTGGCACACCTTTGGACCTTTGACCTTTGGGCCAAATAAGGCACACTGTGTCGGTCGTGCTTGGTCTGGCCCCAGGACTTCCCCCAGGGTTTGACCTTTGACCTTTGGGTTAAATAAGGCACACTGTATCGGGCGCGCTTGGTCTGGCCTCGGGACCCCCTAGGGTTTGACCTTTGGCCCTGCCATGTCATAAATGTCATCATGTTCTTTTCCGTGACGACCGTGCACTTGTGCACGTTCGGTGCATTCACACCGGGGAGTAGTAAAATACGTACTACTCCCTGATTTGCACATCGTAGATGTGCAGTGACATATTGCGCATGCGCGCATAAGCACGCGGAGCGTGCGACCTTCAGTGGCCCTGCGGAAAAGACGTATACACAAGGTGGACTAGTATAGCTGAGGACTTTCCAATGAGTCATACCGTGCGGCCTATGAGGATTCGGGCCAAAGATCATCGAGTTCACCACCGATCACCGGACTTGAAACGGAGCTTGGGTGGCAAAAAAAGAAGACTGCACTGGAAGGAAACAGTGTTTTTCGAAAGCAGTTCCATTTTGCATACTGTAGTTTGAGAATACCAAAGGGCTGCTCGCGATCGGATGTTCCCACACCTGGATCGTCTTTGAGTTGTTATCGTTTTCCCTACGATGGAGAACGACGGAACCAGTGGATGACGGACACACGACTCGAGAAATTCGCTCCTGATGCAAATACTTCGAAGTACACGAATATTGTTCCATCGCTTCGTTGGCGAAGAGAAAAGTCATGATCATCCCCTGTCACCCCAGTACGTATCGAACTAACTAACCAACTTGTTCAGCTCATTTGTGGCAGCACCAGTAAAGGCGGAAACACGAAGATGATTCCGAACACTATCACCTTACTTAGTTTGTTGGGGTGCAAGGTATAGCTGGAGTTTGATGATTGATAGGGCTGATGCTGATGGTAATGACTAATGTACCCAGCTCTATGCACGTACCTCTACATGACTGGTGGTGCTAGCTATTCTAGTACTGGCCCTGGGTGCAACTCATCATCTCTTCCATGCCAGTGTGTATGCCTCATGTTCTGCACAACGTATTTCCTTTGTCATGGATAAATACTCTGATCGACCTACTTGCGCAATCTTCTTCTGCTTCCCACTTGGTTGCTGCGCTGTGCAGTTCTTCATCTGCTGCGGCACATACTAGTATACCTCATATTCTGTCTTTCTGGTCAATTAGGTACATGTATTCAGCTTCTTGATCTTCTTGTGGTGAGGATCATCTTGATCTTACTTCTTGTGTAACTCTTGCAAAGACAGTAATGGAGGACACTCTACCGGTAATCAGCAACTGCTTATGGAGAATGCCAGGTCGAGGGACGGCCAGGAAAAAACAATTGCTGTATTGGATGTGCATTCATCAGCGTGTTTTAAGATCAGGACAACTAAGTTCGCCACTACACCAACTTTTTGGCTACATAGGAGCAATGATGATGATGGCCGTGTTTGACTTCGTCAGTTTTCGTGCTACCAGCCACCGCATGTCAACATTGTCATACTCGTACTGATAAGGAAGAAAAACCCACACACGCACGCGCACACACGCACACACACACACACACATGGATACACTGACAGGCATGCAAAGCAAGAGAGACACAGAGAGAGAGAGTCAGGCAGCGGAAGAGAAGTGAGACTACTTGTAGGTTATGGCCCTATGGGCACGGTGCTCCAATTTCTGCCCAGCTGAAGTAAAATCCATGTACACTATTTTCGTGTAGTGTTCAGTGACGGTGCCAGCCACTGGTGAGTGACCCAGTGGTGTAGGTGTTGACATTCAGCACACATCACATTTCAGTCTCCAACGTAAATTCAGTCAAAACAACACTGCACTGCAGCAACATGGGAACATGCTTCTCCCAGGCCCACCATGCAAGTGCAGTGTGCGCCAAGAACAATTCCAGGTAATTCAGCAGCTACCCAAGGATGGACAGGTTCGGCAAAAACACTCCGCGAGTGCCTGACGTTTGCAAACGTATTTTGTTGACAGTTGTTGTTTCTTCCTTCGATTGGGCAAGACACGATAATGTGCCAACCCAGCCAGCAATGAGACACATGCATTTGTATCCATCAGGGCTATTGTAAGACTTTAGAGAGTCCTTTGCATATGTGCTGGGGACATTCACTAAATAATTAGAGAGGCCTGGATACCCAACGCAGGGGGATTGGCTGAAAGGTCTTCGTCCATAGGTAAATATGGATCAATGTACTGGGCCCACGGATTCTGTCAATCTTCTCGCGGCAACGCCTCTTCAAGGCTGGAATAAACAGTAGAGTAACTACGGCTAGTAATCCTCGCGACTTACCGAAACTATTCACCACATCAAAGAAAAGCAAAAGTGCTTCACCACTGCGACGGCCTGCAACATCATTTCCAACCGTACACCCGAACAACACATTTGATTCTCTTTTTGCCACCCAAGCACATTTTACCGTAGGACACGGACTTGTCTTATGGGTGATCTTTGGGTGGACACCGGGAAGGCGCCAAAAAGGTGATGTAATGGAAAGTCCTCTATAGTACACGTGTCATTGTAGGGTGATAGCCGACCTCATATACGCTGTAGATCTACGGGGAGATTATTTCCTCAGTATGTTGTAGGCAGTGCTGGAGGTTACGTGACGATGGCGGAGCCAAGTGCAAAAAGATCCAGGCAGCCCAGACAGCCCACCTCGAGTGCCGTGCGAGGTTTTTTGAAAAAGTTTTCTTTGCCAGGTTCAGGCACTGATCCTCTCGTCTTTTTCAGCAGCCATCATGACGAGCTCCGACAGGTTCTGCTCGAGGAGCTTCAGTCTCACCCTTTCAAGGTGGTTTTAGTTTTGAGGGTGGAGATGACACGAGAGTCGGCCACGGGTAGTACGTCTGCCGTCCCGTTTTTTAGAAGTAGACCGGCTCGGATCCTCAGCGAAGGGGACATTGATAGTGCAGTCAAGACGATGGTGGCGAGGATCACTGGTCTTATTGATAAGTGGGTGCAGAACGGATCCAACTGGACCGTTTCTCGAGTGAGACAGCTGGATGTGTCCACAGCAAAATACACTCCTCTTCGAGGTGAGTTTCTGTTCATCCGGCAGTGTTTGTTCGAAGCCTGTCGAATTTCTTGTGGAAAGTTGTAGATGTATTGTTTTGTACTAGATGTACAGTTTTTCGTGATTGTCGAGAGGGTGTAGTTGTGATGTGGTGTTACTCTGAGCAAAGCCTTCGTTGTATTTTTGTGGTGTTCTGTAGGTGGTGCAGCTGATATCCCGCCCAAATTAGAAAAAAAGAAGGCCATCATTAACGTAAAGAACAACGATGACAGATGTTTGATGTGGGCGTTGTTGTCAGCGCTGCACCCCGTCGACTACAACCCACAGCGTGTATCCAAGTACACCCAGTATGTGGAGGAGCTGCGGTTCGACGGTGTGATGTTCCCTGCAACTCTCAGTGATGTACCCAAAGTGGAGTTACAGAATGGTCTTGCAATCAATGTGTTTGGCTACGAGGGGAATCTGTACCCACTCTATCTCAGCGAGCGACAGGAGACTCCCATCAACCTGCTTCTTCATGAGAACCACTTCACATGGATAAAAAACTTCAGTCGTGCATGCGAGAATAAGAACAGACACGCAACACACTACTGCTTGCGATGCCTCTCCGCACACAAAACAGCAGACTCCCTGCAGCATCACAGCGAGAGATGTCAGGTGATGAAGCCTGTGCCAGTAGTCATGCCCACAGCAAAGGACAGCATCCTCAAATATACAAATTTGAAGCACAGGATGGTGGCTCCATATATCATTTACGCTGATACGGAGGCCATCATTGAGCCGATGGAGGAACAGCATGGCAGCAGCACTGTACGCACAGCACGTCATGTACCATGCAGCATCAGGTATGTTTTGTTGTTGGTGTTGTTTTTGACTAATGTTTGCTGTACTCATACCTGCACAGTGCTTGCTGTTATTCCTTCTTGTCTTGTTCTCCCCTAATTGTGTTCGTGTTGTAGTATGTGCATTTTGTGTGATTCCATTTTTTCAAAATCACTTATTCTTACTTTCCTTCTTCTTTTATGCTCTTGTAGATATGCTGCCATCCGATCCAACGGTGAAGTCCGTGGCGAGTTTGACGACTGCAGTGAGAATGCCATTCACAACTTTTTCGACAGTCTCAAAGAGTTGGAAGGCAGTATCCAGGAGGATTTGGCGGATATCAAGCCAATTCAGATGACGGCAGAACTGGAGCTTGAGTTTCAGAACGCAGTCAACTGCTGGATATGTGATGAAGTACTTGGAGAAGATCGTGTTCGTGATCATGATCATCTCACTGGTAAGTATTATAATTTTTTGTTTATTTTTGTTGTTTTGCAGTTGTGTGTAGATATGCGTATGTGTATAGTGCATTTTCATGTCTTTGTAGCTGTTTGCATCTGTGTTTTATCGTGGTGTATTGAATTGTATTGTCTGTGGTATCACCTTCACTGTAGATGTTTACTATGTTTGTGTATTCCCCTCTTTCTGAATATCTGCACAGGCAACTACCGTGGTGCTGCACACTACCAGTGTAATATTCAGCTGAGTATCTACCCAGATCGCCAGATCATTCCGGTTGTGTTTCACAACCTGAAAGGGTACGATGCTCACCACCTCATCGCCCACATTGGTATGACCGAGGTTGAAGAGGTGGAGTACGAGGACTCTAACCAGCGTAAGCGGATTAAGAAGGTTGGTGAGATCAGTGTCATCGCCAACAACATGGAGAAATATATTTCATTCAAGTGGCGTCAGTACCGCTTCATCGACTCCATGGCCTTCTTGAACTCCTCTCTGGACTCGTTGGTGAGCAACACTCCGGAAGATGCCTTCAAGCTTACTCGTACATTGGCCCATCATGACCTTCTCCTGCGTAAGGGTGTCTACCCCTACGAGTACATGGACTCCTTTGCTCGGTTTGATGAGACACAGCTGCCACCTAAATCAGCATTTGAGTCTAGTTTGACTGGAGAAGGTATCAGTGATGCCGACTATGCCCATGCTCAGAACGTATGGCAGGTAAGCAGCTTGTGCCTTCTGTATTGACCCTCGGAATTTCCCTGATGCCATGCTTTTTGCATTATTGTGCTCTACTTATGACTTTTGAATGCTGTTGTGATGTGCTCTACTCATTTTTTTTTGTACTCATTGCTCTCCATCTGTGGATGTGTGGATGCTTGTGTGTATGGATGTGTGCGTTTGTGTGTGTGCGTTGATGTGTTTTTTTTTTGTATTTTTTTTGCAGACATTTGAGTGCAGTACAATGGAGGCATATCATGACCTCTATTTGCAAACAGATGTCTATCTTCTAGCAGATGTCTTTGAGCATTTCCGCAAGACGGCATACAAGACGTATGGGTTGGATCAAGCCCATTACCTTACTCTCCTAGGTATGTTCATCAGTCTTTGTTGTTGTCCAATGCATTCTCTCCTTTAGATGGTGTTCTCTGTTAGTATTCTTGTGCTTTCTTGTCGGTGTATTTTTATACTTTTTGCATGGTGTATTGACTTTCGTGTTTGTGTTCTGGTGTGTTGTATGGTGTTATGTAGGATATGCATGGGATGCTCTACTACGGTTCACCCAGATTGAACTGCAGCTGCTCACGGATGTAGACATGCATCTGTTTGTCGAAGCCGGTCTACGTGGGGGCATCTCAATGGCGTCGCAGCGGTACGGCAAGGCCAACAACCCAACGATGGATCAGTACAATCCTGCCGAGCCCACATCATACCTGCTATACCTTGATGCCAACAACCTGTATGGCTGGGCTATGTGCCAGAGTATGCCGACGTCTGAGTTTGCCTGGTGTGACAAGAACCTGTCCGAGATACTGGCACACCCTGTAGATTCGAGCACTGGGTTCATTGTGGAGTGTGATCTTGAGGTACCTTCTTCGCTGCACCACTACTTCAATGATTATCCACTCGCACCGGAAGTGATGAGAACATTCTCAGATAAGCTATCACCATACCAACAAGCACTTGTGGAGGAGCTCAAAGTGTCAGCCGTAGATGGAGTCAAGTTGACACCCAGTCTCCTACCCAAGTCCAAGTATGTGTTACACTACCGTACACTGCAGCTGTATTCGCGTCTGGGCATGGTGGTGACCGCTGTTCACAAGGTGTTGGGATTTCAGCAGAGTGCCTGGATGGCTCCCTACATCAATCTGAACACTGCACTTCGCACGAGGGCTACAACCGACTTTGAGAAGAGCTTTTACAAGGTAAATGCAACCGTTGTGTGCAGTCTCGTATGTTGTTGTTGTTGTTTTTTGTTGTTGCATGTATGGTGCAAGTGTGACGTTGAGTATGCTAATTGAAAAATATGCTGATGTGAAGGAATGGCATGATATGATTCTCATGTGTCATGTTTGCCTGTTTGTGTGCTGCAGCTGATGAACAACTCAGTCTTTGGCAAGACGATGGAGAACGTTCGTAATCGAATACGCATCGATCTCTTGCGAGAAGAAAGTGAGGAGCAGGTACTGAGGGCAGTGAGCAAGCCTACATATGTGCGGCACGACATTTTCCCGAACGGGCTTGTCGGAATAGAAAAGCAGCACACTGAGATCAAGCTCAACAAGCCGGTCTATGTGGGTATGTCGATACTAGACCTGTCAAAGGTACACATGTACTCCTTCTACTACGATGTGCTGAAGGAGCAGTACGGTAGCAGAATCCGGCTGTTGTACACCGACACCGACTCTGTTATTGTGCACATAACCACCGGTGATGTTTATGCAGAGATGGATCTGTCTCTGTATGACACCAGCAACTTTCCCACTGACCATCCTCAGTACACTTCTGCCAATAAGAAAGTGGTTGGCAAATTCAAAGATGAGCTTGGTGGGAAATCCATGGTGGAGTTTGTAGGTCTAAGATCGAAGATGTACTCCTACATCGGGCAGGAATCGGCCAAACGAGCCAAGGGTGTGCGAAAGGCAGTCCTGGCAAATACCATCACCCACAAGGACTATGTAGATGCACTGCTCAGTCATCGTGTGTCTGCCAGGCCTATGACGGGTCTCCGATCACATTGCCACACAGTGTATGAGGAGGTAACCACCAAGGTGGCATTGTCTCCATTCGACTGCAAGCGGTATATACTGGATGATGGCATGGCCACACTTGCATATGGTCACAAGGACATTTAATGGGCAGGACCCCACATTGAACATGTTTCATCATTTTCATGCAAAACTCCCCGCCATTCTTCTGTCTAATATTCCTCCTTTCTTGACGTGTGGAGCTGGCTCCAACACTCTACATTTTTGTTAAATATTTCAGGCTTGTGCCTCAATTATATTGCAGGATATAGTGCATTGTGCGGTATAATAATCTTCATCGCATCATAAAATATTACCCTACATACTTTGGTTTGCAGTGTGTGCGCAGCATAGTCCATATATCATCAAATTGATCAAGTTCAGTATCTGCGGGCATATATTTCCCCAGCTTGAGAAAATGCTTATATACTTGCGTAAATTTATGCTCACAATGATGACATAAAAATGAGATTAAAGTCCATATGATGGCCAGTATGAATGTAGTTATGATGCTTGTTCTTTCGGCTGGTGAGGTTTGAGTGGATTTCTCTGCCACCACATTGCTGGCTCCGAACAGCACTGGTGCAAGCAGGAGTAGTTGTTGAGTAAGTTTAACTTTATTCAAACGCCCCTTCACTTTCTCATAGGCTTCGCTGTTGCTCGCAGTTGATGGCTCGGCTGATGGGGTGGCATTGCTTGAGGAGTCCATCTTGATCTTACTGTACCGGGAATTTTTTCTCACATCCATTCAACCATTAGTATGAGAAAAATTATGGCCAAAAAGGCTGAACGGGGATGAGTCCATACTGAGCGATTTGACCAGTTGAAGTCGTGTGTAAGGGTGTTTTCAAAACTTTGCCAACCTCCTTTTTCCGCCAACCAGGGCGAAACATTGGTGGTCATGTAATCTAAGTGCCAGGTCATGACATGATGTACATAGTGCAATCCCAGTTCCGTTGAATTCTCCATACAGATGTTCGCTAACTCGCTGCTGAATAAGTACAGGGCCACAATTTTAACATGGCTGATACCGTTTTTAAATAGTTCTTTTGCAAATGTAAGAAATTGCGTACGACCCGTTCTGGAGTTGAAACACAGTTGCTGCATCAGCACCTGAAATCTCGATCCACTGCGCCTGACTAAGCGACACACTCGTACCAAAACTCTAGAAAGCCGAGATGGTTTCGACTCCGGCGACGATACACATTGTGGTAGGTCTACATGACCTTGTTCTGCCAGTCGATCAGCAATAACAGCAGAAAGCAGATTTCTTGCAGTAGTCTGCATTGTGCACTGCATCATCGTTTCCCTCTACTACTATCCTTGGAAATATACCTCATTTCTTTCTGCGATACCCATTGGTTGAACTTTTCGGGGTATCCCTTCCACTTGACCAGCAAACTACCCTTACGTCTTTTCAACACCTTATCGATTCGAAATGTAGCTTGCGCAGTCTTCATGAGCTGCTGTTTGTAGAAGCTTCCTGTGATGGGTTCATCGGCAAGGTCTTTCACTTTGTAGGTGACCGGATAAGTGGGGAGAACCTTACGAATCACAAATACCTCTTCGGTCCAGTTGGGTGTGTATCCCTTCGCAAACATTCTTTTTTCCACTGTAATGCGAACTTTATCTCCGACTTGAAAGACAGGCTCATCCACAATGGGCTCATACAGTTGCTCAATCGGTTTCCCTAGGGAGGCTTCCATGGGGGTCATCCCAATTGTACGGTGTTTACTATTGTTGTAGTTGTCGACAAGTTTTTGCAGCACATCGATGTAGACGTTGGTCGAGCGAGCGGTGAAGTGCTTCCACATACGAGATTTTAGCGTTCTGTTGAAACGTTCAACGACGACGGCTTTTCCTTCATTCTCTGTACTGTACATGTGAATGTCGTTTTTCTTCAACCACTCCTTGAACGTTTTGTTATAAAATTCCGAGCCATGGTCCACCCATAGTAGCTTAGGTTTCCGATTGGTTGTGACGGTTTTAAAGGCTGAGACAACACTATCCCCGGTTTTGCTCTTAAGTGGCACACTCCAAGCATACTTCGTGTATATGTCTATAACATTGAGAATATATCTAATTCCTTCGTTATATTCGCTAAAGGGCTGCATTTCTACGAGATCAGCACTCCATACATCGTCCTTGCCGTAAACGTCCACTTTTCTGCGTGGGAAATGTACTCGCTTAGGTTTATGTAGCTCATCGGCAAGATCATCTTGCCAATCCCCACCAACCATGACTTGATCGTTGTGAAGGGTATCGTGAGAGAACGTACAGGAGAGGAATTCCAATACTCCGTCTATACCAGTCTTTGAGAAGACTTTCGCTACCAGGATGGCATAACGTCCGCAGACCGCTGTGCTTCTATCTTGAATGACTTGCGTATTGGTGTACAGGTTGCAGCCGGAATAAACATTAAGAAAACATTGTTTTAGTTCCGGTTCTTTATAGTCTTCGGCCATCTGCATCAATGCACGCCCGAAGCTGTCAAATATCAGAACATTATCGCCTTCCCTACACACCGTCAGCCAATGGTGTCCCCCTTCGGGTTTGTCCAATATCGGGAGTATGTTGTCCGTGTTACACACACAAAACTCGCCATGGTTTAAGGCAGGCAGGAGATCATAGCTAGTCACACCTCGGAACCCGCGAATGTGTTTCAGCGCAGACTCGATGTCCACGTTGCTCAGCTCCACATCCATACCTAGTATACCAGGGATTTTCCTTTCAGAATAGCAAGTGTTCGGTAATAGGGACTCCTTGTATTGCTAGCCACTTGCCGATTCTTGAAGACACTTTTGATAAAGGTGGCATCATCAGCCATGTACTCTTTGAGACCTAACATAAATTGTTCTGCGTTGATAAGTTTTGCTTCTTTGGTTCGAGTGTAGGCGTTGATCATATCTCCTATACCGGAATATTTGTCTGCGGATCCTGGTATGGCTAGAAGCTGAGTTCTTATTGCAGCCAATTTCACATTACTCCTCGAGTGGTTTGGAAGCGCATTAAGGTTGGCTGCTGCTGCAATCTGCTGGAATGGATAACGCGACAGGTGAAACTGATTGATTTGGTTGACCAGAGTAGCATAGTCTTTGAGGATTTGAAATTCGAGGGTATCTCTAGTGTTTTCCATTCTACCTCTGAGCCCCTGCTCATCCTCCTGATAGACTTGGTGTAGTTGCGGCCTTGCACTGAAGTGGCTGCTTTGCAGAAAGGCTTCCGGTATCTTATGGTCTACTAGGAGTTTACCAAATGTATTTATCACTATTCTATCAAACTTTGGCTCCATGGCGGTTTGCAGTGGGATACTAGCGGCAGAGATGTTTCGCCTCATTCTAGCCTCTGCTATGGACCCTCTTGCCATTCCAGAACTCTGATCATAATCGAGGAGATTCGATGCAACAGCATTAGTAACCGAGGATGGGTTTATCAGATCCGGATTGTTCTTAAATGTTCTATCATACATAGCCTTTACTCGAGGGTTTGATTTCACTTGGGAGATAGGAAATGGGCGATCTTCTTCGGGGATATAGGCCAGTGCTTCTCTCACTTGCCCGGAAAATTTCTTATAATCTCCACCTCGTACTGGAGGAGTACCTTGAACCTCCCACACGGTGTCACCTTTACTCAGGATATCCTGGGGGTTTTGTAATATCATCTTCATGGTCTCGTCTCTCTTCTCTGGTGGTATTGGGTGAGTACGGCCGTTGCACTCGATGCAGATAGGTTGGAAGTGCACCCGTATTCGCTCCATTTCTGTACAACGGGCTTAATCAATCTCATCCACTCCTACCCCCCGTGCTTCACAGCCAGCAATCCACTCAAAACTATCAACTTCGGATTCGATTTGGACAATTAGTTTTACTCTAGGGAATGTGACCTCCCAGGTGTCTCCAATCTTAGTGACGGTAACCGCATCCCACTCACTGTGGGTGGGTATAATGCGAACACTGACACCATCCATACTTACTATAGGCAGAAAATATTTTATTCAAACACAACCTTCGATGTTATAGAATCACAGTGAGTATAAAACTCATTGCGTGATGCATCGACCGCTAGAAAGGGTCTCCAACAAGCTTCTAATAGTTTTTCATAGAGTTTATAGACAAGATTAGCTTTCAAACAGGATCCGCCAAATAAAGTATGAAGATAGCGTTTGATGTTGGATTTATCTGTAAAGCGAAAAAGATAGAGGAAGTTGGTATTTATCTTCATATCTTTGATGTTATCAAAGCTTTGAGAGAGAAAGAACACATTAAGTTCATAATGATGGCTATACATGGTGAAAAACTTGTAAAGACATTCCCTCTGACTGCCATGCTTCAGTCCCATGACACGTATATCATCTATAATGACAAAGGACTTGGGCTGAATGTCCGTCTCTTCGATACACTCAGGCATTGCACTGTAATGTTTCAACTCCGTGCCTTCCTGCCTGTATTGCTCCGGTGAAGTATTGGAGATGACGTAAAGTCGTTCCGGCTTTACCTCTCGAAGTATTTCCTTGAGGTAATGGGATTTCCCCATGCTGCTCTGACCCAGAAATAGCACATTTTGTCCCCATGTTTGGAGGGAGGGGAGAATCTCAGAGTACTTGGGTTGAGATCGTAGAGACAGACCTGCTACGCGGAGTAAAGAGGCAGACCCTCCTTTCAGAGACAGCAGTGATGAAAAGTCCATACTTACTATAACGAGAAAAAATTAAATGTTAAAGCTCTGAGGTATAAACGAAGGGTTATGGGTATTTTCTATGCGAGTTCGGATACGGTCAGTAATGGTTTCTGGAGGGTTTGAGGATCGTCGTCTTCTACCTCTCTTCTTAGCTCCTGACTTGATGCCGGACTGTACTCTCGACTTTGCATGTTCAAACAGCTGCCTTCCCAGACCTTCAACCTCCCTCTTCAAACCGTCTCCTTTGCGCTTCCTTGCACGTTGCCCCCTGGAGAATTTGTTAGTGGGTGGTAGCTTCGATCGTCTTTTCTGAGATCGTCTCTTGCTTGCTCGAGTACTGCTTTTTCTACTATTTCCCTTTCGACCCCGGCCAAATACCTTGTCCACCAGATTGTCACCGACGGACGCTAGCGCCCCCATAGCTAAGGGTGCACCAACGGTTTTCAATATGGGTAGGGCTTTAGCCACGAGTCCCGGTGGAATGCTCAGTCCGCCTCGCTGCATCATGGGTTCACGGCCAGCTACCATCTGACGTCTGATGGACTCACCGTCTTGACCTCGACCCAAGAGCATGGGAAGAAGCGACATGCCTAACATCGCCCCCATCCCAAGCCCACCCCTCTGGGTGAGCTTTTGGCCTTGTTCGGGGTCTTGCATTCTTTTTCGAAGCTCCTCAGCCTGTGCACCTCCAAAGATGTTTTTGATGAAGCCCCAGATACCAGACCCGTACTGTCTTTCCAAAGTCTGTAGATCACCTCCCCACGCTCGGGGTGTGGTTTCCAAATCTCCTCCCTGCATTGTTACTATAACGTGGAAATATTTACACAGTCTCCCACTTGATGCCTTCTTCCTTGCTCATGGTATACATATACTGGTCGAGACATAATAAATTGACCTTGATCGATGTGCTTGCGTGACTGGGTACATTGATCGGGGCGTTGGCCACATTGGCGAATTGATAATCGAGTGACATGTTACCCCTGACCTTTTCATTGTCCAGCATCCTGTCTAGATTGAGGTTGATTGGTATCATAAAGTAATGGTTACAGTAATCCGAGGCTGTGATAGGTATTTCAGCCCCATAGGTCTTTCCAAAGAACTCTTGAACCAAGTTGTATCCACGTAAATAGCTCGACTTGTTATAGTCATAATAGTGCTTGGCATCACTGTTTTCGGAACACTCCCATCTGAACTTCAGCGGACTGTCGAACACAGATTCATCGTTAATGGTTACTCTGAGTTGGGAAAGATTCGCATGTACCATGGCCAGGCGATTGCTGAAATTACTGGCAGCGCCGCCACCCAAGACAGCATCTTCTCCGAGTTTCAGATCAGAAAAGAACAGGATCATCCTCCTAGGAATATCTGAATTGTGGAGTAGCTCCAGAGTACCTGCATCGTCTGTCAAACTCTTCTGTACAAGCCGAGGGCACCAGGTATGGAAATATAGTTCTTTAGGCAGACGCACTTGATCTACGTATGCCTTATCCATTCTATAGGTAGGGTAAACAAAGTCCAGCTGCAGCAGATCAATGTTGACAGGCCCAACACCTGTTAGACTGTTTCCTCCTCCGCCTCTATCCGAGACAATCATATATCTAGAGAGCTGGGTTTGCGGTAAATCAAACCGTATTTTGATTTGTGTTCCTGGAGGCAACCACGCATCATCCACATTGAAGAAGGGAAGGAATGGTCTCATTTTGAACTGGAAATGCCCTGATGTCACACGGGCAACGTTTTCCAGAACAGTATTACTGAAGTTCTCCTCATTCGACAGGTGGACAGTGGGCCGTCTTTTCAGTGTCGTACCATCGAAATCATCTTCGCCATCTGTGTTTGTTGCAAACGCATAGGCGTGCGAGCGTTTTACACCATACCGATAATTCCCTAGAGGTATATCTTTAACACACTTCTGGGGGTCGAGTTTCTGAAGTCCGTACAGATCAGAATCGGAATATTGGAGTTTAGCCACGTCACTCTCCATAAGGCTAAGAATGTGTTGCACACTCTGCATATCTTGCACCTTGCTAGATTGCGTCACCTCCGTGCCATTTAGTTCCACGCGGATATTCTTGAACCATGAAAATGCAGGGGAGGTGGTACACACCCAGTGTGGATATGATCTGGCTCCATTAGCCCGACTATCACTAACTTCATACCGGAGTTTGACGATAAAGTAACTTTCACTCAAGGCAATGAAATTTGGTGATGATATATCCAATTCGCTGTTCAGAGAGGGTGGTGAACCATTTCGAGAATACAGTCTTACAAAGTTTCTCCCCTCTAGGAGTGATATCTTCTTTTCGGTTCGCTCTAGGATGCTATTCTGCACCACTTTAGTTTTCGACAGCAGCCCCTTAAAGGGGTCTGGGATCTGAGTGGCCACGACGTGCTGCGCCATTCTTACTTGTACGTGGAAAAATTTACTCGATTCTCAGATCCAATAACGCCGGGTACCCCGTGGTGATAAACTCTCCAGTGTTGTACTTCAGCCAAAATGATATTTCCGTAACGCTTGAGTGCGGAAGTAGAGCGCGTTTGTCTCTCTCTCCAAATATGTAATTGTTGATACCGTTGTGAGTTTGAATGGGGAACGTCTTCAAAATCCTCGAGTCCTGATTGTCTTCATATTCCACGGCCTGGGCGATCAGGTCTGTATACAACAACACAAACCTTCTCCCTCTAGTCAGATCAACTGCATACGGTGATGTGAAAAGACCAGGTTGTATGGTCACGGATTCTGCAATCGATCCCAAGCCCAGAACGACACTGGGGGAGTCGGGTTTCAGGATAATTTTTTTCCCGACAGGTACGCTGATGCTCGCTCGGCTTGTATAGCGGGAATAGGAAAACACAATATCTGGGTGATTTGCACTTTTCAGTGCCTCGTTAATGACTGTAATGAGATCTGCAATATCCGTGTGAGTTCCTGTTAGGATGGAGAGTTGAACTTCCCCTTCTTGCGTCTCCACGTACAATTTGTTACTCTCCGTATCAACGTTTTCAGAATGAAGTTCGAACTGGGCAGTGTCCAAACTGATGTGTTTCCCTATGGTATTCAAAGACCTGATACGCAGTGTAAAATGAGGCGTGAACGCACCGGCTATAACGGCAGAAGCGTTGTTTACTGCAGACAGTACCACCGCCATACCTACTGTACAGGGGAAATATTTCCCCATAATAACAAGGATGGCGTTTTGGAGCATGCATTTCCACAAGAGCCCGTCTGAGGAAACCTCCAGCCGAACAATAAGAACCTTGAAGGATGATATTGCGCAACTCAAAACTCTGGTGGGTAACGATAACACCAAAAACACCCTGATGTACAATGTCGGGGCACTACAGAACAGCAAGTTGAATAAAACAGATGCTGAGATCATGGAGGGTCGAATCAAAGAATTCGCGGAGTCAACGGTGATAGATGACGAAACCCATTTGAAAACGGATGGCAGCGTGAGGATGAGAGGAAATCTGCACATGAATGGCAAACGTTTATGCTGGCTGGATTACGACGGTGTGTCGGACACCTGTGCTGTACCTGCTGGGTGGGTGAAGAAGGAATTAGCCCAAATCCGCAAAATGAAAGGTCCTAAAGGTGATCCAGGATTTGGTTGGTATAGCGGAGCAGACCCTCCGTCGCCACCCATCGGCAGACAGGGTGACTTCTATTTGGATGCTACCACCCTCGTTGTATATAAAAAACTCATTGCGGGTTGGACTGCATTCGGATCACTTAAAGGACATCGAGGAAGACCAGGGGTTCCTGGACCAAAAGGAAGTCCTGGCCCGACTGGGGAATCTGGATTGCAAGGTTTAAGGGGCCACACAGGACTGCAAGGACCCCAAGGGCCATCAGGACACATAGGTGCTACAGGGCCGCAAGGACCCCCAGGAAACATAGGGCCCCAAGGACCTGAAGGATCGCCAGGCCCTCAGGGTGACGTGGGACCGCCGGGGCCCAGAGGTCCTCGGGGCCACAGTGCAAAGAGTCTTCCAATACTTTTTCCATAATACGAAAAACCAGAGTGAGATTATAGAAATGTTTCCTTTCTTTTCAATTCAACGAATTCATGCAATGGATGGTTTGATTACGGTTGAAATTGACTGTATGATTCATAAAGAACAATATTCTCCAAGCAAGTGATGACACGTGCACCTTAAATCAGTTTAGAATGCCTGCACAATGGTGGATAGTATATAGATCAATGCATCTGGATAGTCATCATAAGCCAGTGAGGCAGCAAGTGGTAGCTTCGGTTCAACTCCATAATGTTGGATGAGTTCAATCATTAGCTGTTCTTCTTGCTCTGTCATATCCACCGTCCTCTCAATAAACCGTTCAAAGTGAGCCTTACGTAGTTTCTTTGGGGTTATGACCTTCATCCACATTTTGAAGAACACTGGGGAAGTCTTGAATAGGGAAGCATTTCTCATCCATGCATCTTTGCTTCTGGGGAGATGAAGACTGAGTATCTGCACCATCTCTTCATCTTCATAGTAAATGCATGACAGGGCGATGGCATAATTCAGAGCTCTATACTCACTGCCCTTCTTCATAGCGTAGAGGCGTTGCCGAGTTTCAAAAAGCGATGGGTATAGCGGCTTACACACTCCCACCTTCTCGATAAAAGCCCCCAGACTTTTATCCACTGATTCCAGTCGCTGCACATCTGTGTAAGGCTTACTGGGCAGCATTACACGCTCTGCTACATTTGCCTCTGGCGCAAACAAAGAGCCCAAGACTAGACCACATTTCATGCAAACGACAGCTTCTTCCGTTTCTATTTCTTCATGGTTACACCCATCACAAAATTCAACTTCCTCCTGAAACTCCATGGTGCCAAATGCAACTGTAATGATCCTGACGCATTACTTTATCCCTTCCACTAATTGTTATCGACCAATCAGCATACTCTCGTCACCTCACATCCAATCAGCATACCCCACGTCACACTAAGGTTACACACACTTGTGTCATATATGCGAAAAAATGGTACTGGATCATAGCAAAATCCTCCTGGATAATGAACAAAATAACGATTAAAACACAATACACAATAACGACAACAACCGACAACAACAACCAACAACAACCGACAACAACCGACAACATCCGACAACAACAACCAACAACAACCAACAACAGCCAACAACAACCAACAACAACCAACAACAACCAACAACAACCAACAACAACCAACAACAACCAACAACAACCAACAACAACCAACAACAACCAACAACAACCAACAACAACCAACAACAACCAACAACAACAACCAACAACAACCAACAACAACCAACAACAACACCAGCATTATAATGCATGGATAGTGCATGCAGGGTCAGGGACTGAAAGTCGCACGCTAAGTAAGGGCAACTTGTCAGTGCACATCTACGATGTGCGAATAAAACGAATGCAAGGAAAGTGAACTTGTTGCTGCACATCTACGAAGTGCGAATCAGGGATTAGTATAATGACACGTGTACTAGTCCACCTTGTGTATACGTCTTTTCCGCAGGGCCACTGAAGGTCGCACGCTCCGCGTGCTTATGCGCGCATGCGCAATATGTCACTGCACATCTACGATGTGCAAATCAGGGAGTAGTACGTATTTTACTACTCCCCGGTGTGAATGCACCGAACGTGCACAAGTGCACGGTCGTCACGGAAAAGAACATGATGACATTTATGACATGGCAGGGTCAAAGGTCAAACCCTAGGGGGTCCCGGGGCCAGACCAAGCGCGCCCGATACAGTGTGCCTTATTTAACCCAAAGGTCAAAGGTCAAACCCTGGGGGAAGTCCTGGGGCCAGACCAAGCACGACCGACACAGTGTGCCTTATTTGGCCCAAAGGTCAAAGGTCAAAAAGTGTGCCAGAACCTGCCCCGCACTAACTACTGACTTGCACTGCTGAAAACGGTGCTCAGTGCCTAACTTCCTAAGTGAAGTGTCCTCTAGTACAGATATCACCTGCCCATCTTGACTTCGGTGTTCTATCAATTACCGTGATAACATTGAGACTCTCTCCACCTAGGATATGGCACGTGGAGTGTACAAAAAATACGAATCCAAATACAAAAATGACAATGTGGTATTTGGGTTCTTGGCAGCTCTTCGTTGGCCTCCCACTTTGCATCTACATGTACATGACTGTACTGTACATTGATTTTTGGATAGTGCACCTTGTGCTAATGGTAGCTAATTCATCTCTTCTAATCTCCTACTCAAGAGTCACGGTTGCATTAATAATTTCTATGTTTACCCAATGCTGTATACAGCAAGCTGTATCGGTCGTACATGTACGCCTCATCAGTAAAGCTACGGGCGTTTAAGTAAGGCGAGCTACCAGCCATGATGCAAAGGAGGCATCACAGGCACTCTCTATTTTAAAGGAATTCTCAGAGGAGATGGCCAAGGGGATCTACTGATGCAGTAGCAACCATAGTATCAGTAGTGTCGACGTTGCCGGATGAAATAGAGGGCATATAAAATACAACAACATCTAGTAATTTTTTGATAGAACAGATCATCGGAGAGAGCGAGGATAATTAGCGAGGAAACTGTGAACTACAAAATGACCATTCTGAAGAACATTGTTACTGTCATGAGGAGTGGGTGTTTGCTGTCTGAGGTAGGGGATGTCGTTCCGTGCTGAAATACACTACATCTGCAAACACATTTTGTGCTATCCGTTATGAACTTAGCATCGCAGAACAGAGGATTGAAACCGAACCTGACAGCAATGAGAAACATCGATCTCAAGTGCAGAACTTTTTTTCTTTTTTTTAAATTTCGGTCAGTCGGCTACAATCATTTCGTCTTGGGGGTTAGACAAGGGGAAGTAGCCATGTAGGGGCGTGAGCCCGCCTTTCGGCACCGGGAGATTCAGCTCGCTCAACTCGACTGTACTGAGTGAAGAGAACCAACACCTTGATCTGGTTAGCTGCGTCGTGGGGAAAGTACAGAACTTGAAATGACGATCACCTTCTTGTTCATGTACTTGCAGGTGAGCATAGTGTGAAGCCTGGAGCAACGCCCCCTCTTTAAAAGCACAGAGAAGGAGTTTGGCTTCAGCACACACTTTTTTCTCTTATATCATTGTTTTCTTCATTTCCACTATGTCCCATGACCAAGAGTCCATAACTCCATATCCTCAAGAGTATGCGACTGGGGTCTGCCTGCTGTAGGCCCACTGCGCGGCGGAATTCTAACATGACGTCATGCCGCTGAGGTGCAGAGGACAAAACTCTGCATTCCGCGGTGCTTGGATTTTTGCCTTGGCACCAGGGGCAGGGAGTAGCACAAGCGCAACGAACGTGTACGTCATTTATGACGTAATGTTGGAATTCCGCCGCGCAGATCCCCATGTACAGATTTGCACACTCTTGGGGTTATGGACTCTTGTAATTACGATTCAAATCAGACTGCAATCGTGCAAAATCAATCGAGCAACGAAGTAGCAAGTATTATTAATGCAAGGGAGCCAAAACATGGTCCAGGCGTGGGATTAACCACAATGCTAACCAAGTTTGGGTTTGACGTGGGTACTTGACATGTCATTCTATGACGTCTTCAAATCCCCAAGACGAAATGAATACTGAACTAGTCATACTGGCCGAAGTTTCAAAAACAAAAACAAAAACATGTATTTGATTCAATTTGCAATCAGTACTGTCATCGCACTAGTGTTCAATCTTCGGAGCAGCGGCATGATAGCAGTAGACAATCACAAAGTCTGTGCACTGTAAAGAATTAGTTACATTCATAGGTTGATGTAATTAAATCTTGCCATTGTTGTTGAGTGCCCGGCTGGCGCCAATTAGCGGCGCGAACACTGGAAAGTTGACACTTCTCCTTTTCACCATCCACAGGTCCTTTGCCGCAAAGTACCTGTGGATGGTGAAAGGAAAGCTTAAAACGCTGCTCTGTAGAGACAGGTGCTCCGGCAAATATTTTGCGGAAGGATCTGTCTCTACGGAGATGAGTTACTACTTCCAAGAGTACATGAGTGTGCAACGCCTGATCCAGCTCTGCATAGGGTCTTGGTCGAGCGTAATCGGATCTTGGCGTCATAATACCGTACACATCTGAGGGGAACGCGGGGAGTCGCGGGTACTGTCGGAATAAAAACAACGGTGCCCTGCCTCATGTGTGCTCATGAATATGACTGTGTGCTACTACTGTATATGAGTACCCCTGTGGATGCGCATGTACATGTATGCCGCATCGCGTTTCTCCAGCCAACCCCAGAACCAGGAACCAGCACAATAATGCCACCAGCCACGCCTATCAACTGTCAGACACACTCCCTGTCTCAGCTCCATCCGTCGTGAAGCGGTCGTTCCCGTACTGCTGTATTGGCGCATGGAACTCCCTTCCTGACAGGCTGCTGTCGCAGCGCCCACACAAAGCACGTTTTCAGTCATTCAAGACAAAGGTCTACCGACACCTGAGAGACAGCAACTGGTACTGGGCAACAGATTCCCTGTAATTTTTCGAGCTCGTCGCTTGCCGGACCCGCTAATCCGCGTACCTGGCCTTGCTCAGAGTGCTCAGCTGTGTTTTGCATACATGGAAAAACTTGTTATGATTCTTTTCTTTTCTCTGCTTATTCTTTTACCAGGCGTGGGCCATCCCCTGGATTATCAAAATGGGTGCCTTATTATTTTTCTGTTTTTTAGCTTGTTTTCTTTACACTTCTTTGTGGGAGTTTCGTTTCAGATCTATTAAAAAAGTTTTGGTTGATGAAGTTGACATGTACATTGTATATCAGTCCAAACACTGATAATAAACAATCTCTTTTCATCTTGTTTTTATTTTTCTAAAGACCTACCGGTACTTTTACCTTCTATTCTACTTCCCCATAGCTAGATCTAGCTTTCCTTTCCTTTACATTTCTGTTTCTTTTTCCTGGTGCGTGCTTGTGGCATTGAAGCCGAGACCTTTGGTCGGTGGAGCCCCTGGTACCTCACCATCACTGCTGCCCAGTGCAGCCCCTGCTCAGTAGCTGTTTGGTTTTGTCCACATAATTATTTATTATACGAGTTGGGTTTGTGAATAATAGTAAAAAAAATAAAAAAATAAAAAAGTATGTTCTAAGAAATGGTTTGCTCCCCACACCGGAGCTCGCGCTATTCCGCCGACTTTACTTGACACTTGACTGACTCACGACTGCCATCCAGAGCACACGAGAAGTCCATCGAACCTTCGACTCGGCAAACCTGCAAGAAAGCACCACTCCCTGCTCAATACACAGTGTTTCGGGGAATTCACCCCTCATCAGTTGAGCTTGAGTAGGCTGAGGAAGATTGTGCCTGAAGAGCACCACTTATATAGTGCTCTCCAGGCACAAACATCACCAGGGATACAAACTTACAGAGACGCTCCGTTTCAAGCGCGACAAACACCTCGTGAACACCAGATAGCAGCGTGAGTCAGTGTCGCTCCTGGACGGTGAGACAGACGTCGAGGACCCTCGGTCATTCGCAACGCTGTCACCTCCAAACCAACTAGTCGCAAGCCCGCGCTGGGCACAACAGTACGAAGTAGTGGTTGCGACTTCGGCGACGATTTGTAAGAAATGGTTTGCTCCCCACACCGGAGCTCGCGCTATTCCGCCGACTTTACTTGACACTTGACTGACTCACGACTGCCATCCAGAGCACACGAGAAGTCCATCGAACCTTCGACTCGGCAAACCTGCAAGAAAGCACCACTCCCTGCTCAATACACAGTGTTTCGGGGAATTCACCCCTCATCAGTTGAGCTTGAGTAGGCTGAGGAAGATTGTGCCTGAAGAGCACCACTTATATAGTGCTCTCCAGGCACAAACATCACCAGGGATACAAACTTACAGAGACGCTCCGTTTCAAGCGCGACAAACACCTCGTGAACACCAGATAGCAGCGTGAGTCAGTGTCGCTCCTGGACGGTGAGACAGACGTCGAGGACCCTCGGTCATTCGCAACGCTGTCACCTCCAAACCAACTAGTCGCAAGCCCGCGCTGGGCACAACAGTACGAAGTAGTGGTTGCGACTTCGGCGACGATTTGTAAGAAATGGTTTGCTCCCCACACCGGAGCTCGCGCTATTCCGCCGACTTTACTTGACACTTGACTGACTCACGACTGCCATCCAGAGCACACGAGAAGTCCATCGAACCTTCGACTCGGCAAACCTGCAAGAAAGCACCACTCCCTGCTCAATACACAGTGTTTCGGGGAATTCACCCCTCATCAGTTGAGCTTGAGTAGGCTGAGGAAGATTGTGCCTGAAGAGCACCACTTATATCTACTTCGTAAGTATGTTCTACATAATAATATTATGTGTGTTCATGACGAGGAAGGATGTCCTGCCAACCTAACTTGCATCTAAATTAGTCTACCAGCTTGAGTTGTTGTTGTTGTTGTTGTTGTTGTTGAGTGCCGACAATGCGGTAGTAGGTAAGTTGGTAGGACCCTTCAACATCTGAAGCCACCTATCAAGCAGCATGTTCCACTGCATAATTATGCTCAATGGCTCTGCACTGGCCCTGCACTCCAAGCGTGACAGGCCACCCATTAACCCGAAACCACTGCTGGCGTTTGTGCAATTGCCGCCGTTGGCAATAGTGGCTGCATTACCTTTATGGAGAGCCTTGGAGCCAGAGAAGACGCACACTATTTCCACAACACAGTGCACTCCAAGTCTCCAACAACACAAGAGTGCACACCACAACAACATGACCAAAGTGTGGGCCGCGATGAGGTGGAACCAGCACCGTTGCCTCCCGTAGAGCAGCCACCTGCATCCAGCAAAGACATAGCTGGGGCTGTGTCCGTGGTGTCGGTTGCAAATGCGCTCACGGAAGAGGCAAACACTGGACCGCGACCAATAGACAGGAGACCTAGGGCTGCGTTTACACGACAACGATTGAAAACGATTTGCGTTTACACGACAACGAAGTAGGACCTAAACGGTACGAAATCGCTGCGTTTACTACTATCGTTTACACGACAACGCCCGAAAACGATACCTAAACGGAACGAAATGGAAACGCACTTCAAAGTGTTTTGAAACGTTTTTAAAACGTTTTCAAAACGTTTTCGTTCTCGTGTAAACGGTGAAAACAGTGAAAACGATTGGAAACGGAGCGCGGTCATGGAAACCATTCCGCGCGGGACTATTATTTCGCGGGATATACCTGACCTTTGCGACCACCAGCAGTGAAGCACACCACTTGATTACGTCTTTTGTACATAATTATGTATTAATATTTTGTGAATAAACTAAAAACCTCTACAAAGTGAACAAGCGTCAGTACGAGGAACGCCTCCGAGATAACGTCGCGGACACTGAAGATATCTCTGTGAAAGCTGACAAAAATAAAAAAAATTCTACAAAGTGAGCAAGCGGCAGTACGAAAAACTCATCAGAGATAACCAGGGATAACGTCACCACCAACGGACACTGAAGACATCATCGTGAAAGCTGACAAAACTAAAAACCTCTACAAAGTGATATCTCGATCACCTCTGCTATTGACCCCGCTCGTTTTTTATGATCCTTTGCTTATTGCCTCCCAGGGTAATTTCTATCTGAAAAGCCTTGCAACTGTCGGAGGAAGGCTGAATGCCGGCTAGATGGCCGATGTCACGCCCCCAACACAGTCTACAAAGCGCAAGCCACCAGTCATAACCTACTCAAGTACTAGTTCGGTGTGTAAGGCAACCCGTTCAAGCTGGGGTGCCACACTATGCCGTTCAGAAACTCAAAGTACCGAAAAAGCACTGGGCTGTCCAAGCACTGTGGAGGCGGCGGAGCGACAGCCAGGAGTACACGCTGACCTGGGCTATTAGGGACAGGGCCAGATCGTACAGCAGCCGAACAAAGAGACCTCTGCATCGCCGAAAAGACCAGAATAATCACCGCTGACAAAGAGAACCGGTTGAATAAGACAAGGGAGATCATCGGCAAGTGGCGACGCTGTAACAAGCACCGACTCATTAACTTCACCGCCATAGCGTAAAAGAGTAAAGTGTGACCGGCGGCAAGGGTGACCAGGACATGCATGCATGGATCTAACGCCTCCACCCTACCCTGTTATGCCCGAACTTTGCGCGCTCACGTCAATCTCATTAAAAAGATCTTATCTAATGGACTTTACACACCGCCTCTATCTCCTAACTCCCGCCTTCACACTTCACGCTTCGCGCTTTCTTTCTTTTGTGCGGCTTGCTGTATGGCTGGGTATACTAGTATCTTATAGTGATCCGTACAGCCCTTCAGGTTGTTATGTTGCGTGATGATTGCGCAAGCATTAATTTTAACTCCAAGTAGCAACGGATCTATTTCATGATGAGGACCGCTTCCATTGTGAATTATAATTAAAAGGGTTTGCTCCCACACTGTACTGGAGCTCGCGCTACTCCGCCGACTTGACTTGACACTTGACTCACTCACGACTGCCATCCAGAGCACATGAGAAGTCCATCGCACCTTCGACTCTGCAAGCCTGCAAGAAAGCACCACTCCCTGCTCACCCCTTATCAGTTGAGCTTGAGCAGGCTGAGCAATATTGTGCCTGAAGAGCACCACATAGTGCTCTCCAGGCACAAACATCACCAGGGATACAGACTTACAGAGACGCTCCGTTTCCAGGGCGCCAAACACCTCATACACACCAGATAGCAGCAGCGTGAGTCAGTGTCGCTCTTGGACGGTGAGAACAGACGTCGAGGACCCTTGGTTATTCACAACGCTGTCACCTCCAAACCAGCAATTGTAGTCGCAAGCCCGCGTTGGGCGTTGCGCGTTGGCGAAACTACATAATAGTTCCCGGTTCGTTTCTACCTGAATGCACTCCCCCTCCCATCTGCACCAGGTCCTTTCTTTAATTTCCCATCCCCTGTGCGAGAAGCCATCGGGAGCCCTAAAACCCTGATAGTCAGTGTCTTTCCTGTTTTCGCTTTATTGATGAGGTACTAGTACATGGGGTGAGAAAACTGGTAAGAGAGGGAAGAAGAAGAAAAAAAGAAGAGTAAGAGAGGCAAAAAGAAGAAGCAAACCAAAACTATATTATTGGAGTAAGAAATGGGAGAATTGTAGGCACACAAAGCATCATTCCACCCAATTGCTTGTAAAACAGCATCAGCGACGTAACTGTTAGCCATGTACAGTACTGTAGCATGTCTCACTCATTCATACCGTTGGATTACTGCATCACAGACAAAGTATTATGTACATGCAATTCCGAATGTTCATTAATGGACCTTTCAATTTCCTTTGTCGTTGGTATTGCCATGCTTTCTCTATGCTGTCGCCATCATTTGCATAGGATGTTATGCCGTTTTCACATTCGGGATATAATCGAATCAATCATCTTCACTCGTACTCCTCAGTAGGCCATCAATAGACAGGACACTGTTTGGAATAAAACGGGGGTTGGGTTCGATTCCTACTGCACATGGATACATTGTACTAACCTCTGTCTCTGAAATTGAGCACTCTCTGCAGCTCGGGGATCAACAGATTTGGATACATTGCAAATACTTTTGAGTTTTGACTTTTCAATATTATTGTTGCTCAAATTGAGGGTTGAATTACCGGTTGAAGTATTGACTCACGAGTCAGGGGACAGGGACGCGGGGCGAACGTGAAACGCACCAGAATACCAGAGTGCTGTGGGTAAAGCCATGTGGGCAACAGAACCAACTGATCGCGCCTACTGCAGCAGCTGAGAGGAGTTGGATACAATGTCATCAGCGTATCTTGGTGTTGCTACCTACAGCGACCCGAGCTGGCCTTCCCATACCTAACGCCTGTTTCACGCCCTATTGCTAGTTGTCTACATGTGCGTGTATGCTATTTATACCACCGTCTCCTGGCATATATACCGGCATGGTCGGCACCTGATCTTCATGTTGCCTGATGATTGCGTGAGCATGAAACTTGAAGTAGCAGCAAACAAGCCTTGATTGTCCTTGTTGTTCTGTTGTGTACGCGTATATAAAATCATCGCCAAATAAGTCGCTGCCTCAATTCCGTACTACATCTCAACTATCTAAATTCCTTACCCTTGTTATTCCTGATCCTAATCTTTTTCATGAGAGTCATTGTTTTCCCACAGGCTTATCCAATTTATAACTCCTTCAACGTTATGAATATCCACGTTATACATACTGAAGTATAACTTCTCATGCAATCATGAGAAGGGACTCTTTCCGAGGCCTTCAGACAATTGAACTAAAAAGAAAACAAACTACGTGTACAACAAGAACAACACCACAAGATTCCAACCGCAGCGAGCATCACGTAGCTGACTTGCTAACAGCTGGTCGCATAGCACAGGCAGAGGGGACATAATTACAGTGAAACCTGTTTAAGACGACCGCTCAAGGGACCTTCAAAATGTGGTCTCTGTTACCAGGTGGTCTCCTCATCCAGGGAAATTTGACTGGAAATAGCATCCCTTGGTCCTGGTTTTAGTGTTTTTTAGGGACAGGTGGTCGCCTTATCCGAGTGGTCGCCGTGAGAGGTTTTACTGTATGTTGATTGAGTCACGGAATTGGTAAAATGGAACAATTGTGCCTGGTTTACTAGTACTCGCCTGGTGCGGTCTCAGCCACAATCATAAACGTCGTTTTAATGTTGAGAATATGGCAATCAAGAGTACTAACTATGCGTTAACCATGCTTTATTACAATAGTAACGAATATGGGAGAGAAATGTTAATGGGTAATGTACATATAAAAGAAGAGGCCGTGTCCATAACTGAAGATCGTAACGCGAAAATGGTTCTGAATATTTTTTCTTCCTATTTGTACATTTCACATTCACATTTCTCTCTCATGTTCGTTACTATTGTAATCATGGTAATAAAGCATGGTTACCGCACAGTTACACTGTATTGTTTGAAGTCGACGATCTTTGTATAAAATTAATTAATAAAATCGAAGAAATCCTAGAAATCAATTACTCGATGGGTTTACATATACATGTACATGCATATGTAGATGCACAGGTAGAGTGATGCATGTAATCAAGTGACGAATACAAGTGTCTACAATAGCCATATTACACCAGTTAATATCCATATTAGTAGCAAAACTGGCAAACTCCATTACACAGGCACATACATGTAATAGATATTGTTTGTTCAAGCGGATCAAATTATTTCCTCAAAACAGCTGAGCTATTTCTTCATAGTGACGGTGTTGCGCTTTCCCACTGTGTTACATGTACATGCACGTGGATGCTTTCTCACAGACTAACAGAATCATGCGCCTGCTCCCAATTGGTAGTGTCCAAGTAGTCTGTAGGTTCTTCAGCACTCGTACTCAAGGCATTCCGGATTGCGTACATGGCAGTGGAATCCGACTTGCACCTTGCGCCAAGCTATCTCCCATACAGAGCCGCCAGCAGGTATACTCTGGAGTTCCTTTGCGTCAACATTGACACCACTGTGGCCGCTCTCCGGCTGTTGCTTCGTGCCAACTTTCAAAAGAAACATTTTGAGCGTTTGAAGCGGCACGCACTTGCAACTCTCAAACACAGTCCGATTAAAACCCTGAAAATATCCCGTGTCCTCTATACTGTGCGTGTTGTTGGTTTTTGTCGACTCCCCTACTCGCATGTATCCAGCCGGTATTGTGCGAACGCCGTGCCGACGAAATGGACAGCACAACTGTGGCTGTTTGCACAGGTGGAAGTGGGTGTTCTTCTCCGATGAATGCGTGGAGCGCTTGCAGTACGCATGTCCACCGTGACGACAACCAGTCAGAACTCCCCACTCATGCAAATCCACCATAACGGTGACGTTCTTGAATCCTCTTCCGTCGACAGCCGGCTGCGTTCGGTTAGGGGCATCGGTGATGCTGCGACACGATGCAGGAGGAGTATGGAATATTATCGCTGTGGTGGAAATGACCTGAGGCAAACGTAGATACGAAAAACAGGAGACACTACACCATTAGTTCGGTGGTCGCTGGTCACCGCCTGCTTAATGCAAAGGAGAGGGTGGCATAGTTAAAAAACGCATTTAAAAGGAGAGACTTTAATTTCATTGTATTTTTCGTTGCGTGTTGCTTTACGCTGGTCATATCAATAATTATTATTATAACGTATGACGTCCGCTACTTGCTGCATCTTCCAATTTCCGGTCGACGCAGCACCTGCATTAGTACAGGCTGGCTGTTGTTACTTCGAAGTACATTGTTACGTGCTTACCAACACTATGGGTACACAGATTACTGCGTGTGGGCTACCACTAATGTTCGGTACATGCTGCTGAGAGAGAGAGAGAGAGAGAGACTAATCTGGCTGCGTTGCCGCAGCTGGAAGCTAGCCCTCCCAATTACCAAGTGTCCACTGTTATGAGGACATCGCAACGTTTCAATCAGGAAAGCGCGCCTTGCAGCTGATTTTGCCATGGTCAGGATGTAAATGTACATTCCAATCTCCAATCACCCTGGGGGCGTCATTCGTTCACGGTGTGCTTGCCTTCAATGGGTTTGGTACTTCACACTTCTGAAACTGCTCCAAGCACGATTCAACACGCTTTTCGTACCCACCCTTTTGAAATACAATACAATACAATACAATACACCCAATGCTTGGCAATCACATTCAGGCCTGCTACCGCTGGGTCGAGCATACGCACAATGCACGATACTTTCTCTGTCCCTCAACCTAACAGACACGTCTCTCCTAAGTTTGCTTTGGTGGCCTCCTGGTAGTGCTACAGTGGTCATTCAGAGGAAGATGTATAAGGGACTCAACACAGGGTCTGATGCTTGCTAGGCTTTTTCGCATTAAAGACGATGGTGATCTACTACTGGACTTTCATGATGCACAATTAATGTTTTCCAAGCACAAGGCCCTCCTGCCGTCAACCCCATATGAATTCAATTTCAATTGAACAACCTTGGAAAAATTGAATCGACGGAAACAAGAACCAAGGCATTCTCTATTCGGGTCATGGATACTTGCAGACAGACATGTCAGAGATGCCCAATGTGCCGTAGGAAGCATCGACCTTCCCATCTTTATAAGTATCATCATTCTGACAATGACTCCAGTTTGGGGAGCAACAATCGTGTCTGACAATACTTCCCCATCATTGTGGTTCAAACCGGTGATCTGGTGGAAGTTTCCAAACATTAATGATTCTCCTGAACATACTTGAACTCGGATGGTGCGCCAATTTAATTATGGATAAAAAGGAGGACAAAATGGTATGAGTTATGATTCATGTCCACCAAAGTAACCGTTAGTCATAACTCCCACCATTTCTGCCCTTCTCCTTTTTATCCATGATTTTCCTGAATATAAGATTCGGCTGGAGAGCCAAGGATTTAATTTACAAAGAAAGGACCAAACAACGAATCTCCTGAATATAACAATTATTATCATCACACATTCTTACGTACCCAAATCAGACTCAGAATCTCCAGTGTCCATCTCCCTCGAACATAGGAGTCACCTGAACGTGTATGGACCTCCATCCTAGCGTTTCCGTTTAGGTGGTTCTGCTGAGCCGTTTAGACCAGGTGTAATCTTGATTTGCCCGTAGATATGTATGGCAGAGCAATTTATAGCATTTTCTTCCACTGCTCCGCTTTTATAGTCATCGATCTCGGAAGTTGTTGGTGATGAATACGACTCCAACTACTTTCTCATATGAAGCATTCATTATCCCAAGTGCTTGCCTGGTTACACGGCCACTCACTCCATTTAAACACATGCGGTTCTTGTATGGTATTAGAATTCCTGATGGAGTTGCAGCCTTCATGGCGCTCTATCATAGCACGAAGTAACTTTGGGCTGCCATGTGTTTGCAAGCGTGGCTTCGTGAGTCCATCGTGCAGCGGTGGACTACTTTGTCTGAGTTGAAGACCCACTTGTGGGAAAGGTTGCATGTGAATATCCACGCTCTACGCGTACATGTACGTGCCAGCACGTGCGTTCAATGCAGCAGAATGGTGGACATCTGGGGGCATTTCGGGGAACGTGTCACGTTCACCTTAACTATAGGCATTCACTGAGAAGAAACAAAATAAGTGTTAAAATGAAAGTACACAATGCACACTTACATGCACATGTCCATACATCGGTACATACATGTCACCAATACATGCCTGCACAATCATGTCCATGCAAGATGCTTTGTTCTAATTCTCCACACGGTCGAAAATAGGTCCCATAGAAACAGCTGATCGCGACTTAACCTTAATTGCTGCGTTCGCACAATGAAGCACTAGGCCATTGAGTTTGGACGGTCAGGACAAAGCCGGTTATGTCACGGCACACACGAGACTAGAGACATACCTTACGACACAAATTGGTTCCAGCAGCGTGCACTTAGCTTGTCAGTCTTTAGTGGTGTGAAATACAAGAGGGCAACTTACTAGACATAATTTCACTGACCTTTCCTGGAAGGTTTGGCGTGCGCAAAAATGTCACGGCGAGGTTGATTAATAACGGTATGAATCGGAATTATGCTGCGAGCTAGCATGCCATAGGGGCTCTCCACTGGCCAAACCCATCCGGCGACTGCAGCCATACTCTCTATGCTTACATGGAGACCACAGGCCATGCATGCCTCTGAAGACTGCTGAAAATATGATGAAACATTAAGCATGGACAAATTGCTAGCACATCGAAGTACAGAATACAAGGAACACAACTGCTACCTGTCCGGAGATCGAATAAAAATATTGCGCCTGCCACATGTCTTCCAAAAGTATTGGCGCCACCATTTAAATGCACAGGGTGCATGAATCCGGCTAATGGGGCCTTTCTCGGCACTTGCGCCAGTGGTTGTGAGACTTATCCACTCGCCCCACGGTTAGGCGCTGAATCTGCCGCTAGGGTTTACCGGGTGTTAACGACCGTCGTGAGTTCCTTTCGGAAGCGTACGCGCTAATTTACCTTTATCTATCTATCAATCTATCTAAATGTTTTGTGACTGTTTACATTGACCGCGCAGTGTGTTTTTCACGAAACTCGACATACTCGTGATCATTATGCTGATTCCGTCAACAATCAATCTTACCTATGCGCACAGAACAAAGTGTTTGAAAACCTCAATGCCAACACGCTACGTGTACTGCAGCAGACTGGCCACTTGCCACCTTCAAACAATAGCAAAAAATTTACATGAACTAGCTGTTCAACTCACACAGCCTCGTTTGCAGCTTCATTTTGTACAACTCAGTCAGTTTCATTGTTAATAGCTAGGTTCCGTCAACATACAGAACAGCCGGCCCATCCAACGCTACCATTTTGTTGTTGTTGTTGTTGATTTTTATTTTACTTCGCAAGGCCAAACGGGCAATGGTGCCCAATTCTATGAAAGCGAATTTCATAGGGGACAGAGCTACGGGGAGAGAGCTACGGGGAGAGAGAGAGAGAGAGAGAGAGAGAGAGAGGGGGGGGAGAGAGAGAGAGAGAAAGGGGGAGAGAGATAGCGAGACACAGAGAGGGAAGCAGTGAGGTTAGGGGCATCGGAGGGTGGTGACCGCATCAACGTGTGGTTGGGGGTAGCAGCGAAGAACAAATTGCTATGTTATTTAGTCTGATAAGCGGTTTTGAAGGTATTGTGGGATCTTCATAGAGTGCATTATGTTGGCAATCATGTCTATGAGGGTAATGAGGTACACTGTACAATGTACACGTATGTATTGTACAGGATGTTGTGATAAACAGTATCACCCATAAAGTGATCACGACTAGCGATACACGGTGTCAGGTGTAAAACAATACACAGTGATTCTTTGAAGTGGTGAATGTCGCACATCTTCACATACTATGATCAAGCCAATCCAAGTCCATTACATTGCATTCTCCTGATGATCTCTCTCGTGGCTTGAGCTTCAGAACAGTGTTATGACCAATGTCAGTATACAAATGATCAATGATGAGTTAGGTTGGTCTCCCGCAACCTTCCACAAGCGAAATCGTGGTCCATAGAGGCAGTCGGCTCTTCAGCACTGGACCTGGATTGTGGTCCCAGTTTGAAAGGGAGCTGAAACTCCCAGTGCCAGAGTGGCAGGCCAGGGTCATTAATTGCAGAGACCGCTGAGTGGAGTGGAGTTTGCACGTTCGCGTTATTGCCAGCTATGCGATTGTGGTGTGAAACAAACATGCAGTTAAGGTAGTTTCGCTTGTGGCGGGCCACCATCATGCATGAGAAAACACGCAGTGGCACATGCAGCACATAGCAGTGAGCGCTAGGCGCTAAGTTAGATCACTAAACGCAAGTATTAGGATGAGATCGACATCGTTAGGAATGGCATTCCACACTTAGGTCGAAGCAACCAGACTGGCATCCATCGAGGCACGGTCATTACCAAAATGAATGCCTGGATTCCCCTACCTGTGCATAATCTTCGGACCAGAGCACGTTCATGCAATATCGCGTATAGCTAAGAGCCTCTTAGTTGGTTTCCTTCCTCCGGGGCATTATCAAATTAATAGCACTGACATTCACAATCATTCAGATTATACGATCTCACTAACAGTGACGTTGAACGTGTCTAAATTACTGTAGTTCAACATAGCAAGAGCACGCTAGGAGTACATCTGCGCCTTACACAACAATTCGAATAGGCCTCTCTGGTGGTCAGATAAAGGTAGATTAATGCTGAGGTGCGCCGGGGTGCTTACTAGGTGTGCCATGCGTTTAGATCAATATCATCTCTATAGCATCCAGGCATGGCCGGTCACGTCGCCTCACCTACTCAGATCAAGAGTCTGAGACCATTCTATGGGATCTGTACTTGATCACATTATCTCTGAGTTACTCAACAGTCCTATATAATACTATAGACTCCTATTGTTCCTTAATTCCGGTGAATATCAGGGAAACGTGAGTGTAGAACTTAAGTTCCTTTCTTTTTATTATACTTGGATAATCACTCCGGTCGGTTTCATGCGTCGTATCCAGTACATGCGTTTCCATGGTCTCGTCACAGCTACCTAATTGCGTACATACATGTATGGGTATACCCTTATTTGGAACGCATACATGTTTTCACACATGCAGTGCACATGTACATGTACATGTGCATTGCATGTCCCTGTTGCTTATTATCACATAGGGAACAAACGGCACTGATGATTGCTGCGGCTTCTATGCATGGCTTAAGTATGCAGTCGTCTAAACTAGACCCGGGATTAAAAATAGATGCAGCATCCTCAGCGTGTCGGATGGTTGCGACAAACACAGGCTGAATATCCTTTCTCATGATGTCAGATGCAAGTCCGCCAGAATGATGCCTCGCGTCCCACCCACTGGTTCATGTAGGGTCAGTCTATGTTCAATCCACTCGACCACTGCTACGGGAAATGGCGTTATACCAGAATACACGTACATATACATGTGGGTGCGCGTGTATGTGTATGTGTGTGGTGTGTGTAACAGCAATAATAGCATTGAACTCCTAGCCTAGCTTGGTCGCTCGTTGGTCAGGCTCTTCCATTCGCCCCTATCTAGGGGAGAGGTTCATCGATTAGAGTTTTCAAGTTGGCATATGTCACACCCTTTGTTACAAGGGTTATCGACTTTGGCAGAGGCTTCTTTCTAGCGAAACTCGATCCGACCCAGTCAGGAATTGTTTCTTGATTGGAGTGACAATGACCCTCTGTGCACATTTCCTGTCGCACCGCGCGGAAAGTACCATGCCCCAGTGCAGGGCATGCAGACGTCTGGAGCGATGGAGTTGTGGAAGCATGATTGAGTAGGAAAACGACCACAAAGAATGTGGCAAAGTGGAAGTATGCAAAAGGTTCGTTCATTTCAAGGAATGTATTATGACAAAGCACACACAATCCTAATCATCCCTCTTTACAATTGTACAAGTACTTCGTACTACTGTAACGAACTCAAAACTCAAAAACTCAAAACGACCACCGAAATTGCATACATATACATTGTGCATATTACTACAATACTAGACCACACAGACTAATACACCTCCTCCTCAGACCTGCCCATCGCGGAAGCGATGATAGCGAACAGCTATGTTAGACATAGCAACTTGTGCTAGGATTACACCATTCAACAGCTTGCAACTTGCAAGGCTGATGAATTGACCGCCACTAATTTTTAGCCTGGTATCCACCACACAGCTGATTGAAGTGGCTTTTTCTGGCCAATGAACCCCTATTTTTCATTTTTCATTTTATGTCCACTACACACACACACACACACACACACACACACACACACACGCATATACGCACACACACGCATACAATCATGTACATGTGCATGTATACGCACGCACATCCAAAGCAACCACCGGACGTGCCATCTTGAGAACTCCCTCAGACCAATAAACAAATCAAAAAACCTCTTGTACGGGCAAAGCAAATGTGCTTACATATTACACAAAATCTCAATACAAAAAATGAACAAAACGCCAAGAATCTGAAGAAAGAGACTCAATCCAATCCTTTGTTGCCATAACGGGAACTGAAACCCAACACAAATCTGAGAAGATGGCAAGTACAGACAGTTGGCAGTCACGCGGCAACAAAATCACCAAACGTAAGCACTAACAATGTTGAAACATGGTTGCAGGAGACAAACTACAAGTAAGCAAGCAACACATACAAAGAAACAATCAGACAGTTAACACAGTTACATGTATTATCGTCTAGGCCGCTGACCTGGAAAGGCAGTGGTGCAAGAAGCCATGGTCTCGCCCATGGCCATACGACCCCCTGCACCCGCGGAAGCATGTTATGGCCCAACGGAGCAGGGTAAACGACAAGAGGCTCCGAAGCTCACCCATTACTACCGAGTAGGCAAGCTCGCTATGCTTCTCCACCAGTTGCGATGCCAGTACCTTCAAACACAGTGTCGTCTCTTTACCGCACATGCCGGATATACTGAAAACGAGAGGAGTGAAAGCTGTATACATGTACAACGTATACGGGAAGTAAAGTGGCAAGAACAACAACTGAAAGAAGACTGAACTGAATTGAACTGAACTCGTCTAGGGAAGCATTTTCCATTATTTTGCTAAGCCCTTCCAGCCTCTGGGAATCCTGAAGTAAATAAATTAAGGGGGCAGCCTACCCATAAATTTCATATGGCATTCAATTGACCGTAACTTTGGTGTTTCTCAATGGATTTGAGTGAAATTTTGACCACACACTCCTGCCACTATGCTGGCCCTCAGGACATGATTTACAAGTTCTTGCGCCTCACTGACAGGCTTTCCAGGCCGGAAAAACTCAAATTTCCGGCATAGTGCCACGGTGTTGTTAGCCAGCCAGGGGCCAAACAAATGCATTTACAATTTTTTCACATTTTCGTGCTCATTCTGTTCGTGCGCGGGACTCAAACCTAGAACAAGTCCAGAAGCAGCCATGGGTGATGGGGTAGGGCCCCTCAACGAGGCCCTGGAATCTGTTACAACGGAACGAGTGGGCGTTCTCTCACACACTCCCACAGACCCAAGTCAATTTTTGAATTTTTTTAGGTTTAGCCCGTGCTACGAGGTCGTACCTTTGATACAACATCCAGTGCTGGGACCTCCACAGCAAGCCATTTCCACAGCGCTGCACACCAAATCCAGGATACCCCAAGACTACCACTCACGTTCACTACTGCCTAGTACTGAATCCTACCTGACTTCTTGACACGACTCAAACTTGCCAAAGTCACTAAATCAACGTCAACTACAATAATCAAGCCACATATCTGCAACGTCACGAGGGTGCTGGCAAAAGTCCTGTTGCACGGCGGCGGGCTTCGCCCGCCGCCGTGCAGCCCAATACGTGGCTCAAAAACCTGATTTTTGGACTTGGAGCAAAATTCTGCACATTTCACGTGCTTCCATGATACGACAAGTTGCGCACGGTCTGCTCACATTCAAATACAGTGCTGCCAACAAATGACAGCGTGCAACAAAAAAATCTTATCTTGCAAGGGCACATTTTCGACCATAACTCTTGAACGGCCGGTCAGATCGGGACACAATTTTCAGAGAATTTGCAGCTATTCATGCTCTTTCAACTGACATAGCACTCAATATGAATTTACAAATTCGATTTTTTCAGCGAATTTTTGGGTAGTCTGCCACCTTAATAAGTCGCTCGCTAAGCTACATGTACCTCAAGTAGGTCTAGCCATCACAGATTGCCTAGCCGTTGTGTCGAGTGCGGAGAACAAAGCCGCCAGACCGGAAAAAAAAGAAAGAACGAATCGAGAAGCCTGCGGTGAGCAATTTTAGGGACCGGCGGATTATGCTCGTAAAGGTGGCAGATTCTGCTGGAAAAGCAGTAAAATTGGCAGAACCATACAAACCTTATGGCGAGCAATTCCTCGAATTCTGCTCCATTTCTTTATCCACATACCAAACATGCATGAAACTTACCAGAAAAAGTACCGAATTCTGCCAATTTTTCTGCCGGCAGAATCCGCTGGATCCTAGTGAGCATCGATGTAATCAGGCGAGTGTACATGTACATGTACATGTATAACGAATGCTGATACGCTGACATGTACATGTATAACGAATGCTGATACGCTGACTGGTATCACAATAATGGTACTGGAGTAGGTCGTCTGCACAAATATTGGCCCTGGTGATTACAGTTAAGCGGCTGCCCTCGACTCCTGGGGAAACCCTTCGTACATTGTCTGCAGCAATGCCTGGTACAGTAAAACCTGTCAAGGCGACAACTCGGAGAAGGCGACCACCTGTCCTAGAAGACCGCCACAACTAGGACCAAGGGAAGCTATTTCCAGTCAAATGACCCTGGATAGGGAGACCACCTGGTATCAGAGACCACATTTTGAAGGTCACTTGAGCGGGCGTCTTAGACAGGTTTCACTGTTTTCTGCATCCTCCTCAGCCACCTTCTTAAGGGCTGCTTTCTGGATATCGGCGCCTTCCCGCTGAGGGGTTTAGACTACGCTTATGTGTGCGATTGTCTAAGTTGCAATATCTTCGTCATCGTCGCGTTGACGCCGTCTCGATCCATCTCATCCAGCTGGCCTCTCCCTCCTGGCTGATCCACTGGCGCACTGGGCAAGGCATCGGCCTGGAAATGATCCTTCCGTTGCCTTCATTCTGTCGTGAATTGGAGTGCTTGCAACTTCATAATTAAGCGCAACAATCGTCGGTTTTCAATCTAATCCAGTGTATACGTTTTTGCCGCCTGTACTATGCTGATGATGTGCTTATAGTCTGGTACTTGCACAAGGTAACGGCAGTGCTTGCGTGTGTGATGTACATTTACTTGCAACTCCAGCAGCGGCTAGCTTGCTTGACATGGTCACTCTTTGCTCCATGCCTAGCTTCTCCGTATGGTACTAGTAGCTAGAGAGACTAGCCATGTTCCAATGGTGGTCGATGCTCATCATATCCTCCGCCAGAGACGCCACTGGCATGTAGTGCTTTCACAGTTGTCGACCGTAACCAGTGGTTTGTGTACTGCCTGGTTACTTTTGTCACTGCTTCCAGGGCCGAATCAGGTAAGTCTGTCAGGTAAGGAGGTCATGTTAGTCTCTTAGTGTGGGAGTATAACCATCACGTGATCATTCATGTCCTCCTACGGTGCCATTCAGGCCCTAGGGCCTGAATGGCACCGTAGCAGAGTGTAGTCTACGCTACAAAGTACATGAACTGTCGGACCTGGTGCATTCGATGGACTGGGACATTGTCGGTATGGCCAAGACTTGGCTCACCGATACAGTAGCTAACAATGAATTTGACATAATTATCTGGATACAGCCATGGCAGGCTGGATCAAGCCGGCCGTCCCGGTGAAGATGTATGCCTGTATTACAGGGCTACACTTCCTGTCACCGTACAGACAGATCTGAAGGTGGACGGTATTGAAGCCGTGTGGATCAGTCTGGACCACTCCAAACAGCGGCACCTTTTTGCATGTACATGTACTAGTGTGATATTAGATGAACCTTGTTTATTTTTGTTGAAACATTTTGTTGGTTGACTCCACCTTGCTACATGCTGTCAACCAACAACATGTACTTCGAAGTATTAGTATGTACTAGTACGTATCGCCCCCCCCCCCCCCCCCTGCTGAATCAATTCACTATTGGGACAGGTTTGTTTTTGTTGTTGTATATATATTTATAGTGGAAATCAAACAGGCATAATGGCTAATAACAATGGATCCATTGTGGATAAAAAATGTTGAACCTTAACTCACAGTGGGTCCATTGTTATCTCTACATTTCCACAATATCCTTTAAAAAACGTTAAAAAGGATATTGTGGAAATTCTAGAGATATGAACTTAGAAGTTGCGACTTCGGCGGTAATAGTCATGAAGTTGATCGTTCCAACTAGGAACACACGCTTCTTACCGAACTTGACACCTGACTGACTCACGACTGCCATCCGGAGCACACGAGGAGCACGTCGCACCTTCCACTCTGCAAACCTGCAAGAAAGCACCACTCCCTGCTCAATACACAGTGTTTCGGGGAATTCACCCCTCATCAGTTGAGCTTGAGTAGGCTGAGGAAGATTGTGCCTGAAAAGCACCACTTATATACTGCTCTCCAGGCCAAACGATCACCAGGGATACAAACTTACAGAGACGCTTTGTTTCCAGCGCGACAAACACCTCGTGAAGCTCCAGGTAGCAGCTTGAGTCAGAGTCGCTCATGAAGTTGTGCTAAACAGACGTTGATAGCCAGTATACCTATTCGCAACGCTGTCACCTTCGACAACTAGTCGCACGTCCGCGTGAGGGACAACAATACGAACTTAGAAGAGGAGCACATCGCATCTTCCACTCGGCAAACCTGCAAGAAATCACCACTCCCTGCTCAATACGTATCATACACAGTGTTTCGGGGAATTCACCCCTCATCAGTTGAGCTTGAGTAGGCTGAGGAAGATTGTGCCTTAAAAGCACCACTACTAGCTGTTGGAGGTGACAGCGTTTCGAATAGGTATACTGGCTCTCACCCGGTTGCCAGTAAGATGCAAGCCAGATATGGATTGATCAAAGAAGGATAGATTTACCCTCACTGTGGATAAGAGTCATACTGTAGCTCAGTTGGTTAGAGCATTGCTCGCGAATAGCAAGGTCCCTGGTTCGAGTCCCGGTGGTGTGACTGATGATTTTTTCTTTCTTTCATATCTGGCTTGCAAGTGTTGAGTTTCGGAGAGAAAAGAGCAGTACGTGGCATGTGGCCTCTAATTTCCTACTGGAATTACTCGTGGACTCAGTACCAAGTTCATTATGAGATCTCAGCAGCGTGTGTCCGACGTTCCTGGTGAAGCACGTACAGTAAGTTGTGGACCGTTACAAGCAGCCAAGTGCTATAAACAAGAGGATTATTGTGCCGATGCATTTATCTACACAATCAAGAGGAGAAGAAGGCAGCACAAGCAAAGGCTGTAGAGTGGCGAGATAACTTCGGACCACGTGTTAGGCTTCCCGCAAATGGGAGGGGTTTCGATCCGTGATCGCCTCGGAGGAACTGGCCTAATGTCTGCTGTTTTGGATAAGGCATTTTTCACAGAGTGGAAGCAGTGTCAGCTTGTCTGCAGGCAGGAATACCCTTGACTTGCAATGATAAATCAGTATTATGGTTTTCACCTCTCACTACCTGGATAATAAGGGGGAAGATTTGATACACCCATTCAGCTCACCAACGACAATAATTGGAAGTAAAGCAGTTAACCCTGCCGGTGTCTGGCTAGTGACTGGCACGATGGGTATTTCAATTACGGACGTTGCACCTGGTGATGACTGCTACTGCTCCTGCTGTTGCTCAATATTGTGGTGGCATATCTTTAGGTTTGGCTGCTGCTGGCAATGGCGATGCGGCAGCTATTGTCGCTGTGCCTGTTCATGATTATGTTTGCTTCAAGACCATCCCATGAAGAGCATGCATCAGGAATGCACGATCAGGACAATCAGTAAGTTCAGCACCAAAGCATCTGAAGAAAACCAGAATTAATTATGTTAGCCGGCAACTTGGATCCTGCTGTTTCTTGTCTCTGCTGACAATTCGCCAGCATGCTCTAGGTAGCACTTGCTGCCTCCACAGTGCTTGTCAATCTTCTCTGCCAGCAAGGCGCAAGGGCACGATAATGTCCGAAAGAAACTACTTGAAGTGCAAGTGAGGCCAAATCTAGTAGTAGCACAACCATGGTTAAGATACTCTAACACAACCATGGTTAAGATACTCTAGCACAACCATGGTTAAGATACTCTAGCACAACCATGGTTAAGATACTCTAGCACAACCATGGTTAAGATACTCTAGCACAACCATGGTTAAGATACTCTAACACAACCATGGTTAAGATACTCTAGCACAACCATGGTTAAGATACTCTAACACAACCATGGTTAAGATACTCTAGCACAACCATGGTTAAGATACTCTAACACAACCATGGTTAAGATACTCTAGCACAACCATGGTTAAGATACTCTAACAGTAATCATACAGCTCGCGTACAAAAGTCAGAAAAGTAACTTTCAAGCCGAGTTTCCTTCTGTCAACCACACTAGCAGATATGGAAAAGAAGAAACCAATGAATCAAAACCAAAAGTATAGGTCTAAGACAAGAAGTTAGGGTACAATGTCGCATCTCCATATCGGTGAGACGACTGCTACGAATCGTGCTCAATCAAGATTCCCAATCTTCTTTAGCGGAGTGTTTTGGCTAGCCAAGTTGTCTCTCTGAGAAATGTGGCAGGAATAGAAGCTGGATGTCCCCTTCGGCCTTTCTAACCAGAAGAGATGTAGCTCGACATCACAAGACAAGAAGACAGTTCTCATTCATCCTTATCACTTGTCCCACCAGTCGGAGACGGCCGCTTGCGAAAAGCTCCGTGAGTTGAAGAGTGTTTTAACTTCAATCATACTCTTTGTTGCTGATCATGCCAGGATAGCACACTTAGGAATTGGCGTTAATGAAAATTGTTGAATCATTGCTGTACTCCCTTTGCTGAACCACATGCTTCATAGTTAAGTTAACACAAACGATAGGTGGAGATGTTACCCGAATTTCTCTGATACATACTTGCAGCGCTGCCTAAGACAGCAAATATCACGACAATACTCCTCGGATGCCAGTGATATTGGCCTTTCGGTGTCCTCCGCCTCTCCAGTGGAGAACCCAAGCTGCTAAAAATCAGTGCCAGGAAGTGCCTCCGGGTGTGAAATGAGTCCTTTCAGTTGTCTTTTCATTCGCTCTCAAGTTTTGTGATTGCAAAGTTGCGGAGACAACTGGTAATATGCAAAACTATCGGCGCTCGTTTATCACTGCCAAACATGGCAGCCAAAAAAGTGCTACAGGATGGTTTCTTTCCCAAAAGGATCACTGGAGATTCATCGGTAAACATAATAGGGAAATAATCAGAGAATATTCTTACTTGGCATAGGAATACGTCAGACGTAGGAGAATAGAAGATAAGTTCCTACTCGTTTGTTTCACTCTTCCACTCCCAAACATTCTCTCTGTTGTGAGCACAATTTACTTCAACTCCCTCAACCTTTAATGGACAATTTAAATTCCACAAATTTGTGAAAGCCAACGGTTTATTCTATTTTGCGGAGAAAAAGTAGATTTGTTGCAATGAAACATTTGTTCTACGGGTGTGCAGACTGTTGTGTCCACGCTCCATTCCATTCCATTCAATTTATGCTATCGCTGTTTAACTTTCAAAAAAAATATATACAGTTGTGGCAAGTGAAATCCGACACTTGCCATAGGGGACAGCGCCTCAAATGGACATCAATGATGTAATGCACTGCACCTAATTTGTACTATAGAGCCGTATGCATCCCAAACAGGTCGAAAGGTCACAGCGTTGATACACACAGTTCACAGACATGGTACACATAAGGAGTATTGGTATTGGGAGTCGTCAAATACCGGTATTAGAGAGGTTCCGCATAACGTAATTACGTTAATAAAAAACGTAGTCGATCTACGGAAAGTCTTACGTAAACTGCATGCCGCATCTGGGTTCCGCCATACGGAGTTTTCAAATAACGTAGCTGCCCTTGGCAACTCCGAACGCGGCAGTGTACGACCAGATCGACCTGGGGAGAGAGTCATAAATTTGTACCCCAATCCACTTACGGACCAGCTACGTTATCAGAGCCCTATCTACGTACTCTCCGTAGACAACTTTCCGTAAGTGGATCGCAAACTCGCGAATTCACGGGTTTTTCCCGCCCACTAACGTAAAGTTGCTCAACTTTACGTAGTGCGGAACCTCTCTATTTGACGACTCCCTGTTGGTATCCAATTCCCATTCATTTTTGCTAGCACCTTTTGAACCTTGACTGTGAGGAGTACGAATTCTGTCATCAGACAGATAAAGTTGTATGCAACACATGTACTGTACGTATGGGTTGGTTCACATAAGCAAAATCGGCGCCGCAAGACATCGGCGGTGAGCCAGCTCCCGATCCGTTGCGCCTACGGTTCGAGTACCAAATCTACTACAAAGTAGTACAGAATGTGCCAAAATGCTACGACAGGTTTGCCAATTAAAGCTTGAATAGTCTTTGTTTCTTCAGTAGTTCGAGGTCTTGCGGTGATGGCCACTTGGTGCTGCCTTTTACTGGAGATCATGAAACTACTTCTACACATTTTATTGCAGTCTAGTAAGCGATTGTGTCGAAATTATGCTTGCAAACGTTGATGAAGTCACAAGAACTTGCCAATGTATCCATTATAATTTTATATTTGTTTCAATTGTATTTGTCTCATAAGTTGCACAATGGTCAAGCAGATCATCTGAGAAGGACGGGCTGGTATCCTGACTTATTTGCCGCCTTGAAGCGACTACAAGAATGGCGAACGGATCTCCTCTCTAGCTTCAATTTAGGAAAATTAAGGACAAGTATTGGTTTGATATTTTGACAAAGTCTGGCTCCCGGCAGCCGGCGATCACCGGCGCGAACGGTTCACAAACCACTTTTGGTCAAAATCGTACGGGATCGGCGCCGGGGCAGATCGCAAGAGTTGGGCACTGTCCAACTTTGCCGGCAGTCCCTTGCGATATTTTACCGTATGATTTTGTTACGACTGCACTGGTTCACACAATCGCAATGCGCCGGGAGAGGTTGTAAGAAGCCCACCGCCGGTGACTCCCGGCGCGTACCGGCGATATGTGAACCAACCCTATGCAGGGCTGCAGAGGCTGCAGGATGCACGGTGCAGTCCCTTATGCCAAGAGTCGGATTTCACTTGCCACAACTGTATATGCTGATGACGGTTTATCTCAAAGGTTAAATTAATATTACTTCAAGTATGACTTATGGATACGAGTTAAGAGTAACTCTCCATCACTGTAACTGGATAATATATACAGTCAGAAAGTGCAATAACTAGGCACAAAACTGACAAGAGTACTGAGACATTCGACGTCCTGACACCTAGCTTCAACACATCTCCGTAGCGCTAACCGACAGCCTTCCAACTTGGAACTCGTATCCATATGTCCTTTTCCTTTCTACATTTATTTATGGCTCAACATCCGAGTTTCAAGTATGACTATTGAAATATTGGTGAAGATACCTAAAGGAGAGAAAGACTTTTAGGGAACGCTTGCATGATAAGATGTGAAGACATTAGCGTGATGTTGACGTAAAGAGCAGTAATAGCAGCTGAAATAGTCATGCCATCCCACACACGGAATTTCAAGCAGAGGCTTGTAGATTATTTTTACCTGTTTCAATTTGCAGGAATGCAACCCCTGGGCCTTATTAGATTGCAACAAATGACTTCTTCATTCCATACCTACTGTCCTGAACGATTGAATAAAATCTACTTACTTGGTCATGTTCCTAAATTTTTCTTTTCTTACTACAGGGCTGCCGATGCGGAAAACTGGGCCTTTGGCCGAGTCTCACGCGAACGGTGAATTTTTTTACTACAGGGCGCAAAGTGCCATGTGTTGAAGCTGACAAAGATGCCATTTGTTGCTTGGAGCGCTGCCCATTTCATTCTGGAGTACCTAAACTGTCACCATCAAATCCAATACATAGGATTTGGGTTTCTGGCTAAAGTATTTTTTATAAACAACCTATACAACCTATAGGGTTTATCGGGTGTTAGCGGCCGTCGTGAGTTCCCTTCGGGAACGGACACGATAATTTACTTATTTTATTTTTTTTATACAACCTATGGATGAAATGAGTTTCATGACTGTATACTATACACTCCCGTAGAAATTGCAAGCCAATCGGCCAATTTTCTTCGTGAAACGTCCGCCGTGGTACAGTAAAAGCAATAGAGGCTATAGGTGAGAACCCTGTGTGTGTTCCGCTCCCACTTCTGATACTGTCTTCCACGTCTTTGATGCTGCACCTGACACTTACATGTAGCTCCAACACGTTAACGAAGTGCAAACCAAAAACTTTCCAACTAGGAAGGCTCAGGTGCGGAAAGTTCCAATGAGGGGAAGAGATACGCCACGAAGATGTGCACGACCTAACTGTATGTCTATCAGCAAAGAATGTAGACCGTTACAGGATGATGATTACGAGACTACATTTTGTAGACTATTGGACACACATCCGAGTTTCTTTCTCAAAGCCTACACGTAGTTGGTAGCACATCCCACGCAACGCTTACGGTACGGGACGTAAGGGCTTGTCCAGACGACTGGGCACGTGGTGAGCTGTAAAATCTTCCCGCTGCCCCGCTGGCATTGAAGCGCTCGCTCCCACACTGCAGTATTAGTGACTGGAACTCCCTCCCCGCCGCTCTTCTGGCCCAGCCTCCCCACAGCAAGGGAATACAATCATTCACTACTAATCTTGTTTGTGCCATTGGCATGCCTGGCGCTATCCCGTACCTGTCCCGTACCGTACCATCAAGGACAGCATCGCGTATCCATGGTATCGGCATGCCCGGCGCTATCCCGTACCCGTCCCGTACCATCAAGGAGAGCATCGACATGCGTCTGACGCTATCCCGTACCTGTATCGTACCGTACCAACAAAGATAGCTGGCCACAATATTCAAATAGGGCTTTCAAATGCAAAATCATATTCAACGTGAAGTAACTTCGAAGAATGAGTAATATCAAGAGTGCAAGCAGTCACGTGCTCCTGCGGACACCAGTCACCTGGTCACCGTGCCTGCAGGGTACAACTTACTAGCCTGTTTGACCTTTTTTGGGTGCAGTCCTGTCACTCGAGTTGAACCTTGGTGTGAAAGTTGTCGCCTGCTGGCGTGGTGACCAGGTGATTTGGGCACCCAGGAGCACGTGACCGCTTCTTCAACCATGTTCGATTGGGAATAAAGGAGGAACGCTACATCGCAGCCTTTTCGGACCAAAATCAGTCGACTCAGCGTCCAAAAGAGTACAACATATGGGCCAATCGCGGTCATCCGTGCTTTTATAAGAACGAAATGGCACTTTTAGTGACATTTTGCATACAAATCCCCATCTAGTAGGGCGCAGTCACCCAGTTTCGGTGGAAGTGCGCGAGTTCGATTGGGATTCAAGTAGGAAGGGAGCGTCTCAGCTTCCTCGGACCACGACCATTCGACTCAGCACCCCGAAGACTACAACTGGTGAAATTTTAATATTTGCCCTTCCCCTTTAACAAGAGTATACAACTGGTTATCTGGTTATGGGGCAGAGCGCGGCGCGCTACCTTCATTACGTATTAGAGAGGTTCCGGGGTACGATTTCCGTGCCAAAATCCGTATGGGCGAGGCGTGCTCCATACGATTTTTCGGCACGGAGAATCCGTGTGGACTAGGGAGGTTCTGCTAGACGTGAAACGTAGAGAAATCACGTAGAGAGCAGGTGTCTGGGTTAGAGTCTACGGCTTCGCGTGTTTTGGCTCCAGATTTCTACGCGGAGATGGGGTTCTCTACGTTGTGGCACACGCAGAGAAAATGCGTACGGATTTGCTGGGTATCGATCAACTGCATGCAGAAAACTGCCAAATATGGTAGGGGAAATTCCCAGTACACATTCCACGTGACTTCTCTAGGTGAAACGTAGAGCAGAACAGCATTTCTCTACGTTACGGGAACGCGAAGAAAGTTCGCGTGATTCTTTGCGTCGCGTTCCCACAACGTAGAGCAGAACCTCCCTACTGGCTTTCATACGAACCATGTTTCGTATGGAGATTTTGTACCGTCGGGTGCAGAAAGATTTTTCGCGTACAAATTTGGTACGAGAAACATCGATTTTCAGCGGGAAGATTTGATTTCGGTACAAATTTTAAGATAAAAAGGTATAGCGCGGTAATGTGACGTGTTTGCGATCGTAACCTAGGCAATGACGCCAAACACATACATGTAAGTTCCGTACCCCGGAACATTTCACTGCTCGAAAACGACGTCTAAAAATCCGTAGCGCCTCTACGGATTTTGGCACGAAAAATCGTACTCCGGAACCTCTCTATTATACAAACTTGCCTTCATCACGCTCTAAAAGCATGCATTCAAACTCACAATTTCTCGTACGAGCCCATCCGTTTTTGCTCGATTCGTTCCAGTACATGTACCTACACTACGAAAGTTCATGTCAGACCTGTCACCAGAAGGAAAGTGCGGTGTTTGATTTTCCGCAGTGCGTAGACTGCAGCTGAATGATGTAATGAAGGCAGCGCCCCGCGCATCTGGCCCATAGAAAAGAGATCACAGTTGCATACTCTTATTATGGCCTCTTGGTAATATATAATGCGAAGTGTATCGGGGGAATGCATGCATGGCGATAGTGCGGGTTCGAATCCCAGGTTATGTCTTGAAAGACACCCCGTGGCGTACCCCAAGGTGCTTCCCTCTCACCTGTCCTGTGGCTAATCTACATCGCGCCTATCTTCGACCGCTTGCAGCTATCAACACCATCTGCAGATTTCGTGCCATTTCTCTATGCTGACGACATTGCTATTGCTGTGGCGAGTATATAGATCGGGTCCCTACAGTCAGTTATGCAGCAGCTGCTGGATCATGTTGCTGAATTCTGCCGCCAGAGCTGTATCTCCCTCAACCCAAGTAAATCCGTCCAGGTAGTCATGTCTACCTCATCCTATATCCGCAATGCTTCTATCCCTCAGTCTCTGTTCGGGACAGCTGTGCCCTCTGCCACCTCTGCTCGGTTTCTGGGCATTCTGGTGAGCTCCAGTATGAACTTTGCTGAACAGTGTCTTGCTGCTCGACAAAGAATCCAGCAACGCCTCCGTATCGTCCAGGCAACATGCTCCACCACCTGGGGTTTAGACCAGCAAAGTTCTAACCGGCTGGTTACTCAGTATGTCCTGTCGTCTGGGTTGTACGCAGCGCCCGCGTACTTTGGCCTCGCCACCCAACAAGGACAACATCATCTTCAGGTGGCTTACAACCAATGCCTACGTGTGGTGACTGGGTGCACCCAATCCACACCAATCAATCTCCTCCATGAATGTGCTGGTGCCCCCACTCTCACTACCCGCATCTCGCGCCAGGCCAGCAACATAGCCAATACTGCCAAGCGACACCCCACTCCAACTCCATCCAGCCACGTTCTCGCATCAACTCCAAGCAGCGCATCCGTCTGAAGAAGACCACATGGCGTCAGATGGCAGAGCAGAATCTCCCACAGGCACGCTTAGAAATTCTGTCCCAGAGAGCACCCCCTTGGCAGTACATCAAGAATGTGTCTGTTCACAAGTCAGCCCGCTCCCGGTGTGATGAGCCCCGTGCCAAATTCATTGCTGCAATGGAATGCCTTTATGATGTGTATCGGATGTGCCAAGCCGCATGCCGACTGGTGATTTGGAAAGACGGCAGTGTTACTGAAGATGAAGTTGGCGGAGGTGGCTTTCTTATCGAAGAGCACTGTAGCAATGCAGCCAGAGAGGTCGAATGTGGCAGTGTACCGGCTGGGAAGATCGCTACCTCGTTTACGGCGGAGGCAGCAGCTGCTACAGCGGCCCTTAAAGCAGCACTCCCAATGGTCAACGCTGATACAGATATCGTCCTCATCATGGACAGCAGGTCGCTCCTCGATGGCATTGTGGGTGATCCATACCATATGAGCCCTGATGTGACCTCATCCTACTCCGCATTGTCCGATGTTGCGGAACAGGCCAGATCTACTCACGTGGTGTGGGTCCGCAGTCATTGTGGCATCAAGGGCAACGACAGGGCAAATCATCTTGCCAAGCTGGGGTGCGATGGTGACCAGGGTAACATCGACCTGCCTGTTCAAGCAGCCAAGTCATTTATCCGCAATGCCACTGCCTACCCGAGACCACTCCTTAAGATCAAGAAGCTTGGCCCAGACAACACTGGGCGCAAAACAACGTCTACGCTTAACCAGCTCCTCGCTGGACACAGCAGTCTACTTAACGAGTACCTCCATCGAATTTCGGCACGACCGTCACCAGACTGCGAATCGTGTGTAGAGACTGCTGAGAACGCTGACCACCTACTGCTCAAATGTCCGTCCCGGAAGAGTAGCAGAGATCTCTCGAATTTAGCTGAGTTTGCAGATGTACGAGAAGCCATCCTCACCGAGCCATCACAGGCCCTTCAGTTCCTGCAATTGGAAGGACTGCTCTAAGTCCTTGCCAAGACTTTATACTAGTAATCAGCAAATGGATTGGACACAAACTATTTGAAGCTTAGCTCCCATACAGGCCTCTAGTATTTATTGTATTTATTTTACTTCCGGCACCTTTCCACTGTTTCGGTTGAGGAACAATCAGATATTTATCGTCTTTCAATTGTCTCTATTTCTAGCATCTTTGTTTTGATACCGAAGAATGTGAAGGGAAATGCTCACCATCAAATGGTGGATAAAAACCGTTTCGACTGCTTTTTAGACAGTAACGGGTAAAGAAAAAAGGAAAAAGAAACTCATATAATGCAATTCGAAGAGATAGGCCCCCAGTACAGTTGGGGTGTGGTTGTGTCCGTATGGTATGGTGTGTCATGTACAGGTAGTTGCGTTGTGATGTATGGTAATTTGTAGGGCGAATGTCGAGTAGGCTATGAAAATAACGATTCGACAAGAACAAGTGACTACGAGAGGTTGGCAAGGAAGGGAAATGCTCACCATCAAATGGTGGATAAAAACCGTTTCGACTGCTTTTTAGACAGTAACGGGTAAAGAAAAAAGGAAAAAGAAACTCATATAATGCAATTCGAAGAGATAGGCCCCCAGTACAGTTGGGGTGTGGTTGTGTCCGTATGGTATGGTGTGTCATGTACAGGTAGTTGCGTTGTGATGTATGGTAATTTGTAGGGCGAATGTCGAGTAGGCTATGAAAATAACGATTCGACAAGAACAAGTGACTACGAGAGGTTGGCAAGGTTGGCGATCGTCCACCCCCGGCCCTTTAGAGGCCGGAATGGCGAGTTCAAATCTTGATTTTAAGGACGTCCAACTATCCTCGCTGGGTGGCCGATCGCCCACCAAGTGCTCTACAACAGGTTCACCAAACAGTTTTAATACAACGGCCAGTCGCGCCATGTTCGCTCCCTTCGCCTTAGCCATAGGACATAGCTTGAGTTCAGCGCTGCTTGGCGACAATTCCTCCGCAAAAGAAGAAGAAGAAGAAGAAGAAGAAGAAGAAGAAGAAGAAGAAGAAGAAGAAGAAGAAGAAGAAGAAGAAGAAGAAGAAGAAGAAGAAGAAGAAGAAGAAGAAGAAGAAGTCTTGAAAGAAAAAATAGCAGAAATGAAAAAATTATAACATCCCTATGCTTTTTTGCCTTGGTCATCAAGGTGGTAGACGGTGTCGTGTTACCCTCGAATGCAAAGAGAAAGTTTGATGTAGCCAATCAATGGAAAAAACATCAGTTCTAATTAGGGCCTAGTTCTAATAACATGCATGATGAGCTAGGGAAAAAAGCACAGCGTAGGCCCCTGGCCCCTGAGCTTCCAAGCCCTCTCGTTCGACATAATTGGAAATACCGTACACGCCTGAAATATAGGGTCACAACAACACACAACCAATAGACAATAGAGAGGTTCTGCACAACGAAAATTCGAACGAAGTTTCGCGACAGGCCTTTTTTATTTTTTTATTTTATTTTATGAAAGTGCACATGCCTACATATAGAATGGAAGAGAAAAACAACAACAACATCAAGAGAACATAGGGGACTACAAAGGGCGCGTAGGTGCTATTGAGCTGTGCCGGTGAGGTGAAGTGCGCTCCCCCGACCAATGGTCTCGGGATCAAGGCGCACATCACGCACCATGGGGGAAAGGGAGAGAAGAAAGACTGTGTGTGAAGTGTGAGAACCTGAGAGCCAGACAATGATGGAGAGAGAGAGAGAGAGAGAGAGAGAGAGAGAGAGAGAGAGAGAGAGAAAGAGAGAGAGAGAGAGAGAGAGAGAGAGAGGAAGAGAGGGGGGGGGGCGGGGGCGGGTTAGTGAGGGTGAGTGAGTGAGTGCCAGATTGGTTCAGGAAACTATGGCAATGGACCAACAGCTGCGTTGCTTTCAGTGGGGGGGGGGCAATACGGAGAAGTTAGATCGGAGCTGCTGCCAGGCAGAGTAGTGTGCAGGCACTGGATCAGCGAGAAAGGGGCCACGAAAAGCAGTGAAAAGGAAAGAAGAGAAGAAATAAACATTAACGCAAAACATTCTGCACTGAGGTGATTCGAGAGCTCTAGGGAGCAAGGTACAGTTCAGTGGGATGAAGACAAGGTGATTGTTGTGGGACTGGAGAATGGAACATCGTCAAATTTAGCCATGGAATGCTGTCGCCCACAACCAATCTTGGCGCATCAGGTGCTGACAAATGTGAGACTTGAAGGCCTGCATTCCCTTCGATGCCGGAGGTTCCGGGATGGCTTGCTCAGGAATGTCGTTCCATGCCGCAATGAGGGTGTAGGGGAATGACCTCAGTAGGTAGTTCGGTGCTGTCCGAGCAAGTGGCCATTGCAACTGGAAAGGGTGGCGAGAAGCTAGTTGTCGGCGGGTTCTTGGAGTAGGTGCATGCCCCGACGGTGGCGGGAGGAGGGCTGTCAGCTGGGGTGGACCCTTAATGTAGTGCAACTTGTACACATATGCAAGCCCTGAGACTGGCCTCCTGAGCTGCAGGCTCTGAAGGATCGTGCCAGGTCCGATGATGCGCATTGCCTTCTCCTGCACCCTGTCATAGCGTGCCAGGTGGGATTGGGCTGCACACATGGTGGCTAGGGGAGAGTACTCCAGGATGGGCCGAATGAACCCCTTATACACGGCAAGTCGGCCCTCATGACCCAGAAGCCAAGCGGCACGGCGCAAGAATCCCAGGCGCTGGCTGGCCTCGACAGCGACAGCATGAATATGGCGCTGGAACCCAAGCTTAGAGTCGAATGTAACTCCAAGCAGCTTTAGGTGGTCCGAGTCCGGAATAATCTCGCCGGCAAAGGTGGTTGGTGGAAAGTCAGGGCGCTTTCGAGCATTGCACAAAATCAGGCGCTGGCTCTTGGTGGGCTCGAACTGGATCCGCCATTGCGGCAAGATTGCTGAGGGTTGTCTGTAAGGATGTTGCCTTCTCCTGGAGGTTGTCGTTTGGTCTGATCAGACTGTACACGGTAGTGTCATCGGCGAAAGAGCTGAGCTTTACTCCATGCGAGAGGCATTGGTCGATATCGGCAGCAAACAATATGAAGCGTGTGGGGCCCAGGACGCTGCCTTGGGGCACTCCGGCAGTGATGGGGTACTTCTTGGACCCCCCCCCCCTTGCGAAAATGTGTACGAATTTTTGCACGAACTTTATGCTCTGCACATTTTCGTAGTTTGCACGCGCCAAGTGCACGTACGACATGACCCAATCTCACGAAACTTCCTACGAAAGTTCATTTCGCGTTCCCTGCAAGTTTCGTGTCCAAAGTTGCGAAAGTTCGTGCGAAGTTTCTCACTTCGTGACGTGGAGCGAAAGTTCGTACACATTTTCGTTTTGCAGAACCTCTCTATTGTGCAGCGACTATGTCCGGAGCTGGCACCAGCGCTTATCAACACTTACTGGTCACCTGCTCAACTCTATGTTGGAGGAGAAGTTATTATGTCATCGGAAGGCACAACGCAGGGCGACCCCCTTGCCATGCCATTGTATGCGGAGACCCCTCGACTTAGGCCTCGGCCTTTGGGGAATCCATAAATAAATTAAATAAGTGCACTAGGTACGGTGCCTCTCATCAGGGAAGCCTCAACTGCTGGTGCAATACAGTCATGGTATGCAGATGATGCTATATCAGCTGGATTCCTGCGCAGGATACGTACATAGTTGTCCATCCTGATCGATCGAGATAGCGAGTACGGCTACAATATCAATCCGTCCAAGTCGGTCCTGCTTGTCAAGCCTCGTTTCCTGGAATTAGCAAGAGAACTCTTTGCCAATACTGGGGTTGACATCAGAACGGATGGCTATCGTCATCTCGGTGCTGGTCTGGGCACAGATCAATTCTGCCCTGAGTACGTGTCCCAGAAGGTCGCATCGTGGTGCAACGAAATACACGTCTTGGCCAAGTACCTAGCATCTCAGACGCAAGCAGCCTATGCCGTCTTCACTCATGCCCTACGGCACAAGTGGTCTTTTCTGGCCAGGACCATGCCTGCTATCTCTGATCTCCTTGTGCCCCTGGAAAAAGCCGTCCGCCTCATCTTTCTGCCAGCACTCCCTGGTCGCCAAGCTCCGGGTGAAAGCGAGCGCACGATGCTATCGCTCACCTGTCACAATGGTGGCCTGGGACTCATCATCTCCACCAGTATATCCAGCCAGTACTCCTTCTCTGTCTCCATCATCTACCCACTAGTGGAGAGGCTACTGAAGCAGGAGGAATCCACTGAAGACGTGTTTGCTGCCATCAAAGCCGCCAAAGTTGGATGTACGTGTGACCACACGCCATGATCAAGCTGTGGCCCTGTCTTCCTTCAGGGACCAGCTCAGTCTGGACGACGTCGTGTTCAGTTGGTGACTTCCCTGGAATGCGGCACAATGAGATTCGCGACCTCACCGCCAATTTGCTGTGGGAAGTAGCCCACGATGTCTGTGTGGAGCCTGCATTGGAGCCCCTGTCCGGTGAAATGTTCCCTTTTCGGTCGACCAACATCGAAGACCATGCTAGGGTGGATGTGGCAGCGCGGTGGTGGTATGAGAGTAGGTTTGAGAGGACAATGTTTGATGTTCGGGTGTTCAACCCTTTTGTCCCCTTGAATCGAAACCTTACACTCTCGTCTGTCTACCGAAAGCATGAGCAGGAGAAGCGGAGGAAATATGAGCGGCGAGTTCTGGAGGTAGAGCATTCCTCCTTTGTGCCCATTGTCTTGTCCATCACTGGTGGACAGGGAAAAACCTCATCTGCGCTGTTTACCAGGATTGCCAGCAAACTGAGCGACAAGCGCAACGAGCCCTTTCCGTCACCATGGCGTTCGTCCGGACTAAACTGTCCATCAGCCTAGTGAGAGCCATGGTTGCTAGTCTGCGCGGCTACCGGCGCGCTTCAGTGCCACTTCCAGTTCACTCGGCTGTTCTGGCGGCTGCTGAGTGTTCATTGTAAGCGTATGACACAAGTAACGCTGATGTACACGGAGTTGCTTACCTCTCTTTCTTTCTTATGTTTTCTTTTCCTTCTTCTCTCTCTTCGTTTACCACGGCGACCCCGCGTGCTGTCTGTGACTTTGAGCCTCATTTCACTGTACTACTTTTTTTCTCTTTTACGTTTACTTTATACCAGGCGTGGGCCATCCCCTGTACATAGGTGCCACCATTTTCCTTTGTTTCGATAAATGGTACATGCATCGACTAGGCGCCAAGCGCGAACTGATGGTGGTGGTGGTGAGAAGGAGAGCTCTGTGCCAGAACTTCGCAGCCTAGAGAGCGTGTGTGGGCAGGCGTGTATTTACCGCTATATTTATCAACCATAAGTACAGCTGCAGTGGTGTCTTCAACGTCATTCTCCCGAGTCAAGCTCCGTATGAAGACATCTAAGAAGAAGATTGCCTGATGAGTCCAGCGGGGACGAAACGTACGTCGCAATCGGGCTATGTCGTTGCTGTGTCATCTTCTATGTGCCATGCGCTACTTGATGTACCAGCCTGCTATGTTGGATACCGCCAACCGTGCATCGACTAGGCGCCAAGCGCGAACTGATGGTGGTGGTGGTGAGAATTAGAGCTCTGTGCCAGAACTTTGCAGCCTAGAGAGCGTGTGTGGGCAGGCGTGTATTTAGCGCCATATTTATCAACCAAATGGTACATTAAGAAAGGGTTTGCTCCCCACACCGGAGCTCGCGCTATTCCGCCGACTTTACTTGACACTTGACTGACTCACGACTGCCATCCAGAGCACACGAGAAGTGCATCGAACCTTCGACTCGGCAAACCTGCAAGAAAGCACCACTCCCTGCTCAATACACAGTGTTTCGGGGAATTCACCCCTCATCAGTTGAGCTTGAGTAGGCTGAGGAAGTCATCGCCGAAGTCGCAACCACTACTTCGAAATGGTACATTCTGAAAAAAAAAAGAAAAACAACCAATAGACCTAACAAACGGGTTATTGCGCTAATTGCTGGGTTCTGTGTAGGTAATTTGCGGCGCTGGTATTCTTGGCGGTGAAGAAGCTAGCGCTATAAAAGTCAGGTGCTGAAGTGCTGGCACTGAAACATGTCACGCTGAAATGGCGGTGCTGAAGTAACAAGTCACCAAGATAAGAGGCCACCAATTTACTCATTGTCGTCCAAAACCAATAATTGCCAAAAAAATGTGATGACTCAGAAGATTCAGAACGTGCATTATTTAGCCCAAAACTGACAGGTGGTACTGACATTCACCGACCTGGTGTTTGTATTCTGAAGTAGCTCTATCACGTCTGGAATGCGCTGGTGCACGGTCCAAAGCGTTTCTCTCCTTGTTAAATTTATTGGACGCCAAGGAACACCGTGTAAACCACCCGTTCCTCTCTATCAAAATGACAATCATGATTCTTGGGTCTCCATCTCACTCTGAAAACCAAGGAAACGGCCGACAGGGAATGAATGCCACGTGACATAGCATAATGGCAGATTTGATGAGCTGGTGGAGATCAGGATCAAACTCGAGTTCAGTCTGCCTTTGACGTCTCTATTCAAAGTGTACCACCACAGTTCGTTTCTCCTTCACGTCTGCGAGTCAGCGACTAGATCTTTGAGGGTGGCGTTAACACGTTTTCGGTAAACGTTGCCTTACCCAGTCTCACGTGAATCGTGAATTTCTTTGTTCGTTGGTTTGATATCACACGCGGTAGCAGGTATTGAGCAAGGAATACAACATGTAGAGTTAGTGGCCGATTGTGTAAGGTACAGAGAAACCTGTCTAAGACGACTGCTCAAGGGACATTCAAGGTGTGGTCTCTGTTACAAGGTGGCCTCATTATCCGGGTCAATTGACTGGAAATCGCATCCCTTGGTCCTGGTTCCAGTGGTCTTCTAGGACAGGTGGTCGCCTTGACAGGTTTTGCTGTACCATTGCCGCTTCGAAAGTCTCCAGCGCTGTGCTGGAGCGAACATCTCCTGGTAATCTGTTCCATTTATCCGTAGCACTGAAGGCAAACCTAGAATTGACAGCGTTCATTCTTGCAAACGAAAGACTGAGTCCGTCCTGCTGCTGAAGGCAGGTTTCTCTAGTCATTTGCGAAGTCAGTAGTTGCGTGACGGACTGCGATGTCTCTCATCGTGCAGGCTCTTCCGCACAAGACCTAATGTGTTCTGGTGGAATTTTTAAGTGCTGTGACACCTGGAAAACACTCAGCCGTGTCAGCAAGTGACCCAACACTAGTAGCCCTGCGAGCACTGGGCTGTGAACTGGTGCAGCGGGCAAACTTGATACATACTGTACGATCAGATGTCAATGAGCATCGTTTTACTGAATTCTAGCAACTTCTTTTATGCTGGTCGGATTGCCTCACGATCACATTGGTATGTGCACACGAGCGTTTCCTAAAAATGGTTCAGGACTCAAGTGTTCAGCCCACTAAGCATTTCATGGACCTTAATCTCACTTAGCCCCACAACAATAATATTACTTGAAGTATTATCGTCCAGTGCACCTGCAGTAACTAGCTTTTATTAAAGACAATACACTGCCCAAAAGTTACAGTGTATTTGGGTAAACTTGGTGCTGCCTCCAGGGTAAATGCATCATTTTGCCTACTGGTACGATTACTCGAATCTCCACTACCGGCCATGCTACACGCAATCAGGGAAATTGCTTCCATGAAATTTCACTAACCAAACGTGCATGAACGTAATTGCATTATTTGCACAATTCGCCTAGGAGAGAGAACGAAAGAATATGTTGCACACGAGTGTCAACTGATTGCCTCACCATGAAACACTCTACTTTTTCATTTTTTAATATTTTTTACAAAGACCACTTAATGCCAAACATGAGATGCAGCTAGGGGAAGACTTGATAACGTAACTGAATCATTTGTCCAATTGTTTGGCTGATCTTGAATTTCAGGCAAAACCATCAGTCCACGCCACGAGGAAATCTCATGGCTCCCTCATGGCCGCCTGGGCGCATGCGCATGATGGCGTGTGATAGCAGAAGGGGTCTGCACTGGTGCTGTGTGACCGGGGAGTCGTATGATAAATTTCAACCACCGGTACTGTAGTATCCCTGCCTTGCTAGTATTGAACTGTAGCTAACTACTTTAAAATTCGTGTTGATGGTCGTGCTTCCACTCGGCTCAGACCCACTACAGTACCCCTGGGTGCACCCAAAGGTGCGCGCCCTAAGAGTCACGGCTCAATACCGAGGAGGCAGAGGGTGATACACAGAACCACATTGTATTAGGAAAAGATGAGTTACATGTACATCAACTCCCTGGGCACATGTACATTCATGTATACTTCAGTACAATCATGTACATGGATGTTCCCTTCTTTCTGTTTAGACAGAAACACTTAAGATGCCACATTCTCGTGCCCGTGGCTATTTGTGGTCTGAAAGTAATACTTAGTGAGAGAGGCAATAATATGGCTGGTTGATGTGCAAGGTGCAAGGACTCAACGACATGCACACGTAGAGCCATCCACTGATATGTCCTCACTGAGCCATCCACTGATATGTCCTCACTTCCTCACAACACTCCAAGTCAAGCAGGGGTGGTAAAATACCGGTAATTTACTACTCCCCGACTGCTCTGCAAGCTCTCTGGGCTTTACTAATATTTCAAAGGCACTATGGACTAAAGTGTTCCTCTTCTGTTGTCTGTGAAACGCAAGAAATGCCAAACGTCATAGTCAAAGCTATAATACTTAATAGCTATTGCATATGATCACCCTTATACATGTACCTACCCTCATCGCTATTACAATTCTTTTCAAATACATCCACTTTCAACCTCATATCTTATCCCTTTTTGTTATTAATATTTCTCGTAGTGAACGCAGACCGAACAAGCTTGTTTTCAACTCTCATGGGAAATTTTCATCTTCCCTTTTCTTATAATATAAAATCGGCATTGACGGCAAATTATGGAATTTCTTTCCACCCGAGATTACCGCTATAGATTCTGTTTCAGAATTTCGGACACAATTTCGTGCTCATTATAAACAGCATAATTATAATATTTGCCTGCAAAAGTCGATTCACTAGTATAAAAATCAAGGATCATTTTCACTGTTAGGAGATCCCCCCGATAGGCTATGCCTTTGGGAAATCCTTTAAATAATAAATACAAATACATACCAATGAAAAATATCAATTGTGCACTCATAATCATGTATAAACAATTAAAATGAAACAATTCCAGAACGTTTTCGTGTGACCATCATCAGTGGAACATCGTCACATAGCAAGAATCACTAAAACAACCAGTTATATAGCTAGAGTAACATGAAAAGAAGCGCTTCTTTTCATGTTACTCTAGCTATATAACTGGTTGTTTTAGTGATTCTTGCTATGTGACGATGTTCCACTGATGATGGTCACACGAAAACGTTCTGGAATTGTTTCATTTTAATTGTTTATACATGATTATGAGTGCACAATTGATATTTTTCATTGCTATTTTACGACTGTTGTCTCCTCGTCGGTTATACAAATACATACAGAAATAAATAATGCATTCACAGCGCGCGCACTTCCATTTGGCGCGGGCGGATGCCGCGGATCGCAGCAAGGTCGGATACAGGTAGTCAACCCCTTTTATAATGGAAGCAGTGCTGAGAACCTGAGGAAACCGGTCACAACACTTGCGAAGGCGCAACCGAATAAAAAGTCCTGGAAAATACTAAACACCAATAGCTGCCTTAGAGAATACTTAACGGAAGGTTCCTGTTGATCAATCGTTGATGCAGATGTACAGTGCTGCTCAATGAAATCCAGTCACGTCACTCAAGTTTGCGCCTTGCATCATTTCGCAGCCCAGTGTTCGCAGGTCTATGGATGCGCTACGCCCGGCGCGTACTTGAGTGACACACTACTCTTGATTATACCAAGAGTCGGACTCCTGATTATATATTACTGTATACAGCAGTGATTGTATTTGAGTATGTCGGCCCATCCCTTACCCAGGTGACACTAATCATCTTACGACAATATCAGTTTGCACTGTTCCTGAGCTAATGCAAGTTTCGGTTTGCATGGTCATTTTAATTGTGTTGACCTGCATGCACTTGTAGGCTCTTGACCATCCGTTTCATCACAATATACTTAGACAATTCTTTTAGTACATGATTGCGCATTAGCCTGCGGGTTGTGGACACGTGTCGGCGTTGGAGCATCAATAAAGGAACTCTTCAGAACAGCGCTAAGTGTACAGTGTATCAGGAACACAGGGTCTCGCAGTCAAAGAGTGTGAAGGATGCAGCTAATGTGGTCAACATTGATGTCCACATTGATTGCAAACCACATTGCCAACAATGATAGCTTCGGATGTGGTGGCATTACCTTGACTCTAGTCCGGTCTACAATCTCTGTGCGGTCACAGTGTGATGCAGGATGTAATTGCTAATCTTACTGTACGTGACACAGGTAACACAGGATAGAACTACACAGGTACTTCGAGAGACTGTTCTTACCACCACCTTGCATCAGTCTCTACGTTCCCCCATCTTATTGTACTGCAAGATAGCTCCCCACCTATACAACAGAGACGGATTCCAGGCTGTCCAAGAGAGTGCTCGATACCGAGAGGCAGAGCTAGTTCAAACAATAAGAGGACGGAAAAAGTGGTTAAACTCTGAGTTTCACGCACTGAGCGATCACCAGAAAACAGTCTTCTTATTGTTTGATACCTCTCACCTACTCAGTTCCTTGCCCTCTTCCCTTCTTTGCTCTTCACTTGGTACACAGAGCGTACATCGCTGTCGAGACCTAGTACCTCAGGTCGACTGCGTGTGATCAGCCCCATTGCCATGACACTCCTCTAATAAAATAATAATAATAATAATAATATTCGCAGGATCCGTGTTAGCATCACTTGAATGTTCAGAAACACACAAGCTATAGCCTTCCCTTCCGCAGGGCAACACCATGCCTTTTCACCTTAGTGACACTCCTCTATTCGTCATATTTATCTTCCGATGATTGCAGTGTGGAAGGTCTTAAAAAACTTAAAATATCCTATTCATAGTTTTGTGTTGCATTGGTACATTGTACTGTACTCGTTAGACTGATGCCTGTTCACAAGCCACAAAAGCAGGGCTCCTGGAACACGATGAAAGCATTCCATATAATTAATGAAGCCCGATGAAGTATTTACACACTGGAACCGTGTAAAATTGAAGCGAGTGTAGTATATGTCATTGTCAACGTTACACACCTTCGCATGAAGGCTCATCAGCGGGTGTGCGGGTTGCCCACAAGGATTACATTTGCATTTGTACATGTATAACGGTGATGCCATCTGCCTACATAGTGAACATGACTGAATTACAACAGTTGAAGTTGCCGAACGTGTATTGCATATGACGTACAAGGGCCTTCATATTTCGAAGTAGGATCCAACACGCGTGGGTTTTTCTCCTTGCACGGCAGTCATAATTATTGCGTTCGGTGGTATGGTTCCATAACGTAACAGATACATGTACGGTGTGAAATGCACATCAGCACAACTTCAGTCTTTCTCTCAACTACCTATGTGCTTGCATGTGGGAAGGCACCATGCTAGTCCGCTACTTGAATTCCTCTTGGATGTCACGCTAATGACATGAGGTCAGTCACTCGTTCTCAGAGGGTCTATAAAATGGTAATGTACAAGACATTGTAATCAGAGCAACCCGCGCGACGCCTTCCAAATGAAGCGGAAATTATTAGCCTTCCTTCCGTTTGTTTGCAATCTCCTTGGTGTGGTGTCAAATGATTGCCGGAATGTGGACTTCGTCGCAGGAAACCCTTACCCGAGTCATCCTTCCGGTCAGGGAGCAGTGAAGGATCTGCTGGAAGGCGCAAACCATTGTCCACCGCCTCCTTGTACATTATGTTTGTGAGTGATAATTATATTATTATTATTATTATTATTATTATTAGCACCTTCGCAATGTAATCGGGTTTGCAAACTTCACTTCCACCGGTCAGGACAATAAAGAAACAGAAAATGCAGAGCGATAAAGCCATGAAAATGCGAGGGATCATAGCCTGGTGTTTTTATCGGTAATATTAGTTGCTTTTCGACGGTTCGAAAGTGGGTGTTGCACGAGGAGAAAAAGGAAATCGGAGGGTGGGTATTGACTCTGCTTAGTGATAGGGCCACAAGAAAGTTGCTCTTTACACATGTAGCTTTGGTAGTCGTTATAAGTCACGAGTCAAGTCAACTGGGCAGGGAAAGCGCGAGCCCCAAGACTTAAAGCAACCATATTTCTTATAAAATCATCGCCGGAGTCGCTATCACTTATTCGGAGCGATGAGGACTGTTCTTTGACGTTCTGTTTCTTAGCCCGTTAGGCGAACTAAAACGTCACGCAACCTTTGTCCTTGTGACGACAACGAAGAAGTAGGACAAAGCCCCAGAAAGATTGGATGATAAACTGTCTCGACACACACGAACCCCTGATACCGCCTTTTCCTGTCGATTCGAATCTGAAGCTAGGCTGAAATGTGGTTCTTCTATTTTGGTTCTGAAGGTAGACAACCTCTTGCCCCACTTCTTAGAACTGGCTAAAGTGTGACGCATACCAGAATAATCATGTCATGTCACGCCGATCCAATGCATGCCGCTCACACCTAAGCTAACCTGTGGGCGTTCAATGTGCTACATTTCTGTGCGAACGGAAATGAGTTCGAAAGATCCCTGTATACTGCTTATTACGTACCATCAAATTGAGAATGTGAGTACTCTACGTCAGGTGGTCGGTAGCCCAGGCCAATCAGTGTATCAAAATTATAATTCCACGCCCGCCTGTATTTGAGTATCGCCTGTCATTTGCACATCGAGAATTTCTCCACATCGCCAGAGATCTCTAAAGTTTCATCCTTCAAACTGGACTTCTAGCTGTTTTGATCTTGTTAGATCTCGTCAGCAGAACTCAGAGTCACTAGTTCACCCAGTCGCAATGACGTCTAATGAACGACTGTAGCCAAATTCAATTCTTACTTGTGAATTGAAGTTAGATACTGAGCCGATAATAATTCGCGTAAACAGGAGGACGCAAGGGTGCTACCTTCGCCATGAACCATCCAAGTTCGAAGGCTGTGGACTTGCGAACTGAGCAGTACCTGGAGAAGTTTTAGAGTGAGGTGTCAGGTCGTTGAATGTCTATGCAGTTTCTCACTTTGTGCCCAGTTACTTAGTTATCGTTCTTTCTGACTGATTATTATCTAGTTACAGTGGTTTCGCTCCTGCTCTTGTAGTAGTTGGGCACTCTCATGTGGGGTAGTGCCTTTGCTGTTAGCATTACGCAGAGCCCACTGACTTGTCAGTTTGAGCACTCTGGGAAGGTACGTTCGGGCCTGGTTTAAATCTGGCTTAGGAAATTTTGTTTTCATTGCTATAAGGTTCGGCCTCATTTTCTCTGTGCTGCGCTGATGAATTCACAAAGAACGAAACAGCATCGCGCAGATTGAGTAGTTACAGTGGTTGTGTATACTTTATTTATAGTGGAAAGCAAAACGGGCAAATGCCTAATAACAATGTGAATAAAATATAAAGGATATTGTGGAAAAGTAGAGATGGGGAAAAAAAGAAAGAAGGAAAAACGGAAGGCTGGTTGTAACGAACAGATATAAATCCAGTGTGCTATGGAAAACATACGAAGCTGATACATTGTACTGAATGGCTTGAGATTTGAAATCCAAATACCTATTTGAACATTTTGCTTCTGATGGCAATCTATTCCACATAATGGCTCGAGCGTGCTTTAGGCGCTTAGCAGAACGAGCAGTACTAGCAGGTGGGACCACAAGCAAGTTGCTTTGGCCTCCACAGGTGCGGACTGAGGGCATGACAGCAAAAAAGGGCTGAAAGAGGGTGCTACATGCATTATGCAAACATCACCAGGTGAAACAAAACATAATTCAAGTGCACAGAAACCTGTACATCACATTAATAGCAGGTGAGCAGTGCTGGTCCGCGGTGGAGACTTGCAGACTGCCCTAGCGGCACGTTTAAAACAGCTGGTTCACAGTTACTTCATGACTCGAACCCATGTGTCATTTTGAACTTCCGACATTGCGTGTTACCAACAGAACATGCATGTTTCTCGGTGTTGTCGAGGAAGGGATACTCTAGCTCTCTTGAATCTGTAGACTGCACTTTGACTTGAAAATCGCAGGAAATCTTGGAAAAGAGAGCAATGTACTTACTTGCCTTAGGAACAGTGTGTGCGAGTTAGTTGGGTTTCGATGCAGATCGCATCCTTGGCCGTTCGGTCTTGGTCATCCATAGAAATTTGTTCGTGGTGCAGAAAACTAATGAGCAACTTTGAGACATGCTGATGCACATGCATGAGAAGGCTTGAAAGTATACTCGTTTATAATTATTATTTTTAATAAATAATCTAACTCGGATACTGATTACTGAACCAATAAATTTAATTTAATGAAAATTGAAGAAATCACATGGAAACGATTTGTGAAGCACCACCTATCCCCGACTGGCACAAGATAATAAACAGTCGGAAAGTGGGATAACACTGGGCACCAAACTGACATGTTACTGAGACATTCAACGACCTGATACCTACATGTAGCTCTCACACACCTCCAGTGCGCAAACCAGCAGCCTTCCAGCTTGGAAGGTTCAAGGTTATGGTAGGATCAATGAGGGGAAGGTGAGCGCAGCGAAAAGTGCACAAGCTAAGTCCCACGAAAAAAAGAATGCCGACTGTTACAGGACCGTGACGGGACCAGTTAATAACATGACATTGACAATGCGGTCTAAATACAATTAGAAGCAGACAAGCCTTTATCTTTCCAAGCTGGAAGGCTGTTGGTGTGCGCACTGGAGGTGTGTGAGAGCTAGGTCTCAGGTCGTTGAATGTCTCAGTAACATGTCAGTGTTGTGCCCTTTGATCGCACTTTTGACTGCTTATTATCCACTTTTATGTAAAGTTGTTGAAGTAAATAGCTGACATTTCGTGTGTTTTTAGGATGGTCCTTATTTATTTATTTTGCCTATTCTGCATATGAATGCGTGTGTGCTCCTCATTGGCTTCGCTCGTTCCTCTTTTCTTTTGTTCATTTGGCTTATGCGAAGTCTAGCCAAGCTTGCTTGGTGATGTTAACGCGAACAAGCATAATAATAATAATAATAATATTATCTTGTTACAGTCGTGTACAATTGCTTCATATATCGTTTCCATCTGATATCTTTCAATTCTACTTCAAGTAATTATAAATAATCTTTATTTAAAGGATCTCCCAGAGGCGATGGCCTGTCAAAGGGATCTCCTGATGCAAATCATGCAATAGAAATAGACAATGAGGAAACCTATATGCTACATAATGAGCAATAAGCCAGGGCTAGGCTATTCGAAATAAAACCAAAAACTTGGGAAACCAAAAACTTTCCAAATGTCGGTAAAGAGCCTGAAGTGTGTTCTTTTTCTGAGTATTATCGCACACGGAGTATGGGAGAACAATAGATGGTGTCAATATTGTTTAAACGAACCCATGCGTTGGGCATGCGGATTGTGCATGTGCTTTCTCCTCTTCTCCAGGTCATATTTGCGATGCCAGCTCCACCCGTCATGGCTAGGTCCCTGTGGCCATGGGCAAGCACAGATCCTGACTGGATAGAGAACAACAACACCATCTCCGTCGTCATTGAAGAAGACTGGGGCAGGCTGACCAAGTGCGTGCGCACGCACAGCGCTTGCAACAGTCTTCCCAGCAGCTCCTTCTCCACTGCGAAGAATACCCTGTATCATCGATGTCGACAGCCGCAGTATTGTTGTCCGTTCGACGAAGCAGGCATCAGGACCACCATACCAGCTGGCTATATGCATGTTGGTGCATTACCGGGTGGACGTTACAGTACGTCTCTCTCTTTGCAAGAAATGCTCAACACGTTTGATCCAGGAACGTTCAGGAGTTGCCGCTGCCGTCCAGTCAAAGTGCAGCGTATGTTTGTTGCGAGGAGTGAGCCTGACTTGAATACCGCTAACCCTGGAGAACTGGTGTGGCGACTGGACTGGAAGCGGGTAGTCGCGGGGTACCACTGCCGCCGGCACACAGACGAGTGTCGAACGTACGAGTGCTGATGTTCATAATTTTGTTAAAATTGTGGTAGTACAATTGCACACTGATGTGTTTTGATAATGACTCAAAAGCGTAAAATGAAACTTCCTTTGGCTTTTCCTGCAGCAAGTTCACAAGGAATTATCTCCTTGGAACTCTCATTCTTCCTTGCATTTTCATCCACTCTTATTTCTCGCGTTTCCCAACTTCTCTGGTAACCAACGTTACGTTTCTGATCACCATTCACTCTTGTTGCAAACGAGTTATCGACGAGTTGGATTCAAACCCAGCTCCCTGTATTTCCGGGACAGCTCCCGGTTACCGGAGATCACACACACACACACACACACACACACACACACACACACACACACACACACACACACACACACACACACACACACACACACACACACACACACACACACACACACACACACACACACACACACACACACACACACACACACACACGTGACTCTTCTTGCTTCATTCTGAACGCGTGCACGATACTAATCATTGCCAGTACTCAATAGTTGTGCATTCATTTAAAACAATATTCAGCAGAACATTAAACTTTGCACTGCTTTCATTCGCATCTTTTAGATTTGCGCCATGATGCAGTCATTTACACTTTGCTTTGTGGGTATATCAACCAGTACTGATCCAGATTTACTCACTGCTGTTTTCTGATGATCGCTTAGTGCGTGAAACTCAGAGTTAAAACACTTTTTTCGTCCTCTTATTGTTAATAATAATAGTAATACAATATGTTCGGCTTGGTCCCACAGCTCAATGGTTAGAGAATTGCTCATGATAAGCATAGTCCAGGGCTCGAGTCTTGGTGGGTCTGGCGGTTTCTTTTCTTTGCAGGCAGTTCACTTCCCCGACGGATACTTTGAATTTGATGTTCTCTCAATCCTTTCAAAAATAATATAAAAATAATAACTTTATTAGGATGACCCAAAGTTCAAAACAATATTCACGAAACATGTATTTCAATAGGGTAGTGAACGCATTGTATATGCAGTGCATGGCGGAAAGATGGCTATTCAGGAAAAGTATGCGATATTTCGCTTGGTGTAGTTGGGTTTTGAAGACTAAAAAAATATCGCAACTGCCGCCGCGTGATTCTGTCTAGCTGCCATTCAGGGAAGTCATGTACATGTACGCTCGGGTATTCCCAAATATTTGTTTTGCGAAATGTCAGGATTATCTCCTTCAGGGTTTCTAACATTTTCAGAACTGAGTGAAGCGCACTAGAGTGCTGAAGGTGCAGGACAATTCTTATCGGATGAGCCCCCACCGTTGTTTTTGTATTTGTATTTATGGATTCTCTCCAGGTCTTAGCCTAAATCGAGGGAGTCTCCGTTCCGCACTTTCTGTGCCCTTTGCTTAGGTGGCGGGTACCAGGCAGGACACACATCACACCTGACGAGCACACACATTTCCACCAAAAAAATACAGGTTTAGGTATTATCTTTATTTGTAAGAAAGTGATCACAGAATTGTTATCATTCCTTTCAATCAAACGGTACAGTTCAACAGAATATTTTCCAGAATGCTGAAGATTTACGATACGATGTGAATAGATCGTCAGGCTCTTTTCATTAGCACAGCAAGAGGCAACTAACAGGAGGTTGGCACAGCGTAAGCCTGGATGTACCGGTATGAGACAGACGACACATGCAAACATGACGTAATGCTAACTGTTATAATGATGTGATCAGCCTTTTCATGGAATTGGTTGAAGCGATTGGGTGCTCCGATTCATTTTGTCTTCAAGATAGAGCTTGAACTTTTGATGCGAGATTTCCGCAGCAGCTGCCTGTAGTTGAGGGCGTGCACTTTCGGACTGATCTGGCTACGGGCTGTGTCGAAGACGTCGACTTGACCAAGTGCAATTCCTGCAGACCTCCTTTGAGCGGCTGAGAGCACACTGGTTCGTCTCTCGTACACTTGCCATTCTGGATTCATAGAAGGCCGCATGTCGGCAATGCCGAATTCAGTAGGCACCATTCCGCACGCCGCAACTTCCTCCAAATCCGCAATGGCTACCGGGGAAAGGCCAACGTCCAGCCAGAACAGCATCACGGCACTGTCGCTGAATACTACAGTTTTCTTCGCAGCTGCATTGGGAGCAGATACTGCCGCCATCTTCTTCCTACTTCTTTATGTCCAGCCTGTATCTACGGGCTGATTCATCTGCGGTCTGTTTGGACTCGCGCAGAACAACAGTTCGGCCCACGCAGCACGCTGCATGATTCCTGAGAGATACAACTCGTTGTCCCGTATAAACACCTTCATGTATAATCAGAGCGCGGAGATTGTGCGTACCAAAGTATGTCGCGAAAGCAGTGAGTATGCTGCACCGTACCACCAATATGTATTCGCGTACGACAATCGCGTAAAATGGTACGGTACCCGACTGTGTTGTAGACTACACTCTAAAGGGTGAGTTCTTATATTCTTTTCGGAGAGTCTCCAACTTTTCCGAGAGGATTTAAACCCTAACTCTTTGTCTCTCTTTTCTTTTACAGAAGAAGGGAAAACAAAACAAAGGCAAAACACAAACAACAACAATGGGTCTGTAGGCTGTACATGAGCTGCGCTGGTGAGGTGCGTGGACTTCCCCGACCAAGGGCCTCGGGGTTGGCGCACACGGCAAGCACCATGGGGGGGGGGGGGGAGGAATGACTAACCGAGAGAGAGAGAGAAAGAGAGAGAGAGAGAGAGAGAGAGAGAGAGAGAGGCGGAGAGGGAAAGAGAGAAAGAGAGAGAAATACAGTCAGAGAGAGTATGTGTGTGTGAGAGAGAGCTCTTTGTCTCTCTGTCTCTCTCTCTTTCTCTATCTCTCTATCTATCTATCTATCTTCTATCTTATTCTATCTCTTTCTCTCTCCTCTCTCACTCCGCCTTTCTCTCTCTCTCTCTCTCTCTCTCTATTCCTCTCTCTCTCTCTCTCTCGCTCTCTCTCTCTCTCTTCCTCTGTCTCTCCCTTACGCACATTCCTTTTCACTCCCTTTATCAGCGAAATTCAGAATGACTCGCCGAGCCGATGGCGTAACAGACAGACACATAAAATAAGGAATTCAAATTCAATAACTCAATCTGCGGACCGAACTGTTCCGTCCTTTGTGGACTCATCAGCGCAGCACAGGGAAATCTCAATAATGTACCCGAAAAGGAGGTTTTGGACATAGCGATTTGTTCTGGACAAGAAGTGGTACTGTAATTGGAAAGGCCCCTATGCCCTTCGTTTAATCACTGTGTGTGTATGCGTGTATGTTTGCGTGGAACAGTGCCTATATGGCCTACGGGTTCGACGTAAGCAACTAGGCTAACTCGTATTTTGCGAGAATGAGAAAAACTACAAAATTTCCAGCCAGGAAAACCTGGTATTTTCGAACAAGTCCCCCTGAAATAGTCCCCTATTCCGTCGATTGCGTCCAATCTATCAGCGGTCGTTCTTCCATATCAATTATCATCTGATTCCCCATTACCTGAGCGCGCCGGATCAGAATAGCACAAAATACAAACACATCACAACGAGTGGTAAGAAGATTTAATATAAAGGATAAACTATAACACAATTCCCTAAACTATAGCAGTATACTTCGAAGTACTATAATTATAGTGTATGCTTATTTGGAATGTGTTTCAGAATGCTGAGATTGACAGAATCTTGATATTATGTACTCGGATGGTGAACCAATGACAACATTAATAGGAAACATTGAAAACACTGGGTCACAAGTTATGCTTCCCTTTCATTTCTTATCCATGACAAAATTGAGCCTCCCAAGTTGGGTGGTTGTTGCTTTGCATTGTCGAATTGTTGTTAGACGTGTTGTCCAATGGTCTTACCGTTCCAGTATCGTAACAAGCCAGCATTCCATTTTGACTGGGAATGTGGCTTGCGTTCGGTTTGATGGCGCTTACCTTCCCCTCTGTGGAATTATCACTAATATCTATGACCTTTTCCAAGTTGGAAGGTCAGTGGTTAGCGCTATTGAGCAGTGCTGAAGGTCACTTCCTTGCTGTGGAATGTCTCATTACTACTTGCCAGTCTGGTGCTAAATTGTGAACGTCTGACTGTTCAAAATCTGGGTTAGTTGGTCATAGTCAGCAACAAAATCTTTCACACAGGCACTAGCACCCATCCCTGCTATTCCAGCCGCATCAATATCGGTCTAGAGATACACAAACCCCAACATAAAATCCTGCATGAAGCAGTCCACTGACATATTCTCCCATCACTTAAATTTCGTCTTGATCATGCGAGTAACAATCTGCGATAAAATGATCCGCTGTAGCACCTACTCCACTTTTATGTTTATGTATCTATGTCATTCGGATCTTCCCAAGTTGTACAATGTACTGTTGAGACACCGAATTCAAATAAATCAATACCATACCAAAGATCATGCGAGTACATCATGACAGTTAACCACGAGTCCATAACCATGACTGTTTTCGTGCTCTTTATTCGATCAACAAAGGCATAATACATTTCTAGTCAAGGCATGTTTACACCTAGTGGAGCGAAATCATGAGATTGTACTCACTCTACTTGTTCCTCTTCATGCCAATATAGTTTTAAAATAAAGGACTGCCTCATCCATGTTCCCGCCGCTACCAGCGAACTTCGGCGAAGCAGCTATAATAAGAATACTCCTGCGGGGGTCACTCCTAGTCGTCATCTTCCCAGATCAGTGGCAGTCCTTGGTCCATGCGGGCCTGCTTTTCAGCGTATTCAGGGTTGAAGCGCTCGTCATCTATCTGCCTGAGTGCCGGTGCGCAGTTACGTACGCTGCCAGTCTGTTCGCGCGCCCACTCCTGAAACGCGATACTCGTCTTGAAATCTTGTCCCTGGACTTTTGCCTGGTTTGGCGCCTCGTGGTTCGGGAACCGCGTGACTTTAATATCTTCTCTAATAGTCACCTTTTTCTTTGCTGCTGACTTGGAGGCTTTCTTGTCTGGGCTCTTCTGAGGGCTTTTGCCCGAAATATTTCCGTTGTTCATCTTTATCTTACCCGCTGAAGGAAAAAATCAAATGGACAGACCCACCTCAACCAGGCCAGTATATCCTTTCTTTTCGGTTTCAACAGTGCGCTGTGTCGTGAATGTCGGGGTTTGTATTATCAGAGCCAGTAAGCTGGAAGACAGGTGCGTATAGAAGGTGTACATAGATATGTTCATGATGTTTTTCATACCATCGTACACTTAAGTACAAGGGAAAATAGCGCTCGCAAAACCAGCGAAGCCGCCTTGTTTCAACTAAACAAAGAAGAAGGCTAGCATCGCGTTTGCTCATGTAATCAATAGCAAGCTTTGCCTTTCACCTTGAGACAGAGGTAAGATTCATTCACAAAGTGTGTTCTCAGTTACCAAGCCACGAAACCAACATCTTTGACTTTCTCATATGGATGCCCCCCCCCCTTCCAATAAATTGAAGCTGTGTGTACCCTGCCTAGCGCCAGACGTAGCGTCCTTTGCATAGCTACGGACATAAACCTTAGCTTTTCAACTGTGGCACGCTCGTGGGACTATAGGCAAGTTTCAAGCCAATAGATGTACGCAGCAGCCACAGCTGGTCATCCTTCTGTAGTGCTGTCTTCGAATCATCAGTAAAATAATATTTGTTATCTGGGGTTTGTAAGTAGGATGGCGGCGGCATGCACTTTGAACTCAAGTTTCCGATGATGCTGGTTTTATTATGTCAGAAGAATTTTATTATAATTATTATAATGCTGGATTCTGCATTACGTTTTTGTCTTCTGATCAACTGTCCAGCACTTGACCACGACTTGATTGAATAAATTATGTGCATTTGCGGCGGTGGCGAAAAGGAAAATTGTAAGTTGAATAGCACATCTGATGATGCTGTCTGATGATCGGTTAAAACCGTGAAACTCAGAGTTACAGAAGAAACGCTTTTCGTCCCTCTCAAGTGTGTGTAGCACATAATACATGGTCATGTTGTAAGTTCAGTGTGCTGAGGAGGGCAAAATTCTCCATTCCTTATACTTGCAAAGCGGGGTGATGACGCTAAATTCAAAGGCTCTCAGATTTCTTCATTCTCTTGTCGCAACAATGCGAATCGTCCAATACTATTTCACGCAGTTGGAAGCACACGATTGCAACAATGCTTCGCTGGTCACCAAGGGCAAAGCGTATGAGTGTTTTTGAACATGAAACTGGGAGCACTGTAACGGGAAAGATATTTGGTTTCTTGTGTAGTACACTGCATTGTGTTTAAGCATATTTCACATCGCTTTCGTGATGTAAGCTGGGTATTCTTACGTACCTTGTGACGCTCAGGATAAAGTACAAAATTAATGTCATACTTGTACATGTACTTGTATCGAGTGAGTTCGGCTGTGCTGGTAGTTGCGAAAATGGTGCGAGGGTGGACCAAAACGTCCCTTCAATTGTACGCTGCTGGAGATACAGCGCTGCTCAATGGCATCCAGTGGCGTCACTCAGGTTTGCGCCTCGCATCATTTCGCAGCCCAGCGTTCGCAGGTCTAGGGCTGCGCAACGCCCGGCGCGTGCTTGAGTGACGCGACTGGATTTCATTTAGCAACACTGGACATGTCTACGGTGGGCTGAGAGGGGAAATTGGAGGGTAAACCAAGCATGTCACCAAACCGTACGATACGGAGATGTTGAGGGGATCGGTCCCGCATCTTCCCTCTAAGGCCTTCTTTGAGACATGCCCAGGATGACGCATACCAATGATAGGCATAATACATATTGCGAATCTAATAACGAGCAATGCTCAGAGGTAGCCAGGACAATGCGCGCACGCTTTTAGCTGCCTTATATTCAATGTATACACATGTATATGTAGCTGTATTATATTCAATGTCATATACAGCGTTCACAAGAAGCATGAGTTTCGAAGTCCGAAAAATATGTTGAACGGTCTCTGCTGGGATGACAGATACTACTACTACACGATAGCTCAGTGGTTAGAGCATCACTGGCCTTAATTAAGTGAAGGTCCCTGGTTCGAGTCTTAGTGGTGGCAGTCAATTTTTTGAGAAAAAGTCAATTTTTTATTCCGATTTTTCCATTTCTCTATTCTCTCAACTAGTGAATGTTTTGTCAACTGTGTTTGAATATCATCAGGCTCTTTTGACAGCTAGTACTGACACAACCAGATTATTATTTTTTTCTTTTCTTATTTTGTTAGGGATTTCCCAACAGGCAATGTTGCCTTTAAAGATGGTAAGCAGCTGTATTCGGCCGTTGAAAAAGTACACACATGAACGTTTACTCTCTCTCTTTTTTGCTTAGCACAGTCAGTGTACAATTTGGAAATTTTGGGCCATCCAAGCGTCTAACTACCATTCGGAAGTACTACTAACAAGCCTCCGGGAGGCGAAAGCGAGGGGAGAGAGGCACACCATATTCACAAAGTGTAAAAATGATGTAGCTCGCTGGGACAAGATGTGTCTTGCTCCTGGACTATTAATTTTATTGGTTGCGGGTATCCTCTGGTATTTACGATTTTTGTGAATGCAACTTTACTATTTTGTTTCTTGATGAAGCGCCTCCTGAGCTGGACCAAGTTACCCTATTTAGAGTGCTGAAACCCTTGTCAGCGCGGTGCACCTTCAAACTCTTCGAGGTGAGAAATACTGACTTCTATAGAATTTGTTATTGAGGATTGTAAACTAATGACACCAAAACCATTGGAAAGCAGGTCATACTCACATTAGAGACGTTTAGATGCACGTTATTTCCGATGTGACGCGCAATTGCACGTCAACTCCAAATTTCTACGTGAGCTGCAGGTCACTCGCGTTGTTTCTCAGTTAGAAAATCACAAAGGCAGCATGTCGGTCATCCATCAGCTTCTCCACACTGAAGAGAGCACTTGACGGCGATCCACAGGAATATTTGATTTGCTCGCGGACTAGTGTGTTTTTGTTAATCGTGAATGCAACCGTTGTACGTGTGAGCGCTCGAGTCATTGTGCCTTTTCTGCACAAAGTGCAACCTTTCTTGCATTTTTCTTTCTTTTCGTGTGAGCGCAACCTAAAATCATCTTGGACATATTGGGTGTTGGGTCTCTCCACTTTAATAGGACTTGAATAGGACATTTTTTCTCATCATCTCTACCGTTTCCCGATTCCTCTTTATAACCTGTGTATATGTTCGCGTATAGTTCCAAGCAAGGCAGGGCCAGGAGCCCGGCCGCTTATATGACATTGGGAAGTATCTACTTGTCGTGGTAGATGGACGTGAGGTAAGAACCTATGTAGACTGTAGCACAGAAATGGTTTTCCTCATAGCAGTAATGGTGAATAGATCCAAGTCATATATTTTGAAAGGATTGGGAGAACTTCAAATTCAAAGGGTCTGTTAGGGAAGTGAACTGCCTGAAAAGAGAAAATATGCTAACCCCACCAGGTTTTTGTTTCTCTTTTCAGTTACGAGTATAAAAAGGATTAGCGAGAATGTGTAGAGGACGGAAGCGAAGTAGAAGAATATGCCGTCAGTATAAGAAGGAATCGGGTGATTTCCAAGGGGTCGTGTGAGGAGAAGGAAGGCAATGCACATAATTATACATGTACTGTAGCAATAGCGTTTCACTGAGCGTGAGAATCCAATGACTTATGCTAGTTTCGACTAAATATGAAGCCTTTATGCTAGCTCTATTTCAGCCCCCAAAGTCCACATTTTATGCGACAAAGTAGGTGGTATGTTCAATTCCAGCCCCAAAAGTCCACATTTTATGCTACAATGTAGGTACTTCAGTACAATGTAGGTAGTATGTAGTATCCGTTGTCGATTCCTAGCGCTAGCGCTGTATCTGATTTCCAGCTCTATGCTTTAGTTCAGCAGTAGAGTGTAGTGCTGAGCCGGTTACGATTGTATTGCAGAAACAAGCAAAGATCGCTTTCTCCCTGATTTCTTACACGCACAAGCAAGCATTGACATTAGTCGTAGCATAAACCACTTCACTATAATATTATGATATAATTATCATAATTATACCATCGTTCTAGCTCAATTTTTCCCCTGTCATAGTCCTGTTTATCATGTTCAGCATAAGCGAAGTTGTGAATCATGCTCGCATGGTTGACTCCAACGCGTACACGCAAGTAATAAATAATAATAATAATAATAAAAATAAACCACTCACAAACGAGTCCTCGCACGTGCATGATTGTAATTCTCGCTGCTTGTCTAGATGTTTAGTGCAGTAAAAATATCAGTGTTCACTGTCTAGCCAGAGAACGGTTCAACCCAAGGATTGTTTATAGCCTTTTACATTCGTGTTAATTCGCCTTTCCTAATCCAGGATTTTGCGTGATTTGTTGTTTCTGTTTTTTTCACTGTCTTCGGAACGTCCTAATCAAATTTCCAGTTTCGAATTCCGCTGTATCGGTAAGTCAAACAGGCGCTATTGCTGCCACTGTGTTGTATGCACGTGTACACCTGCAGCGCAGCTCAGTCATTATGGCAACATTACATTCTTAGCAATACCCAGTTACGCTTTCTTAGTGCGAGGTCACACTGCACGAGATGTTGGCTGACCAGCTGAAACGCTCTTTGCGCTTTCAGCACCAGTTAGCTGACTGTCTGGTCACACTGCATTCCCAGCGCCAGCAGAATGACTGAAAATGTTTCAAATGTTTTCGAATTTTTCAAATTCTCTAATTATTTTTACTCTGAAATAGACCACCTGCTTTGAGATTTTTCTCAATCCGAGATACTTCATGCGTTATTTTCGAAAGGAAAGGGATCCAGATGTAACCAATGAGAGCCATGCTCTTCTTCGACGACTTTGTAGGCTTTCCTGAGCTGACGACGATCATCAAACCTCTATTTTTCACGATTCTGGTCTTGAGAGATCAATTCAATCGGTCAACTTCACAACAGGTCTCGCCTCTGGCTGCAGAGTCCATGCGCCAGAACTTAGTAGATATGGTGGAGAGGACACTCATCTCAGTGAAAAGGATGACTGAGTAAACATCACGGGAGAAAGAGCATTGAACGATCGATCCAAACTCACTGAAAAGCATGATCGAAACGCTGTGGGCTGTGGCTGAATGCGTCTGGAAGCTCGACATTTTTTGGCTGAAAGACGCTACAATTAATTAAAAAACGCTCGGCGGAATGGTTCCGCGCGTCTTCGACTGAATGGTTGAAAAGTGTTCAGAATGTAAATGTGACCGCCGCCTAACCAACTCGATTGCGAATTAGAAGCAATATGCGATCCATTGAAACATTAGCCCATCGTGCGTCCCCATTTCAATCTCTCCCACTGATCTTGATCAAAAACATGTCGCTATCATGCAGTGTTTCCGGAAGAGCTGACATCATTGATCTTTATCAACAACTGAACATTATTCCCTGGTTTGAGGGAAAGGCGCAAAAAAATATTAATGCAATTAGGAGTATAATCGATGCAGACATGGCCAGACAACAACGAGTTCATGGAATTTTTAAGGATTTTTATGTTATTCAAAATCGATTTTCGTGTTCCGCTCATCAGTGAATAGTATCGGAACTGAGGGTACTGTGTACAACAATAGAACATTTTATAACAGCATAAGTAATTAAACCTCCACGCCGACCCTTTAAAAATATTAATGTAATATTATTATTTTTCACCGGTTTGAGGGAAAGACGCAGGCGCGGCGGATGGGACGCAGCCCTCACTGTAACCCACACACCTCACGTACATACTAGCACGCAGGGAGCCCGAAGTCATAATTATAATAAACTTGTTTGAGGGAAGGACGCGAACGGGAAAGTCTGAAGCAAAAATTGACTGTTACCACCAGGACTCTAACCACTGAGCTATGGTGTAGCCGTCATCCCAGCAGAGACCGTTCAACATTTTCTCCGGAATGTTTTTTTCTTGATATGCACTACTGACAGATCGTTCGTCAATGTGTCCGGTCAAGAGTTTATCTTCACTTGGCAGCATCTTGAAGATACAGAGGGAACGCCTGGAGAGGGCTCCGCAATGAGTGTGCATCTGGCAAGCGCCACAAGGGTGAGAGTGTTTTAAGCTCAGGTCATTCATTCTATTCATCAGGAAGGCTGTCAATGTATGTATATATTCTTTATTATACATCGCAAAGTCAATCGTAATGAAAGTCTAGGTTTTCATCCTGCCCGCCCTAGGGGGCAGCCTACCCATAAATTTCATATGGCATTCAATTGACCGTAACTTTGGTGTTTCTCAGTGGATTTGAGTGAAATTTTGACCACACACTCCTGCCACTATGCTGGCCCTCAGGACATGATTTACAAGTTCTTGCGCCTCACTGACAGGCTTTCCAGGCCGGAAAAACTCAAATTTCCGGCATAGTGCCACGGTGTGCGAGCCACCCCAGGAACCAAACAAATGCATTTACATTTTTTCACATTTTCGTGCCCATTCTGTCCGTGCGCGGGACCCAAACCTAAAACAAGTCCAGAAGCAGCCATGGGTGGTGGGGTAGGGCCCCTCAACGTGGCCCTGGAATCTGTCACAACGGAACGAGTGGGCGTTCTCTCACGGACTCCCACAGACCCAAGTCAATTTTTGAATTTTTTTAGGTTTAGCACGTGCTACGAGGTCGTACCTTTGATACAACATCCAGTGCTGGGACCTCCACAGCGCTGCACACCAAATCCAGGATGCCCTCAGAAACCGGCAAAGACTGCCACTCACGTTTCACTACTACCTAGTACTGAATCCTACCTGACTTCTTGACACGACTCAAACTTGCCAAAGTCACTAAATCAACGTCAACTACAATAATCAAGCCACATATCTGCAACGTCACGAGGGTGCTGGCAAAAGTCCTGCTGCACGGCCAATACGTGGTTTTTTAACGTGATTTTTTGGACTTTTTTGGACTTAGGGCAAAATTCTGCACACTTTCGCGTGTTTCCATAATACGACAAGTTGCGCACGGTCTGCTCACATTCAAATACAGTGCTGCCAACAAATGACAGCATGCAACAAAAAAATCTCTCCTTGCAAGGGCACATTTTCGGCCATAACTCTTGAACGGCTGGTCAGATAGGGACACAATTTTCAGAGAATTTGCAACTATTCATGCTCTTTCAAATGACGTAGCACTCAATATGAATTTTTGGGTAGTCTGCCACCTTAAGACCCGGACCCGACGACTCGATTATTCTTATTAATGTTTTTGGTTCATGCCGCTCCTTGTGTACTTCCATCACGAACAGGTATCTGAGATACAGGCTGCTGTCGACAGGGAGTGTCCTAGTGCCAAGTAAGTCTACATGCTCATGCCTTTAGGCGTCTCATGTCAAGTGCGTTTTTTTCTGGAACCACTGTTAGCTATCTCCACTCTACAGCCTCCCATTATAATGGAACTCCCTTCAATTTAGACTATGTCTTTGGGAAATCCACAAATATACAATAAAACTATTATTCTAATTATTATTATTATTATTATTATGCTCTATTCGCGTTAGCATCAGTGAGCTTATAAAGCTCACATATAGCCTTCGCTTAAGCCGCAAGAAGGAGCAAGTGAGCGCGAGGAAGCGCAATGCACACAGAGCGTCAAAACAAAACAAAAACAAAAACAAAAACAGAAAAAAGAGACAAGCTGCAAGAAGGAGCAAGTGAATGCGAGGAAGCACAGTGCACATCAAGCATCACAATCACAAAAAGACAAGATGGAAACGCAAAGTTATGTCCATTGTTGCATTAGCGGCTACATACAACCTTCACCAGGTCCTGCCACTGAGGGCGATCCTGGGCGAGCTGCTGCAGCCTGTTGCAGTCATTTCCATTATCTATATATAAAGGTATAAATTATGTCCATTGTTTCATTAGCAGCTACATACAGCCTTCACCAGTTCCCGCCACTGTCGACGGTCTTGGGCAAGCTGCTGCAGCATGTTCAAGTCATCGCCAGTCTCTAGGGCGGTATTATTTTTCAGCTTTTTGAGATCATTATTGAGCGTTCGCGGGAGCGTTGTTCTTGGGCGTCCCCTAAAGCTGGGGCCGTTACCCCCTAAGAAGTAAGCTCCCATGGCACGTCTGGCTGGGGCTGCCTCTTCCAAACGCAGCACATGACCAAACAGCCTCCATCTAGCATCTCTGATGATTTGGCTCACGGGGCGAGATTCTGTGCGTTTATACAGGGAAGTGTTCTTTATTATGAGCGGGTATTTAATGCCTATCACTGTTCGCAGCTGCTGCCTGTGGAACGAGTCCAATTTCCGCTCCTGTGTCCCCGTGAGACTCCACGTGCCACAGTTATAAAGCAGGATTGGTAGAATGAATCTATTATAGAGGCGCACTCGTAGGGACTCTCTGATGTGTTGCCCTCTCAGCCATATCACCCACATCCGGTGAAGTGCGCTTGTAGCCAACCGCTTTCGTCTGCCTATGTCCTCATCCACTCCAAGCATCGAGCCCAGCTTTATTGTGTGTCGCCACTGTTCCTCTATTCGATCCTTTTGTCTGCTTATCATGGTGTGTTCCGTCTTCCCCTCATTCATCTTCAAGTTCCACTCTGCTAACGAAGAGGATATTGTAGGAAGGCAATCTTTTAGATACTTTTGGTCGGTACTGATGAAGTCCACATCATCTGCATATTCCGACTCTCCGGGCAGAAGCAGCTGGACGTCTCGGTCTGGTCGCGGTGGTAGACGGTTTCGTACCTCTCTTAACGCAGCTTCCAGGTATATCGTAAACAATACCGGCGACAGAGAATCTCCCTGTGGAGTCCCATTGTATGTTTCAAGTGGCTGGCTCAGGATGTTGTTTAGCCGTACTTTAATGGTGGTATCCGTAAGTAAGCACTGAATAAGATGTAATTCGTCCCGGTTCACAATAGTCTCCAGCATGTTCATGAGCTTTGGTCTTGAAATAGTGTCAAAGGCTTTCGACATATCAATTCCCAAAATGGCGATATCTTCCTTTACTCTTTGGCATCTTGCTGCCAACCATCTGTAGGAGTACACAGCATCCGCTGTACTTCTCCCGCTGCGAAATCCGCTCTGGCAGGGCGAGAGGTATTGATCAACTGCCGGCTTAATACGCGTCAATACGATTAGAGACAGTAGCTTGCGTAGTGTATTTAGAAGGGTAACTGGCCGCAAATTTGCTGGAGGACCTCTCTTCTTGCCCGGTTTCGGCAGCGGGACCAATATACCATCACCAGGCCGGATGCGTTGATCTTTAGCGTAATTATTGAATAATGTGGCTATGTTATCATGCAGTGATTGCGTCCCATACTTCAGGAGCTCAGCCGGGATTCCATCGGGGCCGGATGCTCTGCCGTTATTTAAACGTTTTGCAGCCTTGGACACCTCCTCAGTCATTATGGATCGGTTCAGTGGCATTTCACTCCTCTCCAACATAGTTGTTGCTAGTGCCTGGTCGCAGAATATAGTTCTGAAGTGTTCCTTGACCGCTTCCACCGATTCCGCAGGTTGAGATATAATTTTGCCTTCAGCATCCTCAACGATAACCGGTGATTGTTTCTGACGACGGAGTAGCTGGGTTGCTTTGAACATCTTTGCGTCATTCTTTATTCTTCCTATTTCTCCCACTCGTTCATCAAGCCTGCTCGATGCCATCTTGAGGCATTCCCGCCGAATCTGGTGTGAAATGCGATTGCGTTCTTGCTTCATCTCAGAAATCTTCCCAGCGTTTTTGCAGTTAGTGAGATCCAAACGTAACTTGCGTTTTTTCTCGGCTAGCTGTTCAATGGCATTGTTATAGCCATTTGTATGTACTTTTCTTCTTTTTGGTACTATGCCAATGGATGATGCAGCTGACTCCTTCATAATGCCGGTGAGCTTCCGGGCATGCTCCTCAACACCCATGTTGTCCATCTCACGGCATGTCAATTCCAGACCCCGCTCGATTGCCGCTTGGTATGCCTCCCTCTTGCTCAAGTCACTGAATTCAGATACACTGAATTTGTCATTGGTCTCCCTTGATATGCATGGCGCATTCAATTTCTTGTAAAGATTGGTCAGGTTGACTTTAGCGAGGACAAGGCGGTGGTCACTCTCCATCTTTGTCCCCGCATATGACCTCGCATCTTCCACCACAGAACGCTCACTATTCCGACAGAATATATAATCGATCTGGTTGTATATGGGTATTGCTGAACCACCGTCTGGGTTGTGACGCCATCCTGTCCATGTTGTGATATGTGCCGCACGGTGTTGGAATGCAGTGTTGCAAGCAAACAGGTGGTTGTCCGACGCAAAGTCAGTCAGAACCTGTCCACTGTAATTGCGGCGGCCTCTTGAGTGTGCTCCGCAGCACGACAAATCATGTCTCCCCGTAGCTGTAACGGAACGTTTTCCAACTTTTGCATTGAAATCACCTATCACGAAAAGCATGGCTGATGATCGAAGCTTCTGAATTGTCTCCAATAAACTGTTGTAGAATTCATCCAGACAGGCAGGGTCCTCCGCAACGCGTCCAGATGTTGGTGCATAAACGTTGATAAACGAGCACAGAGTTCTATCGGACAGCCATAGCTGCAGCACAGCAATCCGGTCAGAGATACTCCAGTATCTGTGAATTCGGGGCAGTAAACTTATTTTTACGGCGAATCCAAGTCCATAGTGTCGAGAGGTCGACGAAAGACACAGGAGTCGATAATTATCAATAATTCCATCGAAGCCCTGAGAGATTTTCGTCTCTTGCAGGCAGCAGAGTTCAGCTCCATATCTTGTTAGGTCACAAATAAGTTGATTTTTTTTCAAATTTGAATTTAGTCCACGAACATTGAAAGTTCCGACGTGAAACAAGCTACTCTTGTTCTAATATAGCTATGAATAGGATGAAGGCCGCAGACATCACGCAACGACGTTACTTGTTCTGTAATACATGTCAAACAAGTAACGTAGTTGCGTGATGTCTGCGGCCTTCATCCTATTCATAGCTATATTAAAATCATTATCTCCACGTAGATTATTTGTATAAAACTGTTATTCAGTTATTGTCACACTGGGCGCCAAATTGATATTATTATTGATATTATATTTTCTTCAAGGATTCTCAAGAGGCAAATCGATGCCTATCAAAGGGAGTCTCCTGGGGAAAGGAAGTGAAGGTGGCTGTTATGAGAGAGGGAGGAAGGGACATGACAAGGTGAAAAAATTAAAAATAATACAAAAAGGAACAGCAGAAGCTACTTGCAAAAATTTGGACATGCGTGTGAGTATTTTCTTGTGTTTGATCCTTCTTTCCCCTACAGACGGATCTCCAACGAGGGGATAAGGACTTCAGACACTGCTGTATAGCATGGCGTTTTAGCATGGTGTAATACATGAATCATTCATCACCACGCATGAAACTGAGACCTTCGAGAGTATGCCTTGATCCGTTGACGGTGGTTTTTTTTGGTACTTGTTGTATACGATACATTCTGTAAATTATTTTACGCATTTATAAATTTATACCCTCAATCTACACATTAGGCTTCCTAAACACTGGACCATGGTCTCCCCGCTGCACAGTTAGTTCTACTATATATAAAAATATACCTGTTCACCAAATTTTTGGGCCTAGCCCATTAGAATGCTTTAGATAATGCTTTTGTAATGCCCTATATAACGGTATTATAATGCTCACATATTATCGGAGATAGTAAAGACACATCAAACATGATTTGACTCGGATGGAGAGCCAAGGATAAATTGATAGTAATTAAAAAAGGACCAATAAACTACAAGCCACGCTATTGTCCACTAACACCACCAGTTACTTAAAACAATCAGCTCATGTGATAACATTGCACGACACTGACCGATGGTACTGACGTTCTACAACTAACTGGCTAACAGCTCTTGCACATCTTGGATGCGCACTTCACCAGCCTTCCAACTAAATTTCTTGGAAGGTTCTAAGTTATAGAAATAACTTGAGGAGGGGAAGGTGAGCGCAACCAAGACAACACGGGACAATACGGTCAAACCACGATTCATGATTCAAGGACGCAAAGCAGTAAAACAGTACTGTGCTTCCACAATTTAGATGGACAATAAGCAGCGGTAACAAGTCAATAAGCTGCGGTAACTTTTTACCGCTGCTTATTGTCCATCTAAATTGTGAGGCATTCGGTTTTGCATGATTCATGTTCGCAGAGCTTCCCCTTTTATTGATCTTCGCATCTTTGATCCACACAAGTTGTGTGGAATGTTGCTTTGCGTCTTTGAATCGTGCTTTGACCGTATTTTCCAGTCGTCTTGCCAGTATCGTCATCGACATGCATTAACATCCGCCTACGTCCTTCACAGCTTAGACTTTCAGCTCGTGCTTGTCTTCGTTGAGCTCACCTTCCCTTCCTTATTTTATTCCGATAACTTAGAACCTTCCAAGTTGGAAGGTTGTTGGAGTGCGCATCCAAGATGTGCTAGAGCTGTTAGCCAGTTAGTTGTAGAGCGTCAGTACCGTCTGTCAGTGTCGCGCAATGTCATCGCATGAGCTGCTTGTTTAGTAACTGGTGGTGTTAGTGGATAATTATAGCGTGACTTGTAGTTAATTAATCCTTTTTTCTTTACTACTTGGAGTACAAACATGATTATGGAACAATACATTCAAAAGATACGCGGAATCGCAATTCGAATTAATCGGCCTCTTCATATTTGTGCAGCTGCTCTGTTTAGGGAGTGCCCGAATATGCTTGTGCATATTTTCGCATATTTTGGTCATTTTGACACAAGGTCGCATAAGGGCTGGTCAGACTGCGGCAAAATCGAAATAACCCTAGGATTATAATCCGAATCTCCATAGTAACTTGCCGCCAGAGCGGCAAAAGCGAGAGTTGACGCTCCAAAAAAGCAAGAACGGACCACGCTTTTCCGCTCCAAACAGGATTTGACGCTGATACACCATTGACGCTGAATCACTGATTTTTTAATCTCGATATCGAGGAGCTAATTGGCCACGGACAACAACAGAACTCATAAGGATGGTTACAAGGATTGCACTGAAGGTGTTGGCGATCCCCAAGGTGAAG
>NC_088650.1:28911488-28941488 GCF_964019385.1 Sycon ciliatum | reverse complement strand
TGGACGAAGTGCTAGAGATGTGTGCTCGTGTGGAGAGCGGCAGCACTGGTGAAACGTGTGGAGGTGTTGGGAGAAAAAAAGGAGGCAGGGAGAGGAGTGCAGAGCTGTGCATGTGAATGTGGATCTCTCTCTATCTCCCTACAATGTTTTTGCTTTGTTTTTGTTTGTAAATTTCGGCCAGTCGGCTACTATTTCTTTGTTCGTCTTGGGAATTAGACAGGGGGAAGTAGCCATATAGGGGCGTGAGCCCGCCTTTCGGCATCAGGAGTTACAGCTCGCTCAACTTGACTCTACTTAGTGAAGAGGACCCACATATTGATCTCGTGAGCTGCGTCATGGGGAATTTGCAGTCAGATGTGCGACTGCGGGGCTCGAACACCCGACCTCTTGGTTCGTAAGCAAGTGCAGTGCCCAATGTGCTACAGGGTAGTCCGATGTTTTTATCTCTCTCTCTCTCTCTCTCTCTCTCTCTCTCTCTCTCTCTCTCTCTATCTATCTCTCTATCTCTATCTCCCTCCCTCCCTCTCTCTATCTCTCTCTCCTCTCTCTCTCTATCTATCTATCTACGATCTCTCTCTCTTTCTCTCTCTCTATCTCCCTCCCTCCCCACCCACTCTTGGTGCACCTAAATGGTCATGAAGTCGAGCCCCAGGTCAGCGGAGCTCCCTAAACCTCACCACCACTGTCACGATTCACGTTGTGTGTGCGTCCCTCGATGCAGATCATGTTTAGCATTTAAGTGGTTTTGTATCTCTAGTAGTAGTAGTAGTTTCTACACTATCTGACGTCATGGGTGAGATACTGCATTTAGTGCTGAACATTGTCACGTGTTTATTGATTTACTCGGATGGAGAGCCAAGGATAACTATTAAAAGAAAGAACCAATAATTTTCCATGTTATCCGTAGTCGTCCAACACTAACAGTTATAAGCAAGATGCTGTGTAGTCAGAAGGTGCAACAGCTAGTGCAATACACACTCATGTGATACTGGCATTCAACGACCTGATGTTACCCTCTATCACGTCTCGATCCGAGTCTCACCTGCACACCTGATGAGCCGTCAGAATCCATACGGAGAAAGGTGTGTCGTGTGATACTACTTGTTATTGTCGTTCGTTAATAATCCACCACAAGTTCCATTCTACACGGTACATGTAGTTCATTACGAAGAGATAGTGCCGTCTGTCTAACTTCGTGTTCTCGTAACTTCCTCTGTTTTTCTTATCTTCGATAGACAACAGCATGCGCCTTCCAAGTTGGATGGTTGTCGTTTCGCGTTCGAAGTGAGCCGTGGCCGTCCTGTGCCGTGGTCCTTCGGCTTTCGTCACCATCTCGCCAAAGCCAACATTCTTAGTTTGCTGTGGTGTTTAGCTTGTTGTCGTCTTGAGTGCGCTCAGCTTCCCCTTTCTCATGTTATTTCTGACTTATAACCTTCCAAGTTGAAAGGCTGTTGGTTTGCGCATGCAAAACGTGATCGAGGGTAACATCAGGTCGTTGAATGTCAGTATCACGTCAGTGTGTATTGCACTAGCTGTTGCACCTTCTGACTGGTTTTTGTGCTTTGTTTTCCGTTGCCTACATGATCTTGCAAGTCCTCTTTTCTGCACCTACTTTCAGTTGACGGCTAATACAGGCCAAGCATCCCGGGATGATCGCCGAATTACTCGAGGACAGGAACAGCGGCTACTGCAAGTGCCTTTCCTTCCTGGATCTTCCGGTCGTCAGTCATTGACATTTGTGGGAAGCACTCTTTGGAATGCCCTTCCCAGTGATATTCGCCTCCGCAGTGCGGCTTTTGCCTTTTTTACAAACCGAGCTGAGCTAAACGGCGCTACATTGTATCCAGTGCTTTGCAGATAAATTGTGGTCAATTGAGATCCACATCTGACCTCCACATCTGACCTTGGAGATATGTCGGAGGATGGTGGCCCGCTTCAGTAATAATATTATTATCTTGAATCTACCTGAATGCACAACAGCCAGATTTGTACATGGACCGATAGAAAATTTAGACGCAAGCCACTAAGTACTCTAGCAAGACATTATTGATGAAGCACTAACAGAATCTTTCACATTTACTTCGAAGTGTCATTATTATTATTATTACTTCGTATGACCATACCTTTTGGAAACATCGCTTCTCAACTCCAAACTCAAAAACGGTCTCTTCACTGCGATTCGAATTCAAAATTGCATTACCCCAAATTGTAAGGGCCAGGGCCATCATCAGGGCCCGATGATTAGAAAATTGATAATTAGAAAAGTATGTTAATACCATTATAACTATGAGAGCTGTCATGTCCATTTTAACTCCAATCAACTCCTTTAGCTACAGGTCACGTGACATTCGCTGTATTGCTGCAAGTGGCCACAGCCACCACGTAAAGGGGTAATAATTTTGCTGCACCAAATTTGTCGAGCTGCAAGAAATCTCACAGTCAAGGTCAGAAAATGGCAAGGTTCAGGAAAACTTGGACGCATTTGCCTGTACTATTGTTCGTTCTGGATGTTAGTCACAGGAGTATGACCATACAGACGTTTTTCTTGCGAACAGAATGATGGTTTAAGGAAGTAAGCTGGAAGTGGCAAGAAACCGCTACATGCATCCCCTCGCTTTCACTGTTGCGAGTCGCATGCAACAAACTCGCCAGAACTACGACTAGGGCCAGGGTGTCAGAGGACCCACTGTACCGCCGAACAGCGATGTTCATACCTTTTAAATTCAATATCAAAACGTTTATTTACTGACTTTTCTCGTGTGCTCGTGATGGCAATCGTGAATCAGTCAAGTGAGAATTTAAGTCGGCAGGAAAAGCGAGAGCTCCCACGTAGGGAGCAACACACAATTCCCCGTTCATTCAGTGAACCTTTTTTTATATAACCAGTATGCAGCACCCCACTTGGTCTTTTGCACATGGTATACAATCATATTCATGTATCAAAAGTGTAGTATTACATGTGCATCGCGGATATGCAGTAACTCAGTTCTAAATAGCGTGGAAAGCAATGCCAATACACCGCGTGCGTTCTTTACAACGCTTTCCCTCCCTCAATTGCATTCTTGAAGGTACTCCGCCGCTGGAAAGAGTGTTGGTATGCACCGTCGAGCCGAACGTTGCCAACCCAGAACCCTGCGATGTATTCGAGGTGAGTGAATGTTTACATCCTGGTACTGCTACAGTGTATTTCTTTAGAAAATTTTTATTCCCGTAGCTATGCAGAAGACGTTACTTCAGTAACGTCTGGCGCTAGCCAGGGTCCACACAGCTTTAATTTGGTGTTTGTTTGTTTGTTTGTTTGTTTGTTTGTTTGTTTGTTTGTTTGTGTCACGCCTGGCGCTATCCCGTATCTGTCCCGTACCGTATCGCACAGCTGGCCATTTGCTGGCTCCCGTATCTGTCCCGTACCGTACCGTACCATCAAACACAGCTGGCTACAAACAGCTGGCCACAATAGTATGTACATGTACATGTATACGACTCCCTGTGTGTTGCCACTGTGCTTGAAGGGGACGGTTGCACTTTTCGCAGCTCCGTTTAATCTGAGTTTTCAGTCGTTCCTCTTACTAGTCTTGCCAAGGGGGTGGCTCTGAGTCCACCAGAGTTGCCCCTGGCGTATTTCTGAATTTGCTGGGGCGAGGGTTCCGCGACGCGGTCGCCAAGGCAGTGTCTTTTCAGTCACGACCGTTGTCGTCCTCGTCTCTCCATTCTTGGTGGTGTAGCTGACCCCCGAATGGTTTCAAACTGCGAAGCTCGGAGGAGTACAGTGGTGGCAGAGGCATGAGCTGTGAGTGGAGACGGTTGCTGGAGATGGATGGTGATGCAGGGAGAAGAGTTACGCTGCCTGACGCCGCGTGGGAAATTGTTTGAACCTGCAATTTCAGTTCGAGCGCGGTGGACTTCTAGACGATGTGTCCTCATGGCTGTTTTTCAACGCTTGGCCTATCGCTGATATCCCTGCGTGGGATGTTCTTCCAGTGGAGTCCAGGTGGGACTTCGGGTGCCCACATGTGCACTCCATCACCTGGTTGATTGTTTCGGAACTGCAAAAATAATTATTGTTTCCTATTTTGTGCGCATCTCTTGTCATCTCTTTTTTCTATACGTCGCACACCAGATGTACTACTATCGCCGTCTTTCTCTTGCTTTCTCTCCCTGCTTGCTGTTTTTTTTTGTTTCTGTTGCCACTGTCCCTCATCATACCCATGCTTGGGTGGTGGGCGGCGTGACCCGTTAGGGTAGCTGCCAATACAGTACGACTCCCTGATGTATAGAGAGACTTTCTGGAAAGAAATAGGGAGACGAGGAAATGAAATTAGAATGGATGTTAGTTGCCGAATAGGTGATAGGATGCGTCAGTAAAAACATACTTTGGAAGAGACATCCCGTCGTCTCCAAAATAGGCGTGGACGGGCGAGTCAGCGCCGGTCACAGGAAACGTCGGCAGAGAGATCCCGTCGACTCCAGAACGCGCGTGCTCGGCAGAGTCAGCACCGTTCCAGGAAACATTTCCATCAGTTCCTACCACATGCACGATGAGCTAAGTAACAAAGCATAGCGTAGGGCCCTGAGCTTCCAAGCTCTCTCGTTTATTATGCAAAATCGTTGGCACACGATCCAATGTGTCTCTTCCCATTCTGTAGGGCACCGGACTTTGCATGGATCCAAAATAAAATCAACTCTTTAAAACTAACGTGCTTGTCATGTTCCTTACGGGGGAACACCAAACTCAGCGTCAAACTCAGCGTGGAGCTTTTCACGAAGGCAGAGACTTGCTTTCGGAGAACAACATTCATTTGCTTTTAAACCTCGTAAAGGAGTTAAAACTTGTCTCGTGCTGATTGGAAAGTTGCAGCCGCCCACCTACGTCGATAAAGGGTCACCCAAGTGACAAAAAGGCCTCCAAATGCCAAGATTCCGCTATTCGTAGTCATACTGAGTGCGTTCGATTATGCCCACGAATAGATTCAAGAATCGATCCGTGCTATTCACATCACCACACGTGAATAGGGTGCATGGATTCCGAATCGATTCCAGGGCTCCAGACATGTAATCGAACTGCGAGATTCCATTGAATGATGATGATGAGGCTGAGGGCCGGCCCGGAGCCGTCAGATGCTAAAACCGACCTTTATATGGGAAAAAATCATATCCTATGTTAGTTGTACTATCTGAACGCAAGGAGCATCAGGAGTCGTATGCAAAAACACTAGAGTTGATTTGGACCAAGGGAAGTAAAGTTATAGCCTCTACAATAGGAGACCATTACAAATTGCATCTCAATTTTGGGTGCAATACCAACAATTGTTTCACCTACTTTGGAGAATGTTTTTGGTTTCCTTTTGCCGATTTCCACAAACTTAGGCTTTCTGGAAAGCTCTGGCGACGAGGAACCGGTTGGGCCCAAATCCGATAGCAAATAAAGCACAGCACAAGCGCAACAAGCTGCAGACATCGCTTCAGCGCTGGACTTGCGCCGTCACACGAAAAACGCTCGCCATTTCCATCTCCATCATCCCAGGACGCCCAATGTTTTTCGTGAAGATGCCGTGAGAGCTTCCAAGACGTCTGAGCCTGTTGCCGAGATCGTAGATCACTTGAAAAGTGGGAAACCCCAGGTCTGGAGCGTTTGATTTACACGGAGAAATGCAAAGTGCCGTGACGTATCTTGCACGCTTCGTATCTGGGGAACGTAGCATCGTGCCGCGATCGCGCTTGCTGCATTGGATTCCTTGGAGTTTTCTCTTCGGTTTACATACTTGGATTGTCCCGAAAGACCGATATTTGACTGAAATACGAAGGTTTGTAGCTTGGTTGTCCAGGCCAACCAGTGCGCAAACTCGCCAACTTTCAACTGCATTTTTCTGCACTGTGCAGTGTTTTCCATAAGGTCGGTTTTCGCATCTGACGGCTATTTAAAACTGTATAATGAATCGATTCAAGGGCGTAATCGAACGCACTCACTGAATCCAATTCGTTGACGTGAACACCTTCTTGGTCTGACCTTAACATCCCTGCTCCATCTTGATCATGTTGTTACCTGCTGCACCACATGCTGGAGACTTTTTCTGCGCCTGCCTCGTTTCTTCCAAATCTCCACTATAGCCAATCCTATGAAGAGAAAGTGTAACTTGGAGTGACACACCATAACTGTTGCCATTATTTTGCTACGCCCCCGTACGCGGTGTCATTCGATGTGAGGTGGCTAATAATAATATTGAGCTCATGTCATGCCAAAATGACAGACAGCTTCAGAATATTAGCCGCAAAAGAGTATTAACACTGCTTTCCCTTTCTTGTGGCTCGGCACACAGTATCCTATGTTCAAAGGATGGAGGAGGCATGAGTCGAGGAGAGAGAACCTGGCCCACGCGTACGACCTGGGCATGTACATCTTGTTGGAAGTTCAAGGACGCGCCTTCCGCATTCCCCTCGACAGGTAAAATTTGATTGGTATATTAACAATATGCGTAGCATGCCAACGGAACAAGTTCAGACCATGATCGATAGCGATGCTAATGTATCGCATATGAACTATTCTCATTGTCCGCACAGTTGAGGAGTGAACTTTCATATTATTTTGCTACACAAACTCTTGACCTTTCTACGCTTTTTTTCTTTCTTCTGATGTTTTTTGCAGATGCCATGTTAATATTTCAGGCAAGGACATGATGTTTGCTTGGGAAGGTATGAGAAAGGACGAGGAAGGACTGGCAATCAGCATCCGATTCTCAAAGAAAAGTCACGTAAGCGCAAATATAATCAAAGAAAGTGATTTTGTGAACAAAATTTTCTTCAGAAGTTTAGACGGACTCGGCCATTTGAAAATAATTTGAACCTATCCACCTCTGCACACTGCGCTCTTGACCCACATTCACCACTCCATTGCGAGGTACTTGGGTAGGTAATATGTATCCTCCAGGCAGCTGTTTCACTCACTGAGAGCTCCGCAGTACTTCTTTGGATAGGCCACTATTCTATGCAGAAAGTGCGCAATTGCGCCTCGCTTGCTCTATAAATATACTCATTATTCTATCTGCTATTCATTCGCTATCTACCTCCACTGAGAAGCTCTCAATGATGAGCGAAACAGCTGTTTGGAGGATTCACATTATTTCATCCAACTATCACACACTTTCTTTTCTGAACTTTTATCACACGGCATTTGCTTCTTTTCGCTCTATACCCTTTTAATCTCTTCTCTTATTGTTCTAATGTCCTCACCGTTGTCTGCAGTGCTAAGAAAATAAATAAATATTTGACTTTTTTGCAAACATCAGCTTGTGCCCGCCGCCATATGGATGGCCAAAAATTGCTGGTGTGAATACGCTTGTGTGCGTGGGCCGCCGCATGTCAATACGTGTAAGGAACGTATTGGTCCCATCTACTGTTTTCTTGCAGAGGAAGGTACTCAAAAGTGCCATCAAACGAGAATGCAAGCAGTCTCAGTGAGTATTCAATCTCTATGAATGGAAACTCTTCGAATTGAAATTATTATTCTTGGACGGTCGTTCGAACTGCATGTACATGTAATTTGAAGTCTGATCTAGTCTCAAGCCTGTCTCATGCAATTTACCTTCAGCTTTCAACTTGTTGCCTGGTCATGTACACTACCACTAGCCGTGTTGCGAAGACTATTTTTAAAAAAGGTTTAAATTTAGGAATGGGTTTGCTCCCACAAGTGTCAAGTCAAGTCGGCGGAATAGCGAGAGCTCGAGTGTGGAAGCAAACCCATTCTTATAAAAAATCATCGGCGAAGTCGCAACCACTAATTCGCAAGTTTAAATTCATTACAGAAACTCAAAACACATGTACATGTACATTTGTTGCGCACTTGCATTTCCATTCCAGGTTCGTCGCGGACAAAGATGTGGAATTTCCCCTACCTACACCAACAACAGTTACTGCAACTGCTTTTTACACAGCATTGTAGTCAAGCATGATGTCATCATTATTTGAGTCAATCTGTTGATCTTGAGTTTTGAACAATAATCTATTAGGCCAAAACAAAAAATAGGCTTGTTTCCGGTCGGCAACCCCTCAGAAAGGAGACTCGGTCGGCCGGAATGAAACTTTTTTTGGATACTTTTTTGGTTCCTCAATCGTTGTGGTGTTGATGGACAAGAGCACCTACACATGTACATTGTACATATATCATGGCAAGGATCAATGTCCAAGTTGACTGACTCACTGTTCTTGTACAGCATGTGGTGTATTCCTGTTTTCGTACATCCTGAGAAATCAAGCAAACAGTTCGAGTCCTTCCAGCTCCGTTCTTCTAACTCATATCGACCCCGGAGGTTTTCGAGCCGACAGCTGAGAATCTCTGCTACCTTGTAGGTGTTTCGATTGTGGAATTCGGTTGAGATTTGACTGAGTTATGACTCGTTGAGTGCACTTGCACACATGGCATTGCCACCGTTTGTATGCATTTGGGACCAAAACTAGTTTCAGAATTTGGGAAAAAGTGGCCCGGTCGGGCGACCGGAAACAAGGTCATTATTTGTTTTGGCCTTAGCATTAGCCAAGCCTGACTGCAATATTCCTGGCATTTGTTATCCCGGACGACTCCGCTGCTAAGGCGTTTGCATGTTTCGTAGAGCCTCCGAACTAGGATATTGTGAATGGGACAATGCAGTGATGGTCGTGGTAACATTGATGATCTTGTTATTTGATGAGGTACATGTACACTGGACATTACTATGTTCATAGCAATTATCACCCGCACTACTTACGTGGCAGCATGGCTGTTGCTGACATCGCTCGCCAGTCATCACCAAGGTGTGAGCACAAAGCGAACTCCATTGGTCGAGCGAATGTATGCATTGCACAGTATTTTTATTTATTTATTCAACATCTCCTGGCCCGTCCGAAGACTGCCAATAAACATGAGAGGTCAGGTGATAGCCAACCACGGCAAGCTAAAAGGGAGAAAAAGAAAGATGCTGTCAGAGAGGGAAAGGAGATAGGGAGAGAAAAAGAAAGGGAGGCACATTAGTAATACATGGGATCACTTCGGATGAGACAGTGTGGAAAGCTGGACTTTGAATTTCCTGATATCCTGGCATGTCTTAATGCTAGTAGGCAGGTTAGACCAAAGGGAGTATGCTGAGAAGAAAGGGGATTTCAAAAACAGAGAGGATTTGCGTGTGTGCGTGCGTGCATGCACTCGATGACGCCAAAACTAATGGTGCACATTAGGAGCTGAACACCATACCAGTGACAGTTACTAGTTTAATATGCATTCTGCTCCCCAGAGATACTGAAGTTCATGAAGAGCAAATGCATGGCACAGTACAAAGCAAAGCACCGTTACCATGGTTACTGTTGTCGCCCGGACGTGCTCAATTCACGAAGTGGAAATTGGGGGGAAAAAGCTCGGAATGGCACGAAATTGGTCTGTTGTAACTCTGGTGTTCTAAGCATTTGGGTCACTGCAGGTGAAGATCCATACCAACGTACATGCACATCAGGGTACACTGTAGATGGCTCTGAATACGAGAGGAGCCAGCCAGTTACAATACACAACGAACACCAAGTAAGTTCCAAAACATGGATATGCGTCACCAGATCACCGAGTGGGATATACGTGTACAGTATTTCGAAGTACTTGAACATGGAGAAGACAGCTGGCGATGATGATCATACGAATTTTTGACTACGATCATCCCTTTAGCCTCGCGCACTGTTTAAAGCAGCTCTTACAACTACGGTGTCTCGTGTTGAGTGATTTAAGTTCCTATTAGATAATATCATATTGTAGAAAACCACCTTTTAGTTAGTTTGACAGCATGGTATTCCACCACCTTGTAATATGCTGTCAAATTGTACTTCGAAGTACATGTTCCTGGACAATCTTGTTATAATAGGCCATTCACACTACGCCCAAAACGTGGCGTACGTGACGTTTTCGTCCGGATAGCCATGACAACATGGAACGTGGCGGGAAAATCGTACCCCTGATACGAAAACGTAGACGACGTATCTGGACCCCTGTACCGAGTTTCGTTCTGTCGTTCCTGGCAGTTTGTGTCCAAAAGAAGCTGTACACACAGCTGTACGAGCAGCGTGTACGTGCCTGTGTGAATGCACCTGCATGAAAACGACGTCTGCTAGTACGTCGTATTCCAAAACCTGACGCATATTGTAACGTAGTATGAATAGCCTATTATACAGTGCTGGCAACTGAAATCCGACCCCTGAGCGGTGCGCTCACATCGCAAAGACCCAACACGGGACAGTAAAACTACGAAACAGAGACCACTAGAATGCGGATGCACGGCTCAGTGGTCGGATTTCAGTTGCCAGCACTGTACGTGCATGTAAAAAGCAGAAATTTTCGGTGAGGTTTTATTTTCGGTAACTTCGGTGCCGAAATATTTACCGAAAATAAAACGCACCGAAATTGTCCGTATAGTACTAGTACACTTACCTGGAACGCGGGTTTACCGAAAATTTCCCTCCGCCGAACCACCGATTTTGGAGAATACCGAAAATATTACACCACCGAAAATTTCTGCTTTTACAGTACTCGAGTATTAGAAAAGCCTTTCTTGGTTGAAAAGTTGAAAACATGTTGTCTTGTAACATACTGTCAACCAAACAACCAAACAATCGAATTCTTGTCGATAGCATGCTGAATGGGAAGAGAAGTCCAACCTTTTACTACATGCACATTTTTAATGTCCTTGAAAGTAGTCAGGTTTCCTGCCAGTCCAGCGCTGTTACCGCTCCTCGCAGGACTACACCCTACGGCAGTGGGGCCAGAATCGAAATACGTGTGCATGTGCATGTAGTAAAAGGTAAAATAAATTATACCAACCAACCAAACATTTCATTCTACGCTCCCCCAACATCAACGGCTACTACGGATTCAGCAGTGTCGGCTTTCGCTATCCCAGTTTTCTGAGGGTACGACTCTTTTACACCAGCGCTTAGAGCGTATACTAACTACTTACGGTGCAGCAAAGTGCCCTGCTTCACGTATCTGCCTCGCATCCATCAGAAGTGCAATCATAAAGTACGTGTGTACGGATCAAGAAGTACTAAATTATTGTGGCATTTTTACTGCTCCTGATGGTATAGATTGACCGTGACCGCAGCTCTGTCCGACGAACAATGACATCATCCGACAGCCACTATCAGCATGCATCTATACGTAGTATTTTGTAACGCATCTAAGCGTATAGCTTAGTTGTACAAACATTTCCAGCGTATATGTTTTCAGTACTGCGACCGCCATCCCATAATAGCCCAAATGTATATCCACTCGCTGTCTTCGTTGAGAGACAAATTTAACGAGCTTGAAACCTGCAACCGGGAACGACGTTGGATAACCTCACATTCAACATGCCCTATGAAAACAACTTGCCTGCACTTGAATCAATCCTACCATATGCCGTCGTAATCCTTTTTTGCGTAGTTGTCTTGATCGCAACCATTTTCTTCTACACTGAAATACAAAATAACCACCAAAAACGAATCGCCGCTAGCAGTGATGACAAGGATTGTGGCAAACAGCCACGGTCCCCACAAAAAGCCGCTGACCCCAGGCCTCCAACGCCGGATGATGGCGACGGATCACCAAAGAAAGAAGAGCACTCCCCTGTAGCTCCTGTCCATGGTATGTGTGCATGAAAAATCCTGAATGACGTCGCTTGGAATGTATCTATCTTTCTTTCTCTCCTGCTTTTAGTGTCGGTACAATATTTTGCTTTTGGTGAACGTTACTCTCTAGGAATTGTGTGTTACTCTCTTTGACAAATAAGCGTTCCTGGGCTTTTGGAAAGTACTGAATGTGAATGTGGATTTATCATTAATAGAGATGATCAAATCAAGAAACTCAATACTTTTACTGGGGTCTGACCACGTAAGTCTGATGGTGTCAAGTTTTGCGTACATGTGCCGTTTGACGGCAGGCAGATTGCTCAGTCTTTTGATGATTAAGAGAAGATCATCAACGTATCGACCGAAGAACTTTATGGTGTTACGGAAGACTGAGAGTGATGTACGCTCATGGACGAAGAGGAAAATATTTGCAATATTAACCGCCATGGGTGTACCCATGGCCACGCCATTCTCTTGGTGATACACCAAACCATCATGCTCGAAAAAATTATTTCTTAGCACAAAAGAAAATTAATAAGATCAATGAGCAAGTCTTTCATGGGGTGATTATTTTCGTCGAGGAACACGTGCAAGGCATTGGTCGTGTCTTTCCACGACATACATGTGTAAAGACTTTCGACGTCTGCAGTCAAAAGGGAGCAGTCACTCAAGTCATCGTTCGACGGAGTGATCAAACTCTTTACAACATCGTTAATAGAAGTAAACAAAGTCTAGGAATTGTGTGTTACTCTCTTTGACGTGGATAGTATCCATGCACGCCCATACACGAACTGCCAGCATGCACGGCAATTTGGACGATGACTATAATTGAGAAGGGAGCGTGATTTACGTCTTGCCTGGTAGCCGCCTTTCCAGTCGTATTGCTCCACCCCCCCCCCAACAGTTATCTGGAAACTGGAGGCCAGGTACGACTCTCTCCCCTCTCTATCTACCTATATCCCTCTCCCTCTCTCTCTCTCTCTCTCTCTCTCTCTCTTTCTCTCTCGATCTCTCTCTCTCGATCTCTCTATCTCTTTCTCTCTCTCTCTCACTCTCTCTCTATCTCTCTATCTATCTATATCCCTCCAGCTCTCTCTTTCTCTCTCTTTCTCTCCCTCTCTCTCCTTTTCTCTCTCTCTCTCTCTCTCTCTCTCTCTCTCTCTCTCTCTCTCTCTCTATCTATCTATCTATCTATCTCCATCTCTCTCTCTCTCTCCATCTATCTATCTATCTTTCTATCTATCTATCTCTATCTACAAATATTACACAGCAATGAATCAAACAAGTCTCATTCCGCTGTTACCCCGAGTTTCGTGTCAGAACACTTCATCAGACAGCATATGACCAAGACTAACAATCACTAGAATATATATACGGAGAAGGGGAGAAGGGCCTATCTATCTATCTATATATTTCTCTGTCTCTCTCTCTCTATCTATCTATCTATCTATCTATCTCTCTTTCTTTCTCTCTCACTCTCTTCCTCTCGCCATCCCTCTTCTCTCATTATGTCTCATCTCCCTCCACGGTACGTGCTGTGTGCCTAGAAACTGAGGCATTGGTCAGGAGCGATTTTTCGGGTCCATGATTCGTGCTTTCCCTCAATTTCTATTTTAAGTGTTTGGCACTTCCCTCCTTCAAAGGGGATCGAGGCTGTCAGCTGCACTGGTGCGGCGTGCACTCAGGAACGGAAAGCTTGCTACAGATATGCCAGTGCTTGGACGGGTCATGGTGCGATCAGATACCAGCAGCCTGCCTGGATGGTGTGCTGGACAGCTCCCGGACCGCAGGCAATGGTGAAGACTGGCTAGGGTAGGTGCGCGGCATGGTGGAAGATAGCACTCTGCCACGTGCATTGTTTTACTAGTAGTTATCTTAAGTTAACCTGAGTTGGTCGGTGAGTGAGCCCACCGTGGAATGGAGGGCGGATTCTCTCATGAATCCAGTATTCCTTTTCTTCGGTTCCACGCCCCAACCGCACCACTATACCATTGACCGTTTGACGCCCATTGCCAGAGGCGATGATAGTAATGCTACAGCAGTAGCTATAGCATGCCATCAATGCCCCGCCATCACTGCTGCGTCTCGGTGCATCGCGTGCTCATTAGTTGTCACGTTTGTCCTAGTCTCCGTACCATTTTCTGGCCAGCGAAGCCCTACTTTTTGGTCTTTTTTCCATTTTTCCGCACACACATCACACCACATACTCCGGCATGCACTGGCTGTTGGTGACCACCCAGGAGAATGAACGAAAAGCCAGGCGGAGTCGGAGAATGAGAGGAAAGACGTGTGTGACGGCTATACAAACACACACACGTACGCACACGCGCACACAAACTCTCGCAATCACATTCACACAAAAGCGGCATGATTGCTATCATCTCTCACACCTGTTGCTAACAAAAGTTCGACTATGAATATGATGACACAAGGTAACGTTATGCTCTTGCTTGTTTGCTTCACAGTTGAAACGGATGAGGAGGAGAAGGAGGACGTATTTTTTGGAACATCCATTGCGAACAACATGCCGATAAAGCTGATTTACAGTATTATGGATGATGAGAAACGCAAGTACAGACATACCGTTCGAATGGTAAGCAAAGCCGTCCTTATACAGTGCTGGCAACTGAAATCCGACCCACGAGCGGTGCATCCACATTCTGGCGGTCTCTGTTTCGTAGTTTTACTGTCCCGTGTTGGGTCTTTGCGATGTGAGCGCACCGCTCAGGGGTCGGATTCCAGTTGCCTGCACTGTACTACGGCAATTTTAAAACCACTATTTCGATTTGCATTCTTTTACATCGAACGCTCAACTGTGCAGCTTCACGGCGCGTAGAGACAGGTAGAATGGTGAATTTGGGATGGTTTTCACTGCTTTTCAGGCTCTTTCTCATCTGCAATCAACACTAACACGGTAGTTGGAGAACGTTATGCACATCCTTGGGAAGAAGATTCGTGTTCTCCATGCTATTAACATGAGCGATGTGCTAAACGCTCTAAATATTGTCAGAGAAGACATTGCCCGATATCGGTCGAAAGCAACTGGGTCAACATGAAATCGCGTTACACATACGCTTGAACTGAGGTAATGACAGACAGTGTTTCAGGTCATAGCCTAGAGCGCTAAAGAACGGAGCAGCAGAGCGAACCACGTTGTAAAGAACTCGACCGAGTGTGCTTCTAAATACTGAAACTGGAACTAGAATGGCTTGCGCTGACACATGTAAATGTAAACAGATTTCTAGCAAGTAGTGAAAAATAACTCTGGACGACTGCTTCTTTTGCCAAATGGTCGAGAAACTTAGACTTGTCCGTGGACTCTCACTCCTAGCAGTCCAAACGATTTTTTTTACTATTGAACACTCACTGCATGATGAACGAAAATGAGGAGGAGAATTCGACACAATGGTACATATCCAGCAGGACGGAGTGGGATTTCCGATTTTCGAAATGCAGAAACACTCTGACACCATTTCTCGCAACTATGCAAACTCCTAGTACACTGCGGGTATGTGGCAACTATGCGCATTTCAAAGTAGGTTGCAAAGTAGGAAACACAACCGCTAATACCGACCAATTGCGCCGACTATGTTGTTCATGAAAATGTTGCACATCCTGAGGATATCAGGACATTATGGTTCAAAAGCTGGTAAAACAGATGAAGGGAATGTAAAATGTTTACAAAATAAGGTGACGAAAATACGACATCCTGGGAGGACATACCAAATGCTGTAGACGGACAGTTTTTATTTATTTTATTATTCCAAGCAATACACACTCGAGAGGGACGGAAAGCGTTTCTTCTGTAACTCTGAGTTTCACGGTTTTAACGGATCATCAGACAGCTGTCTGATTGCTGTTTGATGATCGGTTAAAACCGTGAAACTCAGAGTTACAGAAGAAACGCTTTCCGTCCCTCTCAAGTGTGTGCACTAGGCTCTGCACCTTGGTGTATTGAGCACTCTCACGAGTAAACACAACTCCCTCCGAGTATTCCAAGCAATACATGGCTGGGGTAGCCAATGACCACTTTGCGTGGCGATTGAAGGGTTTTTATAGTTATCTGTTGCGCCCATCTAGATTTCATCAGGGCAGCTGCAACCTATAATGTAGATTCAAGTATTGTCCATGGCATCGCAGGCACTACATCTCGTGCCGTTACGCAATGCAGCATCCTGAAGGCTGCAGTTGACGTCGAGTGAAAAAAAATCTACGCCGTTGCATTGCGCTAAGCATACCTCGTATGGTGTTCAGACCGTAGTTTGAGGTGGTAGGAACAAGGAATCGGGCCACGGGTTGGTGTTGCCCTCACTTGCTGCAGAGGTGTTGCCCTCACTTGCTGCAGAGCGAACAGAGGAAGGTTTGCTCACAACATTCTTCAGGTACAAGTCCGACGAGAGTTGATAGAAAAGCAATCCAGTGGGGTTCGGCTACTAGTAATAGGAAGCTCCAGTTGCTTGATAGAGAGCAACAGCATTGCCAAACCCCTTCCTTCGAGTTCTGCCGAGAGCAAGGCGACCCAAGGAAAACAAAACTAGAAGAAATGATGAAGGTGAACAGCTAGAAATTTTCTTTTCACCATGGTGCCACGTGAGGGACGCTACGCTACGATGGAATGCATACGATCGTCTCTCATTGGTCATTCAGCATCCCCACGGCCACATGTACATAACACTTTTATCACGATCGTGTGAAATGGGTTCAAATGGCACGTACAGTACTACGGAAGCCATGTCCACGTCACAATCACGTCGTTCGATAGCTCAGTACTGCAGTCAGTAGTAGGGAGTACGAGGTTATTCGCACTTTTTGGACATGCCGCAATTTTTGGACAAATCTGTTAAATATGGAAGTAGAGGCCTCCTGGGTCGTTTTCCTTTCCTTGGTGGACAAATCTTTGACAAGAGTGTCTTCGTGTGGTATACTCGCTATAATACAATAGAGACAGAGAACTTCATTCGGAGTCATAAAGCCATTACTAAATTAGCCAAGGACTTCGAGATTCGTAGATACATTAGACCAGTGTTTGTTAATTCGTGTTGCAATTGTCTGGCTGCTGTCGTGTGTTCTTCTGGACAGGTGGAGCGCGGCCGTGTCGAGGAGAAGCAAGACAGAGTGACCATCCATTATGAGGATATCATTGTAAGTGTACAGCAGCAACGGGCTCTCCGGAAACTGTAATGTTGCATACATTGTACTTGTATATGCATATTGTGTACAGGACATAGACAGTGTCCATTGAAACTTGAAACTTTAATCATTTTTAAGGATTACCCAAAAGTACCTCGCCTGTCGAGGGAGCCTCGACAATCGGAAGTGTTCTTACAGGTGAAACAGTGAAAGGTATATTGAATTATAATGATCATGCAGATCTTTCATTAATCATGAAGGCTGGTAAACGGACCTGATTTTGGAAGGTAGATACGGTGCTGAATTTATTTTTGGAGAAAAAGGGTAGGAAAGCGCTGTCTGTGGTTGGTTATTAGTTCTAGTTTACAGTGGAACTTGTAACTAAAGACCACCGTGACTAGCGACTAGCCTGGTACTAAAGACCACTTCTCCAGGCACGGACGGTCTCACATTATGGTTGTGCGGTGCAAACCTCCAACTAAGGACCATCTGTCACTAAAGACTGCTTTCTCTGGCCCCAAGGCTTCACTGTAGTTGCTGTTGTTGTAGAAGTTTATTTAGCGTCGCACCACAAACAGGCGATTTCGCCTCCTTTGATATAATTATGTGGACGACAGAAGGAATGAGAGAGAGGGGGGGGGGCAGACGTACGGAAGAGAGGAAGTTGCCAAGCAATACATGGCTGAGGCAGCCAATGACCACTTTGGGTGGCGATTGCAGGGTCTTATAGCCAACCACGGCTAGAAAGGAAAAGAGTAAGAAGTCGAAAAGAAAGGAAAGGAACAGAAGAAAATATGGACTAAACGTGTAGTCTAAAGCAAGGCATTCCTGAATGTGGAAAGGCCCTTTGTCTCATTGTGCAGCAAGATGCACCGCACATAGCCATAGGAAAGGGGTGTGTTCCAATGCAGAAGAGCGGGCTAGAGGAGTATCAGCGTGTTGGAGCGGCAGTCACTTTACGTAATATGGGTATCAAATTTTGATAAGCAGTTGGGATAAAGGGATAGTATGGACTTGCAAAATGTGGCGAGTATCTTAGGGGGAGGGCTATGGACAGGAGTAACATTCAGCAGCAGGATGGGCGAGAATTGTCGTCTGACCCGCAATAGACGCGCCCACAACAAGGACCATGGCTGACTGGGAATGCATTACGGTGGCCCAGTGAAATGAATTTCCGCTATTACCAGAAGCGCTTCTTGGCACACCTTACAGCTCAGGGAACGTTCCATGGGCACTAGGCAGGCGTGTATTCACTCTTTTGGCCAAACCGTTGCAGCTTAGAGAACGGTCCGTTGGCGCATGGCGGGTATGTATTTACCGATATTTCGCAAGGTGTGTGTGTATTACCAAACTGACAAAAACTGATTGTGCTGTTTTCCGTTGCTTTGCTGTAGGTCGAGCAAATTCCGTACTCACAGTAAGTCATGCAAGGTCTTCAGAACATACAAATCATACAAGGGGTTTTACTAGTACCAAACTACATGAAATAAGCTCAAGTCTCAGAGCTCAAAATGCACATATACATGTATGTACTGGGGTATGAACTTCTCTATGAAGACCAAGAAAGATAGCGCACACTTCAAGATCTTTAACAGCACGAGTAAGCTTTCGTGCCACCTCTTAAAGTGATTTACAGGCAAGAAGAGAGGAACGGGAACAGTTTACTTGTAAAACGTTTCCGTGTATTTTTGTCCAGTAACCTGAAAGCTCTTTTAGTGTTCTGAAATTTCTGTCACCAAGGAAACAGTGCACATGTCAGTGTTGTTGTTGTTGTTGTGTTTATTTTAATTCGCAAACCAAACGGTATGTACATGTATGCCCGCTAAGCCTTACACTTGTTTCCGCCTGCATCCACCTTAAATCCCCATTATGCTTTGACCAGTCTGCATTGAATATTGTTTGGCTAATGGTAAATAGTGGCGGGGAAATAGAGCAGTTCCAGCACAGCTACAGAAACATGGACATAAAGCTAATCATTGTATCGCAAGTTGCGGGAATACACCAATAATGCAAGAACACAAGAAATAAAAGCTGAATACATACGACTGCATGACATTGGAGCACGAAGTAAAGCAAAAGTTGTTTCGACCTGGTTAGGTCTTCTCAGCAGAGATCAGAGTGCCTGGTGAAGTTATAATTATATCATTTTCGTATTACTAGCGCTTGTCGAAATCCATTTTTCAAACAATATGAGAGCTCACCTGTTGCTTCGAGTGTTCTGGCGGCCTACAGCCATACTTACTTCTTCTTATTATGTCTTCTGCCCATGCGTACATAGTATTATGAGGGTCACATACTTCGAAGACCATGTATCCGTGGTTGTAAAGCTCGACGGCATGGACCATATCGTTGTGAAGTTTTATGGACGGAAGGATCAGGTGAGTAACCATGCCAACATACAGCTACATGTACATTGTACATGCAAAAAAAATAGTAAATTATCGTGTCCGTTCCCGAAGGGAACTCACGACGGCCGCTAACACCCGATAAACCCCAGCGGCAGATTATACATTGTACATGTACAGCAGAGTTTAGTGGTTACAGCATCGCTGGCTTCAAGCGAAGGTCCCTTGACCCTTGCTCGAGTTCTGGTGGCTACAGTCAATTTTGTCTTCAGACAAACATGTAGTCCCTTCTCAGCTGCATCAACTAATGAAAATAATCAAAATATGTAATACCGGTACATGCACATGACTGTATACATGTAGGTGATTCGTCTTCATCATGGTACATGTACATGTACATGCAAGACCAAGATGAACGGTTATAAGGTGGTAGGGGCGGTACAACTTTTTTGGTGTAATTTTGACAGCAATTTTAGTTTATCGACAAGGTGGAGATAGAATTTGGAAAATGTTTTTTCGCTGAATCTCTGGAGAAGAACCCTCTCCAACTTTCTATAGTCCTATTTTTACTTTGGGGTAACATTTGAAGACGTGTTATGGCAGCAGTTGGGAAAGATTGCATCACGGCATGAATTCAAAATTACCCATCAGTCGGACTCACACGTCATGCCTGGCTTCGATTTCTGCCTTCCTTGTGCATGTATTGTGCTGTATTATATAACCCAATACAGTAGTACAGTTGCGCTCACTGAAATCCGACCCTACGTGCAAAGCTGGTGCCCTCAACTTCTTCGGCCCTTGACGCCCTGGAAATGGAATGAATGCGGTTGCACGTACACATGTACACAATAGTCATACAATGATGCACAGCTTTGCACTTTGCACTTTGAGTCGGATTTCAGTGAGCGCAACAGTAGTACAATACTAGTAGTAAGGTGATGACTGTGTTCCGAACACAGTGTTTCCACTTTGTTTCATGCTGTCAAACTAACAACATGATTGCAATGATGTATGCATTGTGTTGTACACGTGTGTTGCTCATCATTCAGATGGATTTGATGTACGAAGCTCTGAAGCCTCACATAACTGTCCCGCCAGAGGGCTGCCCCAGCGCTAGGGCGCGTGCTGCGAATCGCTCACCAAGCCCCTCCAGCCGCACCCTGAACCGCGTCGTTTCACGCCGACCGGGTAGAATCGACTTGAGCCAGGTAAAAGCCGCGGTCGCAGCCGCGACCCGCCCCGATCGAGAGTTGAGCTCGATAGCATGCGCAGCCTCCCCGGAACGCACCACGTAAGCAATGCATAATGCGCTTATCATCTGCATAGGTGTACACGCACACAAACTATTTTGCGTGCGTGTCTAGGCGTGTTGCTGTTTGCTGTTGTTGATTTATTTAATATTTTTACATCGCATGTCAAACGGGCTGTTCTGCCTAATATAAAAACCATGTGTGTGAAAGGGTATACATGTATGATATAATCCAAAACTGGTAAACCAGTATTAGATAATCCTTGTTGTAGTTCACGCAATTGTTAGATTGAAAAAGAAAAGGAAGTTTTTATACAAGTTAAACAAGAGCAAAGACAACAAGACGACATCAGGAGTAGTCTCCTAACTCCCTAGCATAACGAGGGTCAGAACCGGGTGCGATACCCATATGGTTCAAATGGTCCGCAGGGACCGGGGCTCTGCCAACCGCGGAAGGTTGTAGTAAGGTCACTGTTTTCGAACACAGTGTCCTCCACCTTGTTTCATGCTGTCAATCTAACAATTGCATGTACATGTATTTATTACAGTGCGTTTCAAAGGTCCTCAAGAATTTCTTGAGTACACTCGTATCATATTATGAAAAGAAGAAGGACAAAATGTTACGAGTTATGACTAACTGTCCACCAACGTAACCAGATCTTATACAGTCAGCGAGTGCGACAAAATGGCACAAAACTAATGGCACAAAACTGACAAGGAGTACTGAGACATTCGGCGACCTGACACCTAGCTCCAATACTTGTCCAAGGCGCAAACCAACAACCTTCCAAATTGGAAGGCTCAGGTTCGGAAAGGTCACAACAATTTAATTGGCTCACCATCCGAGTTACATTTTGCACACTCGTAACAGTAATTCAAATTTGTTTTGAGTTTTTGAGACAATACTTTGGTACATTGTATTATCCTTCAGGTTCTACACTTATTATAATTCGATTATACAACAGTTTCGTTCTGCCAATCTGTACACTATACCTTACTTGCCATGGGCTGTCACGCGCACAAGAACCGCCCAGATCAGATGTGTTCGTAGGAAAAACCTACGCACGCAGTAAACCAAAGAGGGTGATCTTCGAGGCATGGAACATGTGCCGATGCGTGGAATAATTTTTTTTCGGCTACAAGACGAGATAACCTCAAGACATGCCGGGAAGAAAATCACAGGGTACGTAGTGTTTGTAACTCGAATGGTCGAATGAGTCGAATGGTCTTGGTCCGAAGAAGCTGAGGCAAACGAATCCCCAGTCGAACGGGTTCCGAACATTGGCTATTAAGTATTTGTACACAAAATTTAAAGATGGCGTGGCTACTTGGCTGCACTCCGTGCCGTGATCACCTGGATCAGGTAGACTGCACGTTCACTTTCGCTCAGGTTCGATTGGGCATATCTAACGAACTATGGACCGCAGGCTCCTCCCACAAAGACCATTCGATTTAGTGCCCCAAACTCTACGGACTCTGAAATTTAATGTTTCCACAGGACTTTCCCTTTAAAAAGCAACCCACACAGGTCATAAAAATAAAGATGAAGGCTATCTTGGGGGTACTGTATGTAATAGCCTATACATCATGTACCAATCTTCGAAGCAGGGAATTATAACATGCTCAAGGTTGGCTGTTTTCTTTGGAAAATAACATCCACTGTCTTTGTTTGTTTTTCTTCTGCAGCAGTGGGGTAATCACCTTGGCAGATTACGAGGACGCAGAGCCCTACGCAACAGAGCCATACCCAGTAGGGTCCAAAGACGAAGGGACCGAGGACGAATCGAGGCAAGACGAAGGAGCAGCAGGGGGCGCGGCCGCAGCCGCAGCAGCAAATCCAGCCCCAGGCTTCGAGAACGTAAACCCGGCTCTTCTGAATGACCCGCAATGGTTAGCTGCCCTTCAAGCTACCGGTTATTTTGACAAGTAGCTATGCCATGATAGTCTTAGCATGTATTTGCATTGCAACTTGACTACATGTATCACCTCGAGACATAGTGCGATCAGCGCGCGCACATCATATTCATTTTTGGATGCTATACATGTACATGCTGATTTGGTGTGCTAAATAAAATGAAATTTCGCTGTTGTTATTTGATAACTGCAATCAATAAGACAAGCTGAATCGACATTTGTGTATACTTTATTGTTCATAGTATTAAGAGTAGAATAATAAACAAGAGTGTGCAACTCGCAGATGGTTCGGCCCACGGCGGAATTTTTTGTTGACGTAATCTTTTCGACGACGCTCGTGCTGCGAGTCTTTCGGAAAGTTTTCCCTCGTGCTCTTGGCCGGCTTTACACTACAAGGTCGGTGCCCAGCACGTGCTCTCACACTGCTCTGCGGCAAAATACGCGTTCTTCTGAAAAAAGGTGACATCAACAAAAAATTCCGCCGTGGGCGGGGGTATCTATATCTGCAGATTATGCAGGAGAGATCCGGAGTTGCACACTCTTGTTTACTTTAACACCGTGAAATTATTGCGATGGTCTAATTTCTGCGAAATTCCCGATCATGTGGAAATCCCGATATTTACACAGCGCGAAAAGGAGATCCATGAAAGGTTTAGCAAGAATGCCACAGGTTTAGCAAGAATGCCATTCTGCAATCGCAAAATTGAAACCTCGCAAACCTGTCCGGATTCTGAAAACGCGAACTAAAAACGCCGCGAAAATTTCACGCTTCACAGTATCTACTCTAGATAGTAGCAGTGGTGAGGCTTCCTGCAGCTTTATTCATAGGGAAAAAGGTTTCAGAGCAGACTCGCTCTCTTCCCATTCACTCTGCAAACTCGAACTCATTTCTCAATCAATTTTTGAGTTTGCAGAGTGAATGGGAAGAGAGCGAGTCTGCTCTGAAACCTTTTTTTTATTCATGCAATGTAAAATGGTGGAGACAATGTGCAATAAAACGATGAAAATAGGAAGAAATCAGGGAGTCGTAAAATACCGGGAGGCGACACGCCACACATTTCACGATCCGAGGATTGCTGCACTCGACCCGTGAAATTTGATGCGTGATTGAAACGTCGTCGTCATCTTCTTTTCTCAATTGTTTTTGCTATGCTTCGAGGCATTATTCTGGATCTCCAGAGCGAAAGCTGGTTGTTTCTGATACGTACCACGCATTACCTTAGGTTGAGCCGTGGCTTTTAATTTTTTTGGGAAGTTCACTGCTTTGGAGACGACGGAATGTCAAGGTAAGTTATTCACGAAATGTACTCAAATTAGAATTGAGTAAGTGCGAATGACACCCTGTTTTCGGAATAGCTCTCCACTAAACACACCACACCCATGGCCCCTTCATGTTGTCCAAGTTCCATTCTCGGTTTGTGTGAAGTTTCGAGATGAAGATCGATGATGCACTCACCTTTCCATGGAAGGGAAAAAAGTAGCATATCAAACAGAATCCATGCAGCATTTGATGCCACTATCCTCATTCTTCTGCATTCAAAGTGTTTCACATTATGGTCCATGAACTACACACAATATTTGTCATTTTCTTGACTGGTCATAGCTGTTCATACTTGAAGTAACTGTGTTCTGAACACATTGCCTTCAGGAAACGTAAGGCCGAGTCGCCTGACCGACTGAGCAAAGTTCTCTGCGACGAAAGTCACACTATTGGCAAATGCACTCAAGGCGAATACCCGTGAATACCCTGTATACTGCTTGATCCACTTATCACAGAAGCATACACACACACGCACGCACACACATACCATGCATACGCCCGTCGCAAGAGAAGAACGCAAGTCTGCAAATGCACTGGATGTGCACCCACAGATTTTCTCTTATAGCAACGATAGCGAACAAGATCTGAATGAGACAGATCAAGACTTGCACCAGATAACTATATAATCCACACAACTGGCAAAGCCATGTGAATCGACCACCAATGCACAACACACATACACCTTTGGACCTTTGGATGCCCATTGCTCCGTGCAATGATAGCATCAGGAGTTGCAGTATTTCCTGTGGCGAGTTAGATCATTGGGCCGACTGAAGTCCCTGCCACAGATGCAAATGAACACTCTAGGCTTTGGCACAGCCGCACATTTTAGCTGTGTCATATTGTGTCTTATACCGAGCTTCACTTTGGGAAAAGCTGTTGAGATGCTGGAGAGCACTTGTTGCCATGCTTGCGAAATGCCAGCACCATTGCATGCCTTCAGCTGGCACACTTCCTGGCGTAGCAGATTTCCAAAACCTGCTGCCTTGTGTAACTGTGTCCTGATAACATGCAGGAATGACTCCATCGCATCAGTAACACTCGCCTGTCTCATTGTCAGCAGTTCGCAAATTCCATGGATTATTTCACGTTCCATAGGCCTGTACACCATGGTGGCACTGCCACTCTTACATGGATCTGCACATAGGCAAAGCAAGGGTTGAGGGCGAAGGTTATAATGTCAACAATTTACATACTAGGTACACACGTAATTTTCAGGACATGAACGAGAGACTTTGGAAGCTCAGGGCCCTACGCTATGCTTTTTTGCCTTGATGACCTAGACAAAAATGCATAGGTACGGGACAGGTACGGGACAGGTACGGTCGAGGGTAATACGTTCGCAAATTCCATGGATTATTTCACCTTCCATAGGCCTGTACACCTGGTACACCATGGTGGCACTGCCACTCTTAGGCTGCGTTTACACGACAATGATTGAAAACGATTTGCGTTTACACGACAACGAAGTAGGACCTAAACGGAACGAAATCGTTGCGTTTACTACTATCGTTTACACGACAACGCCCGAAAACGATACCTAAACGGAACGAAATGGAAATGCACTTCAAAATGTTTTGAAACGTTTTCGTTCTCGTGTAAACGGTGAAAACAGTGAAAACGATTGGAAACGGAGCGCGGTCATGCGCGCGGCACTATATTTCGCGGGAAATACCTGACCTTTGTGACCACCAGCACGTACCAACTCCAACTAACGTGTTACTTCCCGCCCTTGCGCCAAGCCAGCACGTGCTAACTCCAGCCTGATCGCCCGTTTTCCGTTTTCGTGTGAACGGTTCAAAACGATTTGCCGTTCTCGTGTAAACTGTTTGAAAACGATTCGAGGCCAGCCCGTTTTCGTTCCGTTTCGTTTCGTTTCGTCTCCGTGTAAACGCAGCCTTACATGGATCTGCACATAGGCAAAGCAAGGGTTGAGGACGGAGGTTCACATAATGTCAACAATTTACATACTAGGTACACACGTAATTTTGCACATGAACGAGAGAGTTTAAAAGCTCAGGGCCCTACGCTATGCTTTTTGCCTTGATGACCTAGACAAAAAAGCATAGGGATGTTATAAATTCATATAAATTTTTACTTTTTGTTTTTAGACATACCCTGGGATTCGAACCCGCACTATCGCCCTGCATGCATCCCCCGATACACTTCGCATACATACTAATTCTTCCAAGTTGCTTCACGTTATGATCTTGTATTTGAAAGCCCTATTTGAATATGCATTGCGGCCAGCCGTCTTTGATTGTACGTACGGTACGGGACAGGTACGGGACAGGTACGGTCGAGGGTAATACGACACCGTCTACCACCTTGATGACGACAAAAAAAAGAAAAGGGATGTTATACATTTTTCAATTCTCCTATTTTTTCAGGCATTACCTTGAATTCGAACCCGCACTATCGCCCTACATGCATTCCCTCATACACTTCACATTCATACTCGTTCTTCCAAGTTGCTTCACGTTATGATGCCGCACTTAGGCGCACTATCACCTCCAGCTACAAAAAACCCCGCCCCCCTGCACCAGGGAAGTCGCAGCTCTGTGGCGTCCAGCCCGTCAAATATGCAGCTCTATATGTGGGAGGGATTAATCCTGGCTGCCACGCAGATGGAATCGTACATTGGTGCAGGGATCGGGACGTTGAGGTCGTATCATGCAACATTTCAGAATCTAAATACTTTGGCACCGCTTTTGCACATGTGCTGATAGACGCAAAGGACATGGATACAGTCAGCAAACCCGACTTCTGGCCGTCAAACGTCTCTGCCCGACCCTGGAGATTCAAATCCGATGATGATCGCACTTCAGGCAGTGTAGACCAGCGTCGCTACTCAACAGACGAGAAACAATGACTGAAGTCAGATCAAATCTAAATCCTCTTGCCCAACCCTTTGTGCCCCACGCAAGTTCATCACACCCTTCCCCTCATTGCATTACATATTCTTCTATATCTATTGGTCATATTAATATTTGTAGTTTGCGAAATAAGCTTTTCGTGTTGTCCAAGCTTGTCCGGGTCCATAACTTAGACATTTTAGCAGTATCAGAAACATGGCTCGACAACAGCATCTCGGACTCAGAAGTCGACATCCGGGGATTCTCAATGCACCGTCTCGACAGAAAGTGCAATTACAACTGCTCCTGTACAAATGGAACACCTTGCCAAAAGCGCGGCGGGGTAGTGATTTACAGCAGGTTGCAACTTGGGTTTAAGCGGATGTTGATTCAGCACATCGACCTGGAAATGGTTTGGTTGCGTTCCAAAAAACGAGAAGCAGGTGAATCATTCCTCATTGGCTGTCTCTACAGGCCACCGTCCGCACCGGCGGCTTTTTGGCAATCTTTACAGCAAGTCATGTATGACATTCAGGGCGAAGATCTCATTCTGATGGGCGACTTAAATGTTGATTTCTTGTCCCCTCAAACGCATCATTTTGACAATTTGAACACATACCTGCTACTTCCCCTTGATCTGAAGAATATGATTACGCACCCTACAAGGATCACACCTACATCTAAAACACTTCTCGACTGTGTACTAACGAACATGGATTGTGTTGAGCACGGAAGCGTTCACTCCTGTGAGTTCACCGATCATGAGTTTGTTCACACCAGTATTATTTTTCCGAAGTCAATTCCAACACAAGGACAAATAATATATCGATCCCGCCACCGTGATTACAGTGAGGCCTCTGCCTCTGATCTCTCTCATTTATTGTCAATTTCTGATCTCGGATCCTTCTCGTCCCCGTCGGTCGATGTAATGCTAGAAGAGTGGCAAGGAAAATTTGAAGACGCCTTGGATGTGGTTGCACCCTACATAATATCACGGAGACAATCCCCTGGAAAAAGGAAGAAGTGCCCATTCATGACACCGGAATTACTAGCTCTCATTAGGCGACGTAAAACCGTCTACAGAAAGTACCGCTCGTCTGACTGCAGTAGTACGGTTCTACAGAAGGAGTTCAAAGTTTTGCGCAGCAAATGCAATAACCTTTATCGCCAACTCCGAAATGCCCACTTCCGCTCCATCTGTGACGATTACCGGCGAGATCCTAGGCGTCTTTGGAGCACCATCAACTCAGTCACCCGGCGCACAAACCCAAGAACTGAACCTCTCGTCCAGGCAGATACCTTGAACAGGTATTTCCATAGTATTGTGTCAGATCCGAACCCGGCTTATGTTGTTCCAAGTGGTACCTCAAGACCGTGTGACTTGCACGAGTTTCGCCCTATTTCTGAGGATGAGGTACTTCGGCACCTTCAGAAACTCGACGGTACGAAAGCGCCTGGGCCAGATGGTCTCCTACCGAGCATCCTGAAGGCCGTTGCACCAGTTATCGCCTTCTCCCTCACCCTAATATTTAATACCTCTTTGTGCACTGCTGTGTTCCCGACACAATTCAAGTTGGCTAATGTCACGCCGATATTGAAATCCCGTAAGGGCGATCCTACTTCTCCTTCGAACTATCGTCCTGTGTCACTCACGTCGATTCTGGCTAAGACTCTGGAACGCCTGGTTCTAAATCAGGTATGTGACAGTTTGACCATCGAAAATCACCTCCACGATCACCAATTTGGGTTCCGACCAGCTCGTTCCACGACACAACTGCTCACACTTGCTGTAAATGATTGGAAACTGGCCCAGGACCGCGGAGAGACTACCAGTGTAGCCTTTGTCGACCTCAGCAAGGCGTTTGATCGCGTCCAGCATCAACAGTTACTCGTTGCGCTCCATGGCATGGGTGTTCATGCAAGCGCCCTGCGTTGGTTTGCGTCGTACCTCGCCGGGAGATCTCAGCGTGTCGTCACGCAAGCCAGCCAGTCTTCAAGTCTTGCAGTGTCTCGAGGAGTTCCTCAGGGAAGTATTTTAGGCCCTACCCTCTTTAATGTCTACCTGAGGGACCTTCCCCGGCTTGCGGAGACAGCGGGTTCAAAACTACTGATGTTCGCAGATGACAAGACAGTCTACTCTAGTGATCCGTCGAAGGCGCGTTCCGAAGCCAAGTTGTCATCGGCACTGGAGATACTAAACCACCACCTTGGCTCCATTGGTATGCAGATAAATACCGACAAAACCGTTGTCATGCAAATCCATCCCAAACGTGCCACAGGGAGTCAGCAACAACAACAAAGGCAACAACTGCAAATCACCTTGTCAAATGTTACGCTAGGGGAAGTGGAAAGCACCAGATGCTTAGGAGTCGTTGTTGACAATACGCTGTCCTTTGACCAACACATTAACAATGTCGTCCGGAAAGCCTCACGGAAGATCGGTGTACTGCGTCGATCTTTCCGCCAGATGAACCTGTTTGCCCGCCGTACTTTCGTTGTCGGTGTTATTCAGCCTGATCTAGAATATGCTCTCCCTGTATACCTTTCGTTTATATCCGCTAAAAATAGAAACAAGCTAGCCTCACTCCACCGGCGCGCTGTACGAGTTGCTTGTGGCGCATCACCCCAAGCTAATATCACGCCACTTCTTCACCACCTCAATGTTTCCTCTTTCCAATATCGATCAGTATTTTTGTTCCTTGTATTCATTTTCCACTGTTACTGTATTAAGCCGGCTGTTTGCTTGCAGTCCCTCTTTCCCATCTGTACGTCTACCCGAACTACTCGCGGCTCTACAACTCATAACATGAGTATCAATCGCTATAGATCTATGTCTGGCTTTCTGTCCTTTTCAAGTAAATCGGCTCTTGTTTGGAATTATTTACCAGACGACCTGAAGTCCTGCACTACTATCGCAGATTTCCGCGTCAAATTGGCTATTTGGCTAAAAGACAGCTTAACTCTTAATCATTGTTGTGATTTGCTTTCAAGCAATGTGCATAATCAGTAACTTGATGTTGCTGTTTTTGTTTTTTTTTGTTTTTTTTTTGGTTTCCCGTTCTCGGGGCCTTCTATTCGGTACTCTTTGTAGTTGTACTTCTGTACTGTTGAGCTATCCGAATTCAAATAAACATTAAAAAAAAAATAAAAAAAAATGATCTTGCGTTTGAAAGCCCTATTTGAATATTGCGGCCAGCTGTATGTGGCCAGCTGTGTTTGATGGTACGGTACGGTACGGTACAGGTACAGGATAGCGCCAGGCGTGACACAAACACACATACACACAAATAAACAAACAAACACCAAACGAGAGAGCTTGGAAGCTCAGGGCCCTGCGCTATGCTTTGTTGCCTAGCTCGTCGTGCATGTTGTTAGAACTGATGGAAATGCTTTTTCCTTTGATTAGCTACATCATTGTATTGCAAAAACGTTTCAATGAGATACTGAAGTAACGTCTTCTGCATAGCTATGGGACCGGTGTCATATAGTAGAATGACCCCCGTAGTGGAAGGCCCCCCCCCCCCCGGTCATTGTACTATATAGTAGATTGCCCCCGGGGTCACTCTACTATATAGTACA